>NC_056749.1:587540813-587844563 GCF_019279795.1 Protopterus annectens
TTAGTACGAAGAAACACCCTGTCCCTATGAAAAATGAAGAAAGGAAGAACAACCATAAGAGTGCGGAGTTCACACATCGTCTTAGCTGAGGTAAGGACCAAAGAAGAACAGTCTTCCAAGTACAATGTTGCAAGGAAGCTGAAGCAGCAGGTTCCAAAGGAGCCAGAGTCAATTTTTCAACAAAAAACTGAGGTTCCAGGGAGGTGGAATAGGCTTCTTGGAAAGCCTGATATGAAGGGTGCCTTTAAGAAAGTACAGTTTTGTACCTACCATAAATGTAGATGTCCGATAGGAATGCATCTGCAGTCCTTACAAATGGGTTGTCCTGTCGTCAGGCAGCCCTTCGGTCGGCCGGATTCCAAAGTCTGGGTCTGGCTTCGGCTGGTGTCGCACTTCACCCGACGTCATAGCTGCAGTTATTCGGGTATAAAGGCATCAGCCGACGCCATTTTCCTCAGTGTTTCTTGCCCCAGATGCCAGGTGCCCTCTTGGAAGGCTAAATTTGGATAAATGCCAATGATTGGAAATTGTAGAGAGCAAACACAAAAAATAAGCATGTATGTACATATATACAAACAAATACACCATAATAGATTCCCCCAGCTAGCTATAAGATGGGCAAATACCTTAGGAGCACCACAGAGGGGAAGGCGGGTGGGTAATCCTGACTGCAGATGCATTCCTATCGGACATCTACATTTATGGTAGGTACAAAACTGTACTATGTCCTTCAAGGATGCATCTGCAGTCCTTACAAATGGGTAGAATACCATAGCCAAACTGGGGGAGGAGGACAAATAAAGTTATGGTGTAGTTAGGATCCCTTGCAAGACAGCAGTGACAAAGCCTGCTCGGGATCTAGAGTATAAAGGTAAATTATAATGTTTGGCAAATGTATGCACGGAGCTCCAAGTAGCAGCTTCTAAAATGTCCTTGGTAGCCACTCCTCGTAAGAAGGCTGTGGTAGTGGCTGTTGCCCTTGTAGAGTGAGGCCTGATGTTCTCTGGAGTTTTCTTTCCATGGTAGGAGTAACAAAATCTAATGCAATTTCCTATCCACTTGGAGATTGTCTGTTTTGAAATTGCTTTTCCTTCCCTTCCTGTTGCATATGCTACCAGTAGCTGGTCAGTTTTCCTTTTGCCCTTGGTCCTGTCCAGGTAATAGCGTAATTGTCTGTGTACATCCAAGGTATGTAGCAGTCTTTCTCCCCTGTTCTGTGGGTTAGGGAAGAATGTAGGTAGGTGGATAGCCTGATTTAAAGAAACTCTGGAAACCACCTTAGGCATAAAGGAAGGATTTGTTCTCATGGACACTCTATCTTGATGGAAGATCAGAAAGGGTTGCACTGCCATTAATGCCTGAAGTTCAGATACCCTTCTTGCTGAAGTGATTGCCAGCAGGAAAGCAGTCTTCCATGATAGGTATTGCAATTCTGCTGTTGCTGCTGGTTCGAAAGGAGGAAGTGTCAATTTTTCTAGCACAAAGTTCAAGTCCCATGCTGGTAATGGTGGCTTCCTAGGAGGCTTTACATTTTTAATTCCTCTCAGAAACTGTCTGAGCAGAGGATGTGAGAAGACAGGAGGATCCAAGTCGTATTCTGCTGAAATAGCTGATGCATGAATCTTGATGGAGGAATAGGACAGGCCTGTGTGGAAGAGCTCTGCCAGGTATTCCAGAATGTTGGCTATGTTTACCAGTGACACATCTTCTCCCTTTTCAGTACTCCAAATGAGATATCTTTTCCATTTTGCTGAATAATTTTTTCTTGTTGAGGGTCTGCGAGCCTCAAGGATAATGTCTTTAACCCTTTGGGATAAATTTGGGTTAATTGGTCTTATGCAATGTTCCAGGCAGTCAGCTGCAGAGTTTTCAGGTTTGGATGCAGATTGTTGTAGTTGTTCTGCGTTAACAGCAAGGGAACCAGGGGTAGTGGCCATATTTTTTCCCGAGACATGCTCCTCAGCAATGGGTACCAATGTTGCCTTGGCCAGTCTGGAGCTATCAGAATGATCCTTGGACGGTCCTCTTTGATCTTCAATAGCACTTTGTGCATCAAAGGAAGTGGTGGAAATGCATATGCTGTTAGGTTTTTCCAACTGAAGGATAGGGAGTCCACCTTCCAAGCTAGTGGGTGGTACGTCCTTGTGCAGAATTTCTTTAGTTGGTGATTGAGTGGCGAAGCAAATAAGTCTATTTCTGGGAGTCCCCATTTTCTTGTAATGGTTTTGAAGATGTCCGGATGCAGCATCCATTCGTGGGCATCCGTGGTAGTCCTGCTTAAAATGTCTGCTAGGATGTTTTCTTTTCCTGGTACAAAAATTGCTTTTAACTGTATGTTGTAGCTCAGGGCCACATTCCAGAGATCTAGTGCCATCCGGCAAAGAGGATACGAGTGTGTGCCTCCCTGTTTGTTGATGTACCACATAACTGTGGTGTTGTCTGTCCTTACCATCAATAGACCTTGCTGAAGGAATGGCCTGAATGCCTGAATTGCCAGTTTTACTGCCAGCATTTCCTTTAGATTTATGTGTAGGTACAGCTGGTTTTGAGACCATAAGCCTTGTATGCACTTGTCCAGCATGTGTGCCCCCCAACCGAGGTCTGAGGCGTCTGTCGTGATGGTTTGGCTTGGTTGAGTACTGTGAAAAGACAATCCTGTGTTTGTTTGACAAGCCTGAGCCCACCATAGGAATTCTTGCTTCAGGCATGGAATAATGGGTATCTGGGTTTCCAAGCTGTGCTTGTGTTGAGACCATAAATTCCTTAGGTACCACTGTAGTTTTCTCATATGCAGTCTGGCATGAGGAACCAAAATTATGCAGGATGCCATGTAGCCCAAGGCTTGCAGAACTTTTCTTGCTGTCAGATGGTTCTGTTTTGTTAAGGCCAAGAAGTAGAGAGGTAGCTGTTCCTGTTTTTCTACTGTTAGGAATGCCATTTGTCTTGATGTGTCCAACTCTGCACCCAAAAAGGTTATTCTCTGGGATGGTATCAGTCTTGACTTTTTTAAATTGACTGTGTATCCCAGGGCTTGTAGCAGATAAATGACCCTTTGTAAATCTTCTGCTAGCTTGCTTTCGTTGTCCGCTTGTATCAGGCAGTCGTCCAGGTATGGGTAAGATTTGGATTCCCTGAAGCCTGCAATGAGCAATTACTGATGCCAGGCATTTCGTGAACACTCTGGGCGCAGTAGATAAGCCAAAGGGCAATGCTGAGAATTGATAATGCTCTGATCCTGCAAGAAATCTGAGGTATCTTCTGCAGTTTGGTCGTATGGGGACGTGCAGGTATGCCTCCTTGAGATCTAGAGTCACCAGCCAAGACTCCTTGCCCAGCATGGGAAGAAGCTGCTGTAGGGTCAGCATTTTGAATTTTGGAACAATGAGGAATGTGTTTAAAGCGGACAAGTCGAGAATAGGTCTCCATTTGCCTTCTTTTCTTGGTACCAGGAAGAGTCTGGAGTAAAATCCCTTTCCTTGCTCCATAGATGGTACCTTTTCTACAGCTCTCATCCTTAATAATTGAGATATTTGTTTTAGTGCTTCTGTCTTTTGATTTGGAGGTAGGTTTGGCATTCCTCTCTTCCCTGGTAGAGTATGGAAGTGAAACCTGTAACCTTGGTCTATTATCTGTAAAATCCACTTGTCTCTTGTGATGTAATGCCAGTTTGTCGTAAATAAGGCTAGCTTCCCGCCTAAGGGTGCTTGCAGCTGTTCCCTGGTAGGCGGTGCCAGAGCCAAGTCACTGTGATTGACCTGTAGTTGTGGTGGTGGCTGTGTCTGTGGCTGTGCCTCGCTGGTTGTTGCCCTGCCACTGACGCCCTCTGTAAGCACCCCTGGATTGGCTTCTGCCTCTTGAACGCCTATTCCTGCCTCTCTGAGTTCTGGAGGAGTCTGGAAAGGACCAATTCTTGGAGGGCCAATTCCTGCTAAACCTTGGAGGTTGGACCTGTAAGAAATCTTTTACTGTTTGGACAGATTTTGCCTTCTCTTCCATCTTCTTCAGTACTTGTTGTGCAGGAGAGCCAAACAAATTGATCTTATCCATAGGAGCATCTAAAAGTTTTGATTTGACATGCTCTGGTAAGGCCTGTTCTTTTAGCCATGCATGCCTTCTGATGACTGTGCCAGTCATGGCTGATCTAAAGGAAGCCTCCAGTGCATCATAGCCGCATTTTAGGGAATGGTTACTGACTTGTTGAATGTTATGTACCATTTCCTGCACATATTTTTTGTCTACTGTCTCATCTGAGGACACTTTTTTGGTTAACTGTTCTAGCAAAAATTCTTGATACTGCATCATGTGAAATTGACAGTTCAAGGCCCTAGCTGAAAGAGTAGCAGAAGTGTAAACTTTTTTACCCCATCTCTAAGGATCTGGATTCCCTTTCAGAGGGGAGGGGGTTTTTGGCAGAGGTGGCTGCTACAGCCTTAGGTCCTTGGGAGATAGTCTCTGGATCTGCAAGGGGAGCCTTATACAAGTGGTAATGTGTGTCTGGGACCCTGTAGTATCTATCGGGCTTAACAGGGGCCGGAGGCAGAGAATCAGGAGCAGTACAAGCATCATTAAATGCATCATCTACAACAGAAAGAACTGGAGGTATGGCTAAAGGCCTATGTTGTGGTAAATGCAGAAAAGTTCTAAGCCTTTTTCTGGAATCTGAAAAATCCTGGCCCTGCCACTGAAATTGTTCCCTCATAGCATGCAGGGTTTCCCCAAAGGAAAATTCCTCAGGCGGAGAGGCAGAAGGAATGGACTCCTCACCATCAGAGTCTTCATAAGGGGAGTAAGGGGCCTCTGGAGGGTCTGTATCATTTGAGTCATCAGAGGAATCATCTGTAGACACTGGCTCAGGGGGCTCTGCTCTAGGCCTCTTCTCTGGAGGCGGGTGAGAGGCCCTGTCTGGTTGAGGTTGGGATCCTCGGATTAAAGAAATGAGATCCTGTGCTAAACTTAGCATTTGTGAACTAGAGCTAGGCCTGTGAGAGGGGGGCTTAGCAGGCACAGATTTAGTAGTTTTAGCTGATTTAGCCCTGGCAAAGGCCTTAATGGACATGGCTGCAGGTGGCCTAGCAGCTCCACGTGCAGGGGTTGAAATATCCAAGGGAATAGTGTCTGATAATTCCTGAGAAACAGTAACAGTAGGTGGGATATCAGAAGCCGATTCCACGAGGGTAGAAGAGGCCTCGGCAGGAGGAAAGTTTTCGGCTGAAGGAGGAACCGCTTGCTCGGTTTCAGCCGAAACCGAGACACTCGCGGTTGGCTTAACCGCGGTTTCGGCCGAAACTGTGGACCGCGAGTGTCGGTCCTTTTCCTTGCGTTTTTTAGATATTTGCGAAGTCGGAGGATCCGACGGCATAATATAAGCAAAATCGGAGCCGAAAAACTCTTCAGCAAACTCCGACCGACGTCTAAGCGTCCGCCAGTTAAAAGAAGCACAGGCTAGACAAGCTGCGACGTCGTGGTCTGGGCCTAGACAAGGTAAGCAGTAAGAGTGGAAATCTTTATGAGGTATTTGTTTCCCACAAGTTAAACAGTTATTCACTTTTTCTGACATCGGCTGAGGCAAGAAAGAGTCCCCAACGGGGTACTTAGCTTTTTAGAAGTCTTCGAAGTAGTTTTCGGTAGTAGTAATCTCTGGTTCTGACCGACCGGCACTTGCGAACAGCTTCTGCTTCGGGCGCCACGCGGCAAGAAAGACTGAGGAAAATGGCGTCGGCTGATGCCTTTATACCCGAATAACTGCAGCTATGACGTCGGGTGAAGTGCGACACCAGCCGAAGCCAGACCCAGACTTTGGAATCCGACCGAAGGGCTGCCTGACGACAGGACAACCCATTTGTAAGGACTGCAGATGCATCCTTGAAGGACATCTTAAAAAGTAACAACAAACAGCAAAGCAGCGAAACCAATAAATATTCCAAAACGACAAAAGATTCAGCTCCCAAAAAGTTTATTAGTGTATATTATCTTGTCTTAGTGACTCGGCCATTACAGCCTTCAAAGAGTACAAATTTATCAAAAAACACTCCCCTATTTATACATCAAACAATTATTTGATTCACTTAAAATAACAATCAATCAAACAATTAAGCATACATTTTAAATAAATTAAAGCAGACTTCTCCAATTAACTTCTCTGTTCAAACCTCTTGGTGTCTGTGTGTCAAACTTTAACATAAACATAGTTTCCTTATAAGTTAAAACACTTTTAATTAATCTCTCATCCCCCTTCTTAATAAATACTTCTTCCAAAATAGAACCTTGCAACAAATTAGCATCACCATTATGTTCTTCCTTAAAATGGGAAGCTATAGGGCTTTCCAATCTCACCCTCTGTATGTCTCTAATATGTTCCTGCAGCCTAATTTTAAATTTCCTTTTGGTTTCCCCAATATAGAAAAGGCTGCAGGGACATTTGGGACAATAAATTACGCCCACTGAATCACATGTAAAATAACTGTGGTTTGAACATTCTACTATTAATCTTAGGAAAGCTCAATCTAATAAATGAACATATGCTACAATTATTACATGGCCTAGTACCATAAGATGATAACGAAACAGAGGGGTTTGACTGCTGGGGCAATAAAATATGCCCTGACTAGTTTATCCGCCAAATTCTGTCCTCTCTTGTAAGCCACATAAGGTAAATCAGAAACAATTTTATGCAGCAATTCATCTCTATGCAAAAATTTCCAATAATATTTCACTAATTCCCAAATTTTAGCACTTAAAATATTGTACGTTGTTACAAAAAATATTTTATCTTTTTTAATCACAGATTTGGTATTGTTAGCATTGTTCAATTTATTACTATTTATAATCCTATCTCCGTTTAAATTATACTGTATCAACTTTTCAACAGACTCATAAATTACAATTTTATTATACCCTCTCCGTAAAAACATAGATAATGTTTGATTAATTTGTTTCTGTAAATCCAACATATTATTACAGAGCCTAGATAATCTAATCATTTCCCCATAGGGTAAAGATTGTATAGTATGAGTCGGATGTCAGCTAGAACCAAACAAGCACTGGCTACCATCTTCAAATTTCCGATGAACTGTAGTAGCGATAGAGCCATCCTTCATTCCAGATAAATGAATGTCCAAAAAATTAACCTCTGTTCCACATTGTAAACCATCAAATTTAATATTATGCACATTATCATTAATTTCAGAAAAAAATATTGATACCTCATCTAATCCCCCATTACACACAAAAATCAAATCATCAATATATCTAAAATAAAATAAAACATGTTGTTGTACAAATGTATTCCTATATATATAGTCCAACTCAAATTTAGCCATAAAGAGGTTAGCATACATAGCGGCAAATGGTGCCCCCATGACTGTACCTCTTAGCTGATGGTAAATGGTTTCATCAAAACAAATAATTATGCAACAAACAAAAATGAGTAAAATCAATAATAAAATGAGAAGTCATCTAGAAAATATTATAAAGCTTGGATTCCATCAATATGGCTAATATTGGTATATAAACTGGTTACATCCATAGTAATCCAAAACATATTCTGAGTCCAAGCAATATTAGATATTTTATCAATAAAATCAAATGAATCTTTAATATAAGAATCATTTTTTTCCACATTGGGTAACAAATAACCATGTATCACTATTTCTATGTTGTGTAAAAAATAATTTACAGCAGAGACAATAGGACGTCCTGGGGGAATAGCAAAATCTTTATGTAGCTTTGGGAGACAATAAAAAGTGGCTAAATTACAATTATCAAAATTAAATTTAGTATCTAAATCCTTTTTAGAAAAATATCCCAAACATACTCCCTTTTCAATCAATACTGAAGAATTTTTTATAGCATTCAAATATTCAGTGATCTAACATGCTTCATAGGTGCTATCATCACTTAAATGTTGCATATACACATAATATTGTGTGTAGTGAAGCACTACTATTTTGTTGCCTTTATCAGAAGGCTTAATAATCAAATCACTTCTATCTGCAAGTTTGTTCAGAGCACTGCATTCATTTTTGGTCATAGTGTATTGCCAAGAGCTATGGCTATGCTCTTCCACAAGTTCCTGTATGGAAAAAGTAAGCATTTCTGAAAATTGTATAACAGTATTGTTAACATAAGGAGGTATAAATTTGCTTTTAAAATCAATGCCACTTGTATCCAACAAAGAATAAGCATTTGGAGAAGTACTGACAGTTAAGTCATCAGATAAGAAAAAAAGCTGTCACCTTCACTATCTGTTTCAAAACTATGTTCTGAAACATTATTATTCAGCTGTTTAAACCATTGTGCATCAAAAAACATTTTAAATGTAATTTCCTCACTAATTTAAAGATTTCCTGTTTAATTAAATAAATATAGTCTAGGTGCTACAGTAGGTACAAATTTAAAACCTAAACAGAGAACAACAATCTGCTCATCCGTTAAAGTGCAACCAGATAAATTTACAACATTATAAACATCCACACAGTTAAAAATCAGTGTTACCATTAGCTAAAAAGCCACGAGTAGAGGGACCATTAATTCCATCTACTTTGTTTATAAGTTTGTTTAGATTGTCCTTCACTTGTTGAAGAAATAAAGCCAATTCCTTTCTTTTTGTTTCCTCTTTTGGCGCCTTTGTCATCATGTCGAAAACGCTGTTGATGGGACTCAGGTTCTTGTGCTGCAGGCAATGGGGGAAAATCCCGTATATCACTCTCTGAGTCTGTAGTATAACCTACCCCTTCCGAAGAAGCAAAAGATGCAGAAAATTTTTTTATTATTACCTGTTCTCCTAGATTGCCCTGAACGGCTATTCTGCTTGTTCCTCCATAAAAAGGCCCACCCATTTCCGTAATCGTGTACATCGTGTTTG
Organism: Protopterus annectens; assembly: GCF_019279795.1. Lineage (NCBI taxonomy): Eukaryota > Metazoa > Chordata > Ceratodontiformes > Protopteridae > Protopterus > Protopterus annectens. The sequence continues at coordinate 587,549,677 of NC_056749.1, forward strand.
ATCTTATGTAATTTAAGGTGGACCTGTTCACTTTTAAACTTATTTAGCTTATCTTTCAAGTTCTTAAATATGTCATTCACTTTGGAGTCACCCACCCGATTCAACAATTGTGTATGCAACATATTTAACAACTTAGCATGTAATAACTGTTCTCGTTTCACCAAAATATTGACCCATTCCATAGCACAAGTATGTGCTGCAGCCAACCATCGATCTTTAAAAGCTACATCGATGGTATCAGCTAAGTCAAAAGGAGTTGCTGGATTTTTGAAGGCTCTCAAGCCTCGAGGAGCAACGTGCAACTCCTTATACCTTAATAAGCCCAGGAGATTAAAGTGACAACGCGTTTCACGAAAAATTGACTTTTCAAAGCTGTCAATATTATCCTGTATTTCTTGTGGGTAAAACACATTTGAATTCTCGCCAATGCCACCAAATGGATTGCTGTATCTCTGTTTTCTATCTTCCATAAACTTCAAGGCAAAATTAGCAGATGTAGTCTCACCATTATTTGGGAGTTGAGCAGTTCTAGAAGTACCAGCCATTCCAATGACATGAACAGGAGTGGGCAAAACATTAGAATTAGGTGGAACATTTAAAACAGCATGCGAAGCGGTAACTGAAGAGCCATGGACTATAAAGTTATCCATGGTTTTCTGTAGCACCATACCCGAAGCACCTAGCGTTCCTGTAGCACCTGGAACCGGTGGGGTGGCAGTCAAATCCTCACGAAATACTCAGGGAATGTTGAGTAGAGAGTCTGAATCCATGGGAAATCCAAAAGTAACAACAAACAGCAAAGCAGCGAAACCAATATACATTTCAAAATGACAGAAGATTCAGCTCCCAAAAAGTTTATTAGTATATATCTTGTCTTAGCGCCTCAGCCATTACAGCCTTCAAAGAGTACAAATTTATCAAAAAACACTCCCCTATTTATACATCAATTATTTGATTCACTTAAAATAACAATCAAACAATTAAGCATACATTTTAAATAAATTAAAGCAGACTTCTCCAATTAACTTCTCTGTTCAAACCTCTTGGTGTCTGTGTGTCAAACTTTAATATAAACACAGTTTCCTTATAAGTTAAAACACTTTTAAAATCTCATCCCCCTTCTTAATAAATACTTCTTCCAAAATAGAACATGGCAACAAATTAGCATCACCATTATGTTCATCCTTAAAATGGGAAGCTATATGGATTTCCAATCTCACCCTCTTTATGTCTCTAATATGTTGCTGCAGCCTAATTCTAAATTTCCTTTTGGTTTCCCCAATATAGAAAAGGCTGCTGGGACATTTGAGACAATAAATTACGCCCATTGAATCACATGTAAAATAACTGCCTTTAAGAACTTCTTTGACCTCAAACCTAGAAGTAAGAGTCGTCGTCCATGGCAGACTAGCAGAAATAGCTGAAATGCAAGCTTTAAGAGAAGAATATGCTAACCCAGCATGGAGCAACTCACATGAATAAGAGAAAACCAGAGGGATCCACAGAAAATGGATCCTGCATACAAGCAAGGCAACAGACAGACAATCTCTTAAATTTGGACAAGTATGAGTTCCTGGTTGGGGGCTTCCTGGCCTCCTGCAGAAACTTAATCACATCTTCAGGAAAAAGGGTCCTAAAAGGGATGAAAACCTTATTGCTCAGTGTCGGAAGAGTGGACAAGTGTGGATGGATCAGGGACCCTTTGTCCTGTGTGAGAAGGTCCACCTTGTGAAGTAACTTGTGGTGACTGCCCCTGGCTAAATGAAGAAGGGGGAAATCAATGCTGTGTGGGCCAAAAGGGAATCACCAGCAAGACCGTGGGGGCATTTTCCCCCAACTTCTATTTTATTGCATTTTCAGATTTAAATGTTAACAACAATGACAAAAAAAAAAAGTATACAATGAAAGAAAATGAAAAACATTATACAGACATTTAACATAAATCACCTATCCTGTCATGACAGAAGAAAAAAGAACTTATCTACTGTATAGTAAATGACATTAGTCAACACAAGAAGACCTTTAAATAAACTGAGGTAATATAGACATAATATTAGAAAGCAAAAGGTGACCAGTAGATAATAAAAGTAGTAAATTAAACCTTTGAACTCAACTATTTACAACTGTACAAATAGTGTCACTAATAGCTGAGAGAGAAACTTTTACTAATCATATGTTATTTTACAATGAATTATGCTGCTTAGAGATTTTATTTCAGTTATTAGAGAGAGGGTCTTCCATGTAAAATAATGCGGGTAATTACATAGTTATAACATAGATATTTATTATTCTAATATGTGGTCTAAGATATTTTTCCATATTTTTAGGAATTGTATTCGTTTCTTTTTATCATTAATCATGAGTTTGTGTGAGATTATGTAAGTGTGGGCCATATTCGTAAATTCTCCCCAGTTTCATTTAGATCTGTCTATCCAGTTTTGAGTAATATACAATTTGACTAGTTCAAATATGGGGATCAGAATTCTTAAATCTGATGTGGGTACATGAAGTGAGTTAACATGTAGAATTGCAAATTCCCAGGATAATGTAGATTTCCCAAAACCCATTTTGTCTAGTGTAATTCTTAGCGAGTCCCAGAAGTTATGTGCAAATTGCAGTACCAGAGGATATGTAACAAGTCTGCTATTTTTGATGGACAAAAGGGGCAGATAGGGGAGTTATTCGGGAAAAACTTATTTAGTCATTCTGGCGTGTAATAGGCATTAATGTTGACCATTAACTGGGTGTAAGTCAATTTCATGTAGAGAGAGTATTTGTTTGTATTAAACCATGCTTGTGAGAGCTGAGCATTAATTATTTCTGGATTCTTGTCTTTCCAGTATTGAGCAGATGTAAGTGTGGACTCCGTGGGGGCAGTTTTGCTTTACCTTGAGCAGTACCCTCTGAATCAGAGGAAGGGGAGGGAAGGCACAGAGAAACATCCCCTTCCAAGGAAAGGACAGAGTGTCCACCTTCCAAACCAGAAGACATGAGACTCTAGTGCAAAAATAAAAAAAAGAGGAAGTTGTCAGTTCAAAGGGGAGGCAAAAATATCTACCTCTGGAGTACCACACCGATGGGCAACATCCAGAAACATTTTTGTGAAGCATCCATTCATGAACCTGTGTATTGGACTTGCTCAGAGAGTCAGTACTACATTTTGCTCTGAAGAATGTATACATCCTGAGTCACATGATACTGAACAGCTAGACCCCAGACCTGCAGAGCCAGTCTGCAGGACCATGTCCCCCTTGCATGTTGATATACCAGATTACTGTTGTACCATCTGTGAAGATTTTGAGAGGCCCTGGAATAAAGAAGGAATGGAAAGTCTGAAGAGCTAAAAGGAGAGCTCTCATCTCCTTTGTAAGGGCCTGTCATATAACTTCTGATAAAGAGGCCAGTGACCCTGGACCCTGAGGGAACAGAAGGAAGCTCCTCATCCCCTGTCCGTCGCATCCAAAAAAAAAAAGGTACTGAGAAGGAACTGTGGGTTGAAAGGGAAGTGCCAGGTTGAGAGAAAGTTGATGAATGCACCACTGAAGCTCCAGTTTAAGGCGTGGAAAGAAAGAAACCAAAAGATCCAGTGGATGATAGTGTTGAAACCACACTGACATTAGGAACCACTGTAGCTTTCTCATATGGAGCCTAGCCAGAGACAGTATACAAACGGTAGAGGCCTTGAATTCTTAGAAAATCTCTGGCTGAGACTGAAGCCAGAGGAGGAAGAGATTGAAAACAGATGATTAGAGAGCGAGCCTTGGGTTGAGGCAGGGATGCCAGCATGGGAATGGTCTGGATCCTGCAATCGAGAAACACACGATTCCAAGAAGGAACCAGAACTGATTTGTGAAAGTTTATGGCAAAGCCCAGGCATTGTAAGAGACAGGGTGGGGGGTGGGTGGGGGGGCTGAATTAGCAGGTCTTCCAGATAAGGAAAAATATGAACTCCTCATCCTGCAAAAAACAATGACAGGAGCGAGACATTTAGTGAATACCCCTGGGGCAGTAGAGAAGCCAAAGGGCAAAGCAGAGAACTGAAAATGCAAGGAAAAAAGAGAAACAAAAACTTCCTGAAAGGGGGATAAATTGGGATGTAAAGATAAGCATCCTTGAGGTCCAGGGATACTAAGAAAGTCTGGAGAAGAAAAGGGAACAGAGCATGAAGAGAGAGCATCCAAAAAGAAAGAACCTTCAGAAAGGTGTTCAGCTAAGAATAGGAATAATATTAATACAGAGGATCCCATCTTGCATATTGACCTGCATGGGTACTCTCAAATTATTTCCTCCCCAACCAGAATTAATAAATCCAGCAAAAAGGAAAGCATCCTAGACTGGATACTCATTAATAAACCTCATCGAACATACAAAGTAGGGATATTCCCTGACATCTCAGTGACCATTCCTTAACCTACCTGATCAGGGGAAAAGAATGATGTCCCCCACTCTATCACATATAAAACAATTAGATACAATAGAGACTTCAACCCAGAATTATTCCAAAATGAAATCAAAGCCTGTAATTGGACCCCCTTAAAATATCTACCTCTCACTGAGGCAGTTAACTACTTTAACTCCAAATTTCTAGCAATCCTTGACCACCACGCTTCAAAGCGGAACATAAGAATTAGAGCCAAACCCGCCCCTTGGCTGTCCAAAAACACCAGACAAAACATGCTACTCAGAAACAAAGCCTGGGCCAAATGGAGAACTACTAAAAGTACTTCAGATCACCTCACTTATAAACAGTTGAGAAATAGAACAAAACTAGCTATTCTCTTAGACAAGAAACAATTTTACATGAACACTCAAACCAAATATTTTATTTTTATTTATTTATTTTACATTTGTTGACCGGGTTAGTCCGACTGGATACATATCCATTTTCGGCGGAGGCCCGGGGAGAAAAGCTCCACAATAAAAAAAAAACATAAATTTCAATCAGATAAATTTACAAATAACATGACATATTCATTCATCAGAGGTCCGAGGAGATAGCGCCTCGGTAAAAACATATATATACATACAGAAAATTCACAAATAATGATATATAAGAATAGGTGCTGTAAAAATATTTAGCATCAGAGAGGTAAAGATTATTAGCTAAGAGGACAGTGAAGTAACTTTGTTCCATAGTAGTATCCTAGGTCTTATAGGTGCAGGCAGACCAAGAGGAGTCTGATTCCTATGAAGGATCAGAGATGAGGGTTTGGTGGAACTGCGGAGTTCCAAATGTGAGTAACTTGCATGAAGAAAAGAGTGAGAAGTCCTTAGTTGGGAGAGAGAGGGTGGTATGAGACTATTAGGATTAGTCTGGATTAGCACATGGGCATAGCCAATGTGACTTAAAGAATTCTTTAAGATTATTTTTGAATTGGCTAAGCGAGGTAATAAATCTTAGGTTGTTGGGGAGGGAATTCCAGATTTTACCTATGGAATTGTCATAAAGAGCATCACCACCAGAATTATTAGATTTACTAGTTAGTACCAGTAAGCTATTGGAAGATCGAAGGCAGTTAAGATTGGAGTAGGGGATCAGGATTTTACTCAGTGCAGGGGTTTTATCTGGTGTCTTAATTATTTTAAATGCTTCAGTGAGTTGGTGAAGTTTAAGAAGATTGGGGAGTTCTAACCAGTCAAGTTTCCTTAGGTTAAGGCAGTGGTGAGTGTGATAAGATGCTCCTGTTACAAATTTGGCAATGTGATTATAGGCAACAGAGAGTTTGTTAACCTCACTTTTGTTGAGGAATGAAAGTATAGGAGAGGCATATAAAAGGGCACAGAGGAGGTGCGTACGAGCGATGGTTAGTTTAGTATTAGGGGTTAAAAAGTTCTTAATTCTGTACATGGAACCAAGTTTCTTATTTACTGTCTTTATGGTTTGACTAATGTGCAAATCAAATTTAAGCTTGTGGTCAATAGTAACACCAAGTAGTTTGGTGTTAGTGACAGGCTCAATGATGGTACCATTAATGGATTGAAGATAGAAGGCCATATTATTAGAATGCAGAGGGTGTTGGCCTAGAAGTGCAGCTGAGGTGGGGAAGGATAGTAGTAGCTTAGTTTTAGCTGGATTTAGGATGAGTTTTCTTTCAGAGAGCCATTTTTCTACTGAAGAAAAGCAGTGTTGGGTGGCTGTTTGGAGATCATGGAGAGAAGCATCAGAGCAGATCAGATCTGATCAAATACCAAAATAACCCACAAAAATTTTGGACAAGTATCAACAGACTACTTCACCCAGGTCATACCAAAACTCCAAACCCTACAGGCAGTCAAAGAGAAAATCCTAGACAAACAGCAAATGCCTTTAATACCTACTTCACAGAAACTATACAAGCACTCTCTAACCAACTTTCACCTGATATTACATTCCCTCCAAACACAAACAAGACCTTAGCCCCTATATTTCAATTACAACCTGTCCCCACTCAAGATATCTGTAGGCTTATCCAAAAACTTAAACCTTGCACTCCATCAGCAGACCAGTTACCAGCAGAATACTTGCAGACAGCGGCCAAAGCTATAGCCTACCCAATTTCTATCCTCATTAACAGAACTATTGCAGAGGGAGAAATCCCTACCATCTGGAAAATCTCTCACATCATTCCACTCCATAAAGGAGGGAACTCTAATGACCACTCTATCGCCCAATAGCTCTATTATCCCCATTGGCAAAAATAATGGAAAAATGCATTCAAAAGCAATTACTTAACCACTCAGCACAGACTCCACGTGGGCCAGCAGAGTAATCCAGGCTGCAGAGAGCTGAATAAGCGACTTTTCTTGATACTAAGTATATTTTTTGTTGCTTTCCACATCTGAATACCTAGCGACTGTATTTCGCCTGCCTTTCTGTTACATTGAAGCTGCTTTTACTGCATTTAACTTAATATTGCACTTGGAATCCTTGTTTGTTACTATTTGACTGTATTTGTAGCAAATTCTTCTGTGTAAGCTGTAGTAGCTGATTCATAGCATTTATAAGTGTTTGCTGTACCTGTTTCTGCCTGTTTTGTGAAAAAAAAGAAAAAATATCTCTTGTTTTTCCTGCTTTACTAGTTTAGTCCAGTTTCAGAGTTGCTGATTCCTGGGCTTTGGTTGTAGTTCCTGTGTACTGTTTCCTTGCCTTATTTGGGGAAAGGAAGTTACCTTGCTTACCAGTGGGAGTGGGAAGCATTGAGCTGCCTTTTGTCCAGTTTTGTGAGGTTTCAGCCAGTAACTAGTAGTTTATTGGTCGCTTTGGCCCACTTTCTAGCTTTTCCAGCCCCTGGTATAAAACGCTAAACGCTGCTTTTCAGCTTGTACCTACTCAGCACAGACTCCACGTGGGCCAGCAGAGTAATCCAGGCTGCAGAGAGCTGAATAAGTGACTTTTCTTGATACTAAGTATATTTTTGTTGCTTTCCACATCTGAATACCTAGCGACTGTATTTCGCCTGCCTTTCTGTTACATTGAAGCTGTTTTACTGCATTTAACTTAATATTGCACTTGGAATCCTTGTTTGTTACTATTTGACTGTATTTGTAGCAAATTCTTCTGTGTAAGCTGTAGTAGCTGATTCATAGCATTTATAAGTGTTTGCTGTACCTGTTTCTGCCTGTTTTGTGAAAAAAGAAAAAAAAGAAAAAAATATCTCTTGTTTTTCCTGCTTTACTAGTTTAGTCCAGTTTCAGAGTTGCTGATTCCTGGGCTTTGGTTGTAGTTCCTGTGTACTGTTTCCTTGCCTTATTTGGGGGAAAGGAAGTTACCTTGCTTACCAGTGGGAGTGGGAAGCATTGAGCTGCCTTTTGTCCAGTTTTGTGAGGTTTCAGCCAGTAACTAGTAGTTTATTGGTCGTTTTGGGCCAGTTTCTAGCTTTTTCCCGCCGCCTGGTATAAAACGCTAAACGCTGCTAGCGTGATTTAGCGCAGAGCTGCCACTGTTGCACACTAGGGCAGCGCCGGTTAAGCAGGTTTAAACTATTCGGGCTACCTAAAGTCCACTCTTCAAATTTTCCCTTAAAACTACCTTCCTCGAACTATACTACTGATCAAATCAGCGTATCCTATAACTAAAGATCATCTCTACTTGACTCCAAGTAGACTATTCTCTATCTATTAAACCTAGCACTTGCTCCTACAGTACTTATTACCTTAATACGGCACTCTTGTCATAGATAGTACCCCAAAAAGGCAACCCCCCATTTCTCGGTCACCCACGTCCCCCGGAATCTTTTTTAAAGTCTTTTGCCTATCCTTCTAGCATGTCGAGGATCAGTTGCTAGTGTCCTCTCCTGCTCAGCTGGTGAACCTGGGAATATTGAGGCAATGTTTCAATTGCCTCATGTACACAGACAACCCTCTCCTCCTCCCACAAAACACAAATACATGCGAGAGATGCAACTATACGGCCAAACTGGATGCTGAGCTCTCTCAACATAGGACTGGCAAGACCAGTCAGGAGGAGAAGGTTACCACACACACTATAGACCCAGTCTCACATAGTACCATTACAACTTCAAATCATACACATAAACACACAAAGACATACTAGGAGGCTCTGATCAAAAATCTACCAAAACAGCAGAGGCCACCAAAGCAGACACCCAAACAACCACCACCTCAGAACACAACACCCGCAACACATAGACCTCACAGTCAGAGTGTCAAACAGTCACAGCCCTTAAGGCCAAACACAATGCCAGACACACTAGTCATTGGTGACTCCATAGTTAGACACACTGACGCCCCGCCACCAGACTGAGTAAGGAGAAGGTCACAGTAAGCTGCCTGTTGGGCGCTAGAATCCGCCACATAACGCAAGCACTCAGGTCTCTCAACAGCAGGTACAAATATGACTCAGTCATTGTCCACGCTGGTGCAAACGACCTGAGACGTACCTCCTTGGACTACATGAAAAGAGACATTGAGGAGCTCTCTGATTATGTAGCCCAGGCAGGTATGACCCTGACCTTGAGCAGTATCCTACCTTCACCAAGAATGATGCCACAATACAGAGATAAGATGATCAGCTTTAACAATTGGCTTAAACACTGGTGTCATTCAAAGGGGATCCAGTATCTGTCTGCCTGGGATGACATGCTGGACAAGCCACGCTGCTTCAAGGGACGGCTTGCACCTGTCACCCTGGGATTCCGGATATTGGCAAAGGCTCTTGCCACCCCATAGTGCCTTTTTAGGCAAGGCTCAAATTCTAAACCTACCACCCTAGAACACAAAAAGGAAAAAAACTAAGGGTAATGCTGCTCAATGCCAGAAGTCTAAATCTCAAAATGCACGACTCGAGGCCCTTCTCAGTATGGAGAACATCGATGTCTGTGCTGTGACAGAAACCTGGTTCAAGGCTCCTGAGAGCACCCCAGCACTATCAGGTTTTACCTCATATCATGCTCCGCCCCAAAATCCGGACAATACCAAGAAAGGAGGGGGTATCCATATTCATCAAGGACACCCACACCTCAAGACTGGTGGCAACGCACGATGCATCGGAGACCATCCAGGTGCAATTAACCATAGGCAAGACTGCTCTGCAAATTGTAGCATGTTACAGGCCACCCTCACAAACTCAGGAAACTCACATGGCCTTCCTGAAAACACTAGAGGGATAAATGTATCACCAAACACCATCATACTAGGTGACTTCAATTACCCTAATATAGACTGGGAACACTACTCAAGCCCAAACACCCTAGCCCAAAAGTTCCTGGAATTCATAAACTCAAATGCCATGGAACAACTAGTCACCATCCCCACAAGAGGAGATAACATACTTGATCTCATCATCACGAACATGGGAGCACAATGTTCAACACCGGAAGTATACCCCTCACTGGTGAGATCAGATCACAAACTAATCTCGTTGGAGGTCCTCATCCCACCCCCACCTGAAATAAAAAAGACCACAGTAAAGAACTTCTCAAAAGCCGACTTCACACTTCTAAAGACTAGTGTGGTCTCCTTTCAGGCCCCCGAGCCAGCGGAAAACAATACTCAAGCCGCTGAATCACTTACAAATGCCTTCTACCAGCACCTGCAGGACTGCATGGATAAGGCAATCCCAAGCAAAACAAAGACTCTTTGTACCAAAGGCAAGCGTCCAGTCTCGTGGACCCCAGCCATAAACAAACTCTACAACAAAAGGAGGAAGCTACTACAAGATAGAGCAAAATCCTTAAAAGGTAAGACACCCTTGATCACTATAAGTAAAAAACTAAGAGCTCTCATAAAATCATCCAAAGCAAATTTCGAGAGAAAAATAGCTAAAGACTCAAAAGACAATCATAAGGCCTTCTTTAGCTATGTTAGAAACCTAGGAGGAAACTCCCAGATATGCTCAGAACTAGTTCAAAATGATGTGAAGATTACTGATCCTACAGACATTGCCAACATACTGGCTGACAGGTTCAGTGCAAACTTCTCCCCTCCCCAAAAGGAGAGATATCTATACCAAACGAGTGCAGCCCCCCAAACATCTCCAGCACCCAAGTGAGAACTGCTCTCTCCAAACCAAAAAACACAGCATCCATGGGACCTGATGGTGTCCCCCGCTGTGTGCTCCACGAACTCAATGAGGAATTAAACCCACAGCTAGGACAGCTGTTTAATCAAAGTCTTACCTCTGGATACGTACCCAGGGAGTGGCGCACTGCAACTGTGGTCCCACTTCACAAAGGCGGTGCCTCCACAGACCCTGGAAATTACCGGCCCATTAGTTTGACAAGCCTTATCTGCAAAGCCATGGAGAGGATCATAATGGACCTCATAAATAAAGACATAGGGAATTTGCAGACTTTGGATCCAACCCAGTTTGGCTTTGTCAAAGGCAGATCATGCCTTTTAAACTTGGTTGACTTTTTTGAAACAGTCACCAAAGCCATTGATGAGGGAAAGGCAGTCCATATAGCCTACCTCGATCTGGCTAAGGCCTTCGATACAATACCCCACTCGGGTATCATTGAAAAACTCATCAGCTTAAATGTTAACCCATACATCACAAGATGGGTTTCAAACTGGCTGAGTGACAGAACCCACAGGGTCAGAGTTGCTGGCGCCATGTCAGACTCAAAGCCTGTCACAAGTGGTGTCCCACAGGGCTCAGTCCTGGGCCCACTCTTGTTTGGCATCTACTTTTCCAAGTACAACCAAACACAGGAGGGTTATCGCTGACAAAGTTTGCAGATGACTGCAAACTGGCGCCATAGTAGAAAACACATCTGACACAGATATCCTTCAGAAGGGTCTCACAGAAACGGATAACTGGTGCCAGAGCCACGGCCTAAAGTTAAATGCCAAAAAATGCATAGTCATACCCTTCGGGAAAAACAAGGTTACCCCTAGCTACCAAATAGGTGGCAATCTACTGAGCACAGAAGAAGTTATCAGGGACCTGGGGACCCAGGTTGATAGTAGTCTGTCATTCGACACCCATGTAGCTAAAGTAGTTAGGAAGACCTTCTACATTGCCCACCTTATCATGAAGGGATTCTCATCTAGATCAAGGGAGGTCATAGTCTCCCTTTACTCATCACTCATCAGACCAATGATTGAGTACAATGCCCCATTCGGAATGTATCTGACCCGACACTTGCAGCAGCTGGAGAGGCCACAAAAGTTCCTCACCAAAAGGATAAAGGGTCTCAAAATCTGTCCTATGCTGCCCGACTGAAAGAACTCCAGCTCTATTCAGTCGCCACCGCTTGCTCAGAGGTGACCTTTGCCTAACATACAAGGCCATGTCAAACCCAGATTTGATGAATATGCTTCACCTCAAAAAATCTAGATCCGTCAGAGCCACAAGGGCGGGAGACTTAAACCTCGACACGGCTATTAATAGGACGTGCTGGAGGGATAGATTCATCACCCAAAGACTCCCTATGCTGTGGAACAAAATCCCGGTACATGTGAGGCAGAGCACCTCGCTGGCCTTGTTCAAGAGAAATCTTGACCAATGGATGGGAGATCGCAGATATACCCCAGGGATTACCTCAGTGTCGCTGCTCGACAGAGGCACAGCAAAATAATGGGTATAGTTCCCCATACTAAAGGGGTGGCGTAAGCCACAAAACGATGGGCTAGGCTTATAAATGCCCTCGGGCAGATAGCCTAGTATGAACCTATGAACAATTTGCTAGCTGATTGTCAACATGGCTTCAGGCCACACCACAGTACTACAACCGCCCTACTGTCTTTCTGCAACTCCATTAACCAAAACAGAAATAACATCCTCACATCAGCTCTCTTCATAGACCTGTCTAAAGCTTTCGATATGGTTAATCACCAGCTATTAATAAACATTCTTACACACCTCTCATTCGATATTCAGGCTATAAACTGGTTCAGAGCCTATCTTACTAACTGACAGCAAGCAGTCCTATGGGATAATCAACTATCCTCCCTACTGCCTGTCACCCTATGAGTCACTCAGGGCTCTATTTTAGGTCCACTCCTCTTCTCAATTTTCATTAATGACTTACACTTAGCCATTCCGCAGACTACATGTTTACAATATGCTGATGACTCGACAATTTTATGCTCAGCAAAGACCTCATCTGATCTTTTACTAAAAACACAAGATGCATTTAACAAAGTTGAGTCTTGGTTTCTTCAACGCTGTCTTCTACTTAACCCCAAAAAAACAAAGCTCCTACTATTTTCTCCAACCCAAAAACACACCCTTAGTGATTTCACTGTCCTATCAAAGAATGGTACTCGCATACAACCTGACTTAACAACAAAACTATTAGGGGTTACTATTGACAACCACCTTACTTTCAATGAGCATATTAACAATACTGTAAATATAGTCAACAAAAAAATGGGTGCCCTATACAGAATTAAGCCATTCCTCACTCCTTTAGCTAAAACAAGTATCGCACACTCCCACCTCATCTCCTCACTTCTATATGTTTCTACTATCTATACTCACCTTTCAAAAAGCAATCTCTCTAAACTGGTTAAATCTTATAATAGCATTGCTAGATTTGCCACTGGACAACCATTTAGAACACACCATTGCCAGAATCTCACTCAACTAGGCTGGCTTGAATTTCAAAATCTACTTTAGTTTAACCAAATTGTATTGGCCCACAAAATACTTTATCAACCAAAGAAGACCCCAAGTCTATCTACCCTTATTACTCCCTACCTGAATCTTAACTCCCTGCGCTCCTCAAATAAACTACTTATCTCCTCCATCAAATCCAACAACAGAGCAGGCGATGCTCTCTTCTCTAATATAGTTGGGGAAAAATGGAACCTTCTTCCTCCTGATCTTACCTCTATTTCCTCTCTAACTAACTTTAAACCAAAACTTAAAATATACCTAAAAAAACACTGGCTTTGCCCTAGTTGTAATCCTGACTAACTTCGGCATTAAGCAATTTATGTTATATCCACTTTTTTTCTTTTATTCCTTCAATTTCAGACTCTATGTCAGTAAAATCCTTAATAAACTTAGTCTTTCTAATTTTAGTAGATAATTAGATTTCTCAAAGTTTACTCTTGCTTATATATTTTTTTTCTCCTCACATTATATAAACAAGGGTTTTTTTAATTTTACTACTCCTAGTTCTGCTTTTTCTCTTTTTTTCTCTTTCTTTCTTTTTCTTTTCCTTGCTTTATACCTATTTCACGTTTTGAAAAATGTTAAAAAGATTTCTCTTATTTTTTTTGTCAATGTTATGCTTAGATGTTTAAGTTAGTATTTACAAATTGTTCAATTGGAGCTCATCTCCCCGGACCTCTACTGAAAATGGATATTCATCCAGTTGGACTAGCCCGGTTAACAAATGTAAAATAAATAATAAAATAATAAATAAGAAAGATCCAGAATGGGTCTTGAGGTGCCTTCCTTCCTGGGAACCAGAAACATCCTGGAATAAAACACCTTCCCTTCCTGGGCAGGAGGCATGATTTGAATATGGTTCTGTGCCAAAAGGTCCTGAAGCAATTCTGGAAAGAAAGGAAGCTGTCCCCGAGGAGGTTGAAAGATGTATACATCCAGGACCAAGCAGAGCTTCGGGTAAAAGCAGAATTTTAATAAAAGGTTAGCGCTTTCATGCCTCTCACTAAGCATTTCTTCAGACAAAATACAAAACACATACTACATTTATAATACAATCAAACACATAATTATCAATCAATGAAGCAGTTTACGTTCTTTCAGGAGAGGTTTTAAAAGCACATAGCCATTTAACCCTGGATTCCTATGTGCCTGCAAATAAAGTGATCCATCTATTTTTCAGCTTTTTCAATGGAATTATTTAAATCACTTCCCCTCTTACTGACATTCACACATTATAACGTCAAAAACTAAAAGAATGATCATTAAACACCTGAATGTGTCTATACAAGGGACTGATAATATCCTTATGTCTTATATACCAAATATGTTCAAGTATTCACTCCCTTAAAGCTCTAATAGTCTTTCGCACATACTATCCCTTGTGTTTAATGGGCAACCTTTTTTGCAACAAAGTGGTGTTGCTATGGGAACTCCTATGGCTAATACATATGCAAATATGGTATTACATGAATGGGAAAGTGAGTTTACAAATAATAGTAATAACCCTTTTAAAGATAATGTATGCTTTTATCAGCATTTTGTAGAGGACTGTTTTATAATCTGGAAAGGATCCCTGAATGATTTGAATGCTTTTGTACAGTGTTTAAACAATACTACCTCTTTTATGATTTAAGATGACTTCTTCAAACACTGATATTGTATTTTTAGATGCGCATTTATTTAAGGAACATGGTCAACTTGCTACTACTTTTCATAGGAAGGAAGTACAAGTTAACAGATATACACATACTAAGAGCATGCATAGCAGGCATATCTTTAAAGGTATATTAAAAGGGCAATTTATAAGAATTGGTAAACAACACTGATGAAAAGAGATGTAAAGAGCAAATGGAATAATTATTTAGTGATTTTGTAAATAGAGGCTATGATGCTGAACTAATTAAAAAACATCACGAATAATATGTTAAAAGATGGATATGACGTCTGATGAGAAGAATGTAGAAACAATATCGGTAAAATATGTTACTACATAAACAAATAGGGTTAAGCAAGTAGAAAGTATTATCCGTAAGCACTGGCGAATTTTAATAACCATGCAGGAGCTTATCCCAGTCTTGGGGCATATACCTATGTTCACCTATAGGAACTGTCTAAATTTGAAAAGACAGTTATGTTATAAAGATTTTGATATGAATGTAACTATTCCTAAGGTGGCTAGGTATGGGACCATTTCATGTAAAGTATGCAGCTGTTGTAAGGATATTTGCGAATAACAGTACTTTCAACACCCCGTAACAGACGTTCAATATGAAATTAAATATCAGGCAAACTGCAACACTACATTTATAGTTTACTTAGGAACATGTGAAAAATGTAGATGCATCTATGTTGGGAAATGCTCCAGACGCATAAGAGATTGGATAGTTGAACACAAGTCAGAAATTAAAAGGAAGATAGAAACTAATGCATTAGCTAAGCACATTATTGATAATAATTAAATGCATATTTTTAGGTTTAAAGTGTTAGAAGTAATATATAAGAACATCAGAGGTGGGGATATGATAAATAGACTGGATGTGGCTGAGTATAAATGGATTACTTCACTTGAAGCTGACAGCTGCGGTGGTGCAGCGGTAGCGTTGTCGCCTCACAGCAAGAGGTTCGCCCGTTCGATTCTTGGCAGGAGCGCCTTCTGTGTGGAGTCTGCATGTCCTCCCCGTGGTCGAGTGGCCTTCGCAAGACATGCGTAAATGGGTGTGCCTTTGTTGAAGGTTGGGCGTCGAGCTGGCACCTCGGCACCGTAAAAAAAAAAAAAAATCTGCTGCCAATCATTAGTGGACTGGAGTTCTGCTGTGGCTACCCCTAACCGGGAAAAGCCGAAAGAACAACTTTACTTGAAGCTGACAAGTATCCAGGACTGAACAATATGAACACAATATAACCTGTCCTGGTTAAAAAACAAAAGCAATATAAATAAATCAATAGGTTTATTCTCATGTCATTTCATGGAAATAAGAAAGATATATGCATTTATTTTTTAAGGAAGATGTCTTTTAAGTAAGTTTTTTAGCATGAAAGCTTTTTAATATTTCATTTGCATAATTAATTGTTCTTATGAATGTATTCGTTGGCTGTTTCATATGTTTGAACTGAAGTATAAAATCATGTGATTTTAAATGTTAGTCAAACACTGATGAAGGGAGTTTCCTGAAAGCTTTGTTAGAATAAAATTTAATGTTTCTACTAGTTGGTGTGTTCATAGGTTCATAGGTTCATACTAGGCTATCTGCCCTAGGGCATTTATAAGCCTAGCCAGAATGTGTTTGGCTTTCGCCACCCATTTTAAATTTATTTTGCTATGCCCTTTTTCGAGGTTAGTATACTGTGCCTCTGTCTAACAGTGACACAGAAGTGATACCCGGGGTAAACCTACGATCTCCCATCCACTCATCAAGATTCCTCTTGAAGAGAGTCAATGAGGGATTCTGCCTAACCTGGACTGGGATTTTATTCCAGAGTGAAGGGAGCCTCTGGGTTATGAATCTGTCCCTCCAGCATGTCCTATTTATTTCAGTGCTGAGGTTCAAGTCTCTCGAGCATGTAGCTCGATGGGATTTGGATTTTCTGAGGTGCAGCATGTCCATTAATTCCGGGTTGGACATGGCTTTATACGTCAGGCAGAGATCGCCTCTGAACAGGCGGTATGCCACTGAGTAGAGCTGGAGTTTCTTTAACCGGGCAGCATATGGCATCTGTTTGAGCCCTTTGATCCTCTTGGTGAGGTACTTTTGGGGTCTTTCCAGTTGCTGCAGGTGTCTGGTAAGGTACATCCCAAAAGGGGCATTGTACTCAATTATGGGCCTGATGAGGAATGAGTAAAGAGGCACGATGACGTCCCCTGATCTAGATGTGAATCCCTTCATGATTAGGTGGGCTATATAAAATGTTTTTCTAACCACTTTGGCCACGTGGTTGTCAAATGAGAGATTGCAATCAACTTGGGTCCCCAGGTCCCTAATTACTTCTTCTGTACTTAATGGATTATCACCTATGTGGTAATTTGTGGGCACTTTGTTTTTGCCAAACGGGATGATTATACACTTTTTGGCATTTAGCTTGAGGCCATGGCTCTGGCACCAGTTGTCTGTTTCTATGAGGCCCTTTTGGAGGATGCTTGTGTCGGCTGGAGAGTCGATTATGGCGCCCAGTTTGCAGTCATCTGCGAACTTGGTCAGCCACAGTCCTTCCGTGTTGGCCTGTACCTCCGAGAAATATATACCGAACAAGAGAGGTCCCAGGACTGAGCTTTGTGGGACACCACTTGCAACTGGTTTGGAGTCTGACATGGCTCCAGCAATTCTAACCATGTGGGTTCTGTCCTTGAGCCAATTTGCAATCCATCTAGTGACATAGGGGTTTATATTTAAGCTGGTGAGCTTATCTATAATGCCCAAGTGGGGTATTGTATTGAAGGCTTTTGCGAGGTCCAGGTAGGCTGTGTGGACCACCTTCCCCTCGTCAATGGCCTTGGTGACTGTGTCAAAGAAATCAACCAGGTTTAAGAGGCAGGATCTGCCCTTAACAAAGCTGAACTGGGTAGGATCCAGTGTTTATAGGTCCCCAATATCTTTATTTATGAGGTCCATGATGATCCTTTCCATAGCTTTGCAGACCAAGCTAGTCAGGCTTATGGGGCGATAGTTTCCAGGATCTGTTAAGGCACCACCTTTATAGAGAGGGACCACTGTTGCTGAACTCTTTCGGCGCATATCCTGTAGTAAGGCTGAGATTGAACAGTAGTTTTATGTTTGGGTTTAGCTCTTCTTGGAGTTCATGTAGGACGCAGCCCGGGACACCGTCTGGTCCCACTGATGCTGTGTTTTTTGCTTTGGAGAGGGCGACTCTTACCTGAGCATCTGAGATGTCAGGTGGGCAGCACTCCGCTGGGATAGATATTTGCCCTTTTGGTGGGGAGGGGGGGGGGGTTTGCGCTGAACCTGTCAGCTAGGATGTTGGCAATGTCTGTGGGTTCGGTGTATTTTTTGTCATTTTGGACTAATTCTGAGCATATCTGGGAATTACCACCCAGGTTCCTAACATAACTAAAGAAAGCCTTGTGATTATCCTTAGTGTCCTGTGCAATTTTTCTCTCGAAGCTGGCCTTAGACAATTTTATGTGTGCCCGTAGTTTTTTGCTAATACTGATCAGTGATGCCTTCCCTTTTTGGGATTTTGCTCTATCATTTAGTAGCTTCCTCCTTTTATTGTATAGTTTGTTTATGGCTGGGGTCCACCAGACAGGACGTCTGCCTTTGGATGATTGGGTCTTGGTTTTATTTGGGATTGCATGATCCATGCATTCCTGAAGGTGTTCATAGAATGCGTTTATAAAGGATTCTGCGGTCTGGGCCGGATTTTCCACAGGCCCAGGGGCTTTGAAGGATTCCACCTCAGTTTTGAGGAGTGTGAAATTTGCTTTAGAGAAGTTTTTCACTGTGGTTTTCTGGGCAGGGGGTGGGATCGGGATGTGAATATCCAGTGAGATTAGTTTATGGTCTGATCTTACCAGTGAGGGATACACTTCTGGTCTGGAGCATAGAGTCCCCATGTTGGTGATGATCAGGTCCAGTATGTTTTCCCCTCTTGTGGGAGTGGTAACAAGTTGTTCCATAGCATTTGAGTTTATAAATTCTAGGAACCTTTGGGCTAGGGTGTTGGAGCTAGAGTAATGCTCCCAGTCTATGTCTGGGTAGTTGAAGTCACCCAATATAATGGTGTTTGGAGAGACCTTCATATTTTCCAGTGTTCTCAGGAAGGCCGAGTGGGGTTTCTGGGTTTGGGAGGGTGGTCTGTAGCAGGCTATAAACTGGAAGACAGTTTTACCCACTGTTAGTTGCACATGGATAGTCTCTGATGCTTCGTGCTTTGCCACCAACCTGGAGGTGTGGGTATCTTTGATGAATATCGATACTCCCCCTCCTTTTGTGATTCGGTCCAAGTTTTGGGGCCAAAAAGCGTGGTATGAGGTATAACCTGGTAGTGCTGGGGTGCTCTCGGGAGCCCTGAACCAGGTTTCTGTTACTGCACAGATATCGATGTTCTCCATGCTAAGGAGAGTTTCGAGTGCGTGCATCTTGAGGTTTAGACTTCTGGCGTTGAGTAGCATTACTCTTAGTTTCTTATCCCTTGTGATACCTATGGAGGTGGGTTCGTCTTTTGAGCCTTGCCTAAAAAAGGCACTATGGGGGTAGCAAGAGCCTTTGCCAATATCCGAAAGCCCAGGGGTGACAGGTGCAAGCCGTCCCTAGTGAAGCATCGTGGCTTGTCGAGCATATCATCCCAAGATGACAGGCATTGGATCCCCTTTGAATGACACCAGTACTTAAGCCAATTGTTGAAATTGATCATCTTGTCTTCATACTGTGGCATCATTCTTAGTGAGGGTAAGATGCTACTCAAGGTCAGGGTCATACCGGCCTGGGCTACATGCTCAGAGAGCTCCTTTATGTCTCTTTTCATGTAGTCCAGGGAGGTACGTCTCAGATCATTCACACCAGCATGGACAATGACTGAGTCATATTTGTACTTGCCTTGGAGTGACCTGAGTGCTTGAGTTATGTGGCGGATCCTAGCGCCCGTCAAGCTGCTCACCGTGACCCTCTCCTTGTTCAGCCTGGTGAGCGGGACGTCAGTGTGCCTGACGATAGAGTCATCTCTTACAAGTGTATCAGGTGTGTGGTTTAGTCTTAAGGGCTGTGACTGTTCGGCACACTGGCTTTGTGAGATATGTGTTGCACGTGTTTTGTTTTGGGGTAGCGGCTGCTTGGATGTCTGCTTTGGAGGTCTCTGCTGCTTCGGCAGATCTTTATTTAGAGCCTCCGAGTATGTTTTTGTGTGATTATGTGTTTGGTTTGCTGTCGTGGTAGGTCTATGTGAGACTGGAATTGTAGTGAGTGTGGTTTCCTTCTCCTCCTGACTGGTTATGTCAGTACTGAGTTGAGAGAGCTTAGCCTCGAGTTTGGCTATATGGTTGCATCTCTCATGTGTTGGAATTTGTTGGGAGGAGGAGCGGGTTGGCTGTGTACATGAGGCAGTTGTAACATTGCCTCAAGATTCCCAGATTCACCAGCTGGACCAGAGAGGAGATTGACAACTCACCTTTGGACATGCTAGAATAATATTGGGAATTCCTTAATAATTGAAAACCAGGGCCAGTGGGGAGTGAGGGTGTAGTGCTTTTAATTTTTAGTGCTGACTTATATAATTGCTTTAGTGAGCAAGTGCCAGGTAACTTAAGTGCAATGTGTTACAGGTTTTGGAATATCTGTTTACCAGACATAGTTTACTGCAGTTCAGTTCGTATTCTGAGAATTATATGATTTACTCATGAATAGGTTAATAGATTTGGATATGTATAATTATTTTCAGTTGAATTTCCACTTATACCTATAATTCATGGATTACCCAAGATCCATAAGGATTCAAGTGACCTGCCTCTACGACCAATTGTCTCTGGGAATGGATGGCTCACTGAGCCACTGGCCATTTTTGTTGAGCATAAGTTGAGAGCAGCAGTAGATGGAGTACATACTGTACTAAGGGATACCCAACACTTCCTAGCCGATTTATTTGAATTTAATTCAGTTCATAATGTATCTGATTATCTGTTGGTCACATTAGATGTGAACACACCTTTTACTGTGATACCAAACCTAGAGGGTGTTGAAGCAATTAGAATTTTTATATAGGCATAGTCAATATTCAAATGATATATTTTTTATATGTGCACTCCTTGACCTCATACTTGAGAATAATGTTATGTACAATGAATGTATTTATTTGCAGAAAGCTGGCATAGCTATAGGCACAGTGTGTGCCAATAGCTACGCCAACTTAGTTATGGCCAATTAGATGAGTATGTTTTGACTTTCCATATCTTTTCGCAACACCTGAAAATTTTCAGGTGATTTGTTGATGATATATTTTTATTGTGGGATGGTACTATGTCTGAATTGGACTCCATCACGTATCTTGAATCAATGACTGGACATCTTAGGTTTGCTAAGAATGCACATATGGAGTGTATAGATTTCCTGGATGTTCACCTTTATAAAGATGAAAGAGGGTTCATAGGTAGGTACTAGGATATTGGCCCTAGGGCCTATATAAGCCTAGCCAAAAAAGTACCCTGGCTTTCGCCACCCAAGAAAATTATTTTCCTGTGCCCCTGTTGAGCAGAGCCACAGAAGTGATCTCTGGGGTGAATTTCCTATCTCCCAACCAATCATCAAGATTTTTCTTGAAGAGTGCTAATGAGGAGCTTTGTTTGATATAGATAGGTAGTTTGTTCCAGAGTATGGGAAGTCTCTGGGACAGGAATCTATCCCTCCAGCATGTTCTGTTTATTGTGGTGAGAAGGTTTAGGTCCCTAGAGCGTGTAAGCTCGGAGGGATTGGGATTTCTTTAAGTGGAGCATGTCCAAACAGCTCTGGGTTTGACACAGCTTTGTATGCTAGGCACAGATTGCCTCTGAGTAGGCGATATGTGACAGAGTAAAGCAGGAGTTTTTTGAGATGGTCAGCGTAGGGCATCTGTTTGAGGTTGGTTATCCTCTTTGTGAGGTATTGCTGCAGCCTTTCCAGTTGTTGTAGATGTCTTGTGAGGTACATACCAAAAGGGGTGTTGTACTCCATAATGGGTCTAATGAGTGATGAGTAGAGGGGGAACAATGACCTCTTTTTTCCTGGATGAGAAACCTGTTGTTATGAGGTGTGCCACGTAGAAGGATTTCCTGACTACTGTGGCGATGTGATTATCAAAGGAGAGACTACTGTCCACCTGTGTCCCAAGGTCTCTTATCACACTTTAGGTGTTAAGTAGACTACCGCCTATGTGGTAGTTCATGGGTATATAGTTTTTAACAAAAGAGATGACAATGCACTTTTTGGCATTGGCCTTGAGGCCATGGCTTTGACACCATGCATTTATCTCCGTGAGGTCCTTTTGTAGGATGTCCACATCGTTAGGAGTTTTGATTATGGCTCCTAGTTTGCAGTCATTTATGAACTTTGTTAGCCAAAGACCTTCTGTGTTTGGTATCTACTTCTCTGAAGTACAAGCTAAAAGGAGAGGACCCAGGACTGAACCCTGTGGTACTCCACTTGTCAACAGTCTGAAATTGGATTTAGAGTCTGCTACTTTCACAGTGTGGGTTCTGTCAGTGAGCCAG
Organism: Protopterus annectens; assembly: GCF_019279795.1. Taxonomy (NCBI): domain Eukaryota; kingdom Metazoa; phylum Chordata; order Ceratodontiformes; family Protopteridae; genus Protopterus; species Protopterus annectens. Next base: position 587,571,930 of record NC_056749.1, read on the forward strand.
TTGGCAACCCATCTTGTGACATAGGGATTTATACCTAGTTTAGTGAGTTTATCTATAATTCCAGAGTGGGGGATGGTGACGAAAGCCTTGTCGAGATCTAGATAGGCTGTGTGAACCACCTTACCCTCATCTACGACTTTGGTGACCGCTTCAAAGAGGTCTATCAGGTTTAGGAGACATGATCTGCCTTTTACAAACCCGAACTGGGTAGGCTCCAGACTTTGGAGATTACCAATGTCACTGTTTATAAGTTCCATGATGATACGTTCCATAGCCTTGCAGACCAGGCTCGTCAGACTAATGGGGCGGTAGTTCCCAGGGTCCATGGTGGCTCCCCCTTTGTGGAGTGGGATAACCATTGCTGTGTGCCATTCAGTGGGCACAAAGCCTGAGGTGAGGCTATGATTGAACATGGTACTTGGGTGGGGTGCTAGCTCATTCTGTAGTTCATGTAGAGCACAACCTGGGATGTTGTCAGGTCCCACGGATGCTGTGTTCTTGGCTTTGGAGAGTGTTTTTTTTTTTTTTTTTTTTTTTACCTGTGCAGTCAAGATTAGAGGAACTTTGCATTCTTCTGGTATAGAGATGGGCCCTTTAGGGGGTGAGAGAGGGGTAAAGTTAGCACTGAATCCATCTGCTAGGATGTTGGCAATATCCGTTAGTTCTGTATATTTAGCACCATTGTGCTGTAACTCAGAACAGATCTGAGTGTTGCCATTGAGATTCTTGACATAGCTATAGAAAGCTTTGTGGCTGTCTTTAGAATCAGTGGTGATTTTATTTTCGTAATTAGCTTTGGAGGATTTTATGAGGGATCTCAGCTTCTTACTGAGGTTGACTAGGAGGAATACTTTGTTTCATTGCACAAGCATGCACCCAGGGTAAGTTTTTAAAAATATAGCTAAGAATCAAGCATTTAGGATGTGGAGATGACATAGCAGTGATGAAGACAAGAGCTATCAACATGTGACTACTCTGATAAAGACTTTGCAGTAGCTGCAAGGGATGTTAAGTAAGCTATGAATAATTTGGCTAAACCCCTTTTTTTCCAAAACCAACAATAAGTTAGAGACAAATAGATGGTTGTGTTGGTTATGTCAGACCAGTCATCACTTTTACTAGTGATGTGAGTATGGTCTGTGATGCAGTACGGAAGAATTGGCCTGCACTTATTTCAGATGAGAAAATACTTAATATTGGGAAAACATCACGTTTTTGTTTCAAGAATGGTACATGTCTTAAGAGAAAGCATTGTTATGGCAGAAATGAGATAGGAATTATGTTCCTCTAGGAAGGGTACATTTGCATGTAGGAAGGGCACAACATGTGCTTTTATTTCAGATGTTGAGGTTTTTAGACATCCTAGAAAAGATTTTGTGTTCACACCAAGGTTTTATGCCAATTGCTGTATTAAGAATTTAGTTTATCTTGCAATTTGTAATGAATGTAGTAGTTTCTATGTGGAAAAGACTACTAGAATTTAAGGGAGCGACTACTTGAACATATTGGGTATACAAGACACATGGATATTACCATTCCCTTGTATAGACATGTTCAGTCGTTTAATGGTCATTCCTTTAGTTTTTTGACGTTGCAATGTGTGAATGTCAGTAAGAGGAGAGGTGATTTAAATAATTCCATTGAAAAAGCCGAAACCAGATGGATCACTTTATTACAGGCAGATAGGAATCCAGGGTTAAATGGCTATGTGCCTTTAAAACCTCTCCTGAAAGAACGTAAACTGCTTCACTGATAAACCATTGTTTTCTAATTGACAACTGAGTGCATTATAAATGTAGTATGTGTTGTTTTGTATTTTGTCTGAAGAAGTGCCTAGTGAGAGGCATGAAAGTGCTAACCTTTTATTAAAATTCTGCTTTTACCCGAAGCTCTGCTTAGTCCTGGATTTATATATTTTTGTTTCTACGGAGGTGAGTTTTATCTGGGACCTTTACTGCCTTTCTTACTGCTTTTTTGTACTTTTCAAGGTTGAAAGATATCCAGAATAAGAGGAAGAGATGTCCAGACAATGAAGTATACCTCGCAGATGATGGACAGAATCCAAGAGTCTTGAGTGACCCTTGGTCAACTGGGAAGGGACAGGGAAAGATGACTGGATAAGGAAACCTGACCCAATGAAAGGGAAAGCAAGCTGTCAGACAGAACCTGGTTTCTCTTGAAAAGGAGAGTTCTGAGAACTGGGAGTCTGAGTAGACTTAGCAGCAGGTACATGCCTATTACTCTTCTTACCTTAAGGAGGAGGGTGAGGTTGTCTGCATACAAAAGCAGATTTGGAAGGATAATTCCTCTTCCTCTGGAACTTGGGAACAGGAGACACAAAATATGTTTCAGATCCTGCAAAGCCTTGCCTTTATCCTGGTGGGATTTAGAAAGTTCAGCAGCAGCAGAACCAAAAAAGTTTCTATTACTATTAAGAAAAGCATGCAAAAATTTAGCTTTAATATCATCAGGTAAGGACTGAAGATAAAGCCAAGAATAATGTCTCAAAACAGAACCAAAGGCAGCATCCCAAGACGAGGCATTAACTGCATCATAACTACATTTCATAGAGTGAAGAGCCACTTGAGCGACAAAACCCAGTACAGAAAGGGCTGAGACCTTCCCTTCTGAATCAGAGAGGCTCAGAGATGGCCTGAGAAGCTTGAGAAAGAAAGGCTGAAACATATCTAGTCATACTGGTCTAGTAATTAATAGCCCTAAAAGCTAAGATGGCCTAAACGTTCCATAGCTCTACTGTCCTTGTCAGAAGGAAGTAGTTTAGTAGAAGGCACAAATTTAGGAGGTTTGTCAGTAAAGACAGACGCTACAGAAGGAGGACATTTGTACAAGAACTTACAATCATTAGGTGCCCTATAAAATCTATTGCGTTTCTCAGGGGTTGGGGGTTGAGAATCAGGTCCTACAGAGGCTGCTGAAAAGATACCTAGAAAGCAGCCAACACCCGAGGTACAGCAGAGGGCTTAGGAGATTCCATATGGAGGAGTTCACAAAAGCTCTTTTGGATATCAGAAACCTGAGAACAGTCCCATATGAAATATTCCATCATGAGAGAGAGGGCTGTCTCCAAACCAGATTTCTTCCAAGGGGCAGTCTGGACTAACAGAATCTTCTATCTCAGATCCATAATCCACAGAAGGGATATGACAGGAATATGCCAATGACTCTGCCTCAGAATCCAAATTTTCTTCATAGGAGTCCTGCTCTTTGTGCCTCTTATGGGGAGTAGATGACCAAGGAGGAACAGGCACAAACTCCCTTGGGGAGGCTTTAAGGCCATTAAGGCATTAAACAACCCCTGGGTAAAATCCTTCCATTTACACTGGGGATCTTTAGTTCCAGGGAAAACGTACTTAGTTTTCTGCCTTTACTTTTGAGGGACATCTGCCCTAAAAATGTTAAGAGGCTCAGCCCTTTGTCTACACTTGACCAATGTACCAGGAATCTCCTCCCAAACTAAGATTTGCAGTATCCCCTTTGGCCCTTCACAAATAATCTGCTGAGGTCCCCACTCAACATCTGGAACAGACGTTTGCAGAGCCTCTGAGGACATGCAAGAAGTTGGATCCGTGCCATACTCTGACAGGGTCACTATAGAGGAATCTGAAACCACCACCAGGCGATCTTCTGGGCTTTCATCAACCTCTAGTGAGGCAAGACAGCAGCTAAATCAGACCCGAGTTTTCTGGCCTTTTTTTGGCAGGCAGCTGACCTTGAGATTGGGAGAATTCCTCCACAGCAACTTGCACCAACAATTTTAGATACTGGTTCTCCTGGTAAATTAACAAGGGGGAGGTGACTACATACAGTCTTAGGGACAAACGCATGGCAGACAGAACACTGCATATGGTTGTGAGAAGCACCCAAGCAGGGGAGACGCTGCTTGTGACGATCTTTATGAGGAATCTGCCTCCCACACTAATATTTTCTCTTTCTGGATGACATGTAAACTCTTAAAAATAAAAGTGAAAAAAAAGAGAAGGCACCCCAACAAGGCACATATCGGAAACATGACTTGGTAACCAGCACAAAAGGAGAAGCGTTCAGACTGATGATCAATGATGGCATTCGAATGGGTGGCAAAGTTCTGAGGTATGTATGTCAGTATGTCACCTTTATGACCTATGCCTTGACTGGGAAGCAGGTGGGTGACTCAAGTAGTCTATAAAATCTACAGCTTTGGTATACTGGCTGGACATCGGGGCTACCCTTAACAAGGGATCTCCCTTTTCTAAAGGATACTGCAACACAGATATAGGACATATATAAATACGTCCTGAATAGAAGGTGAATATGAAGACAGCTGATTATTCAAAAGCAGAGAAACTAGAATAGCCTAAGGGGAGACCGTGTCTGAAAGGAAAGTATTCAGAAAGGAAAGGTCTGGAAACAGGCTTCCAGGACCTTTCCTTTCTGGGGACCAGAAACATCCTGGAGTAAAACCCTGTAAACCAAAAGGGCTTTGGAACAGGCTGAATCCATTAAATCCCTCAGTGCCCCCTGAAAAATGGGGAGTTTGATCTGAAAGAGGTTGAAGAATGCCTGAAAAAGAGGAAGGGATTTCCAGACCATGAACTAGACTTGATGGACAAGTGACAGAATCCAAGAGCCTGAGGTAATCCATTACCAAACGGAGTGAATAATCAGAGACAGGACAGAATGTCAGATGGAGGCAGATTTGTCAAGAAATTAAGGCTTTTGAGGTCTAGGTGTCTGAGCGGATTTGTCAGGGGAAAAAAAGCCTAAGAACTTTCTTAACTTTTGCAAGCGGATGAGCAAAAGCAGTTTTAGCAGGACAATTCCTCTAAACTTAGGAATGGGAGAGACAAAAATCTGTTTATGATCCTTCATGGCCTTGCCTTAGTCCTGTAAAGTCTTCCAGCCTTGCCTTAGTCCTGTCTTTTGGCCACTGGAGTACCAAAGAGATTTTGATTATGCAAAGGAGCATCAAGAAGCTTAGCCTTAATATCATCAGGCAAAGCCTGAAGATGAAGGCAGGAATAGTGTCTCATGACAGAGCCCAAAGCAGCAGCTTTAGAAGAGGCATCAGCAGCATCATAGCTACACTTGAAGTGATGAGCTACCTGAGATGTGGATTCCACTACAGAAAAAGCAGTGGACTTAGCCTCAGAATCTTGCAGGACAGGCAGAACCTCCCTAAAGCCAAGGGAAAAAGGGATACAATACACCTCATCATACAAGTTTGATAGTATATGGCGCAAAATGCCCAGTTGGCAGAAGTATAGAGCTTCTTCCTCAGACTCTCCATAGCTCTACTATCCTTGCCAGAGGGAAGAAGCTTAGAAAAAAGGCAAAAGCCGAAAAGGCTTATCAGCAAAGACAGAGACCACAGCAGTGTCAGAAGGATGACACTTATAAAGAAACTTAAAAGCCTCAAGCACCTTATAAAAACAGTTGGGCTTTTTAGGGGCAGGAAGTTGGGAATCAAGAGCCAAGGAAGCAGGTGAATGTATCCAGCAATTCTTCTAAAGTAGAGTTAAGACGTAAGGACTCCACCTCCTCAGAGCTATAATCCAAAGGTGATGACATTTGGTAGGAGTAGGTGAAGGAATCTTCATCTGAGTCCGATTCCGCAGAGATATTAAGCTCCCTAGAACTTTTAGGGATTGAAGGCTAATGAGCAGGCAGGGACAGAAATTTATTTATTTTATTTTTATTTATTTATTTATTTATCACTTGTTGACCGGGAAAGTCCGACTAGGTTCCACAGAGCCTGTTTTCAGTGGAGGCCCGGGGAGAAATGCTCCAGATGCATGTCTTTGGAATGTGGGAGGAAACCGGAGTACCCGGAGGAAATCCCTTGGGGTGGTCTCAAAGTGATCAGAGCATTAAACAAGCCCTAAGTAAAATCCTGCCACCTCTTCTGAGGATCCTTGGGAGAGAACATGATCAAGTCTTCTGTCTCTTAAGGAGGACATCAGCTTTAACCAACCTCTGCGACTCAGAACACTGCCTCGACTGAAGCAGGGAACCAGGAACTTCCTCCCTAAGATCTGGGGAATTCTCCTAGGTCCCACAGATATGATCAACCATAGTTTCCCCTCCACACCTGCTGTGGATGTTTTTAAAGCCTTGGAGGATGTTTGAGAAGTCAGTTCCATGCTGGCCTCCAACAGGGTCACTGCAGAGGGAACCAACATCAGCACCAGGCAGTCTTCATGGCTATTATCCACCTTGATGAGGCATCTGGCTGAAGTTGAACAGCAGCAATAGCAGGCCTCTTCTTTTTGGCCTTTTTCTTAAGAGGCACCTGTACTTCTTGGTGGGCGGACTCAGCCATGGCACCCTAGAACAAGAAGTTGAGAAAGGGAAGACAGGTGGTTGACAAGAGTCTTTGGCAAAAACACTCCACAAATATGAGCACTGAATGTGGTTGTAAGAAGCACCTAGACAAAAGAAACACTTGTTGTGATGATCCTTGCCTCCCACCCAGACTGTTCCCTTTCTTGGTTGACATTAAATCTCAAAATACAACAGAAAAGAAAAGGAACCACAATGGGGTACCTGTCTGAAAGACTCCTTATAACCAGAACAGCAAAGAGCATTGAGAGATGTTCAATTATGATGCCTGGACTGGCAGCAAAGAAGTTCCGAGTCTGGAGTGTCCATATGTCACCTTATGAACTGCAATGATGCAGAGCATATGTCTGACATACGATGCTGGAAAGAATTAAAGGCTTTGGTATACTGACCAAATATAGGGCTATCCTTAGGAGATTCCATAGGTTATGAATACTGCAACAGTGATACGAAGGGCATCATCCAAACATTCAGTCGACAAGGACATTACAAAAACTGATGGCAATGACTATCTGCTGAGCAACTGTGCCACAGGCCTCGGCCATGAAAGATTTTACAGTTGGCAGCAGTGGGAGCACTGTTCCTAGTACAGAAATCTCTGGACCTCAAAAAACAACGAAACCTGTAAAGTCCTCAGTTTCCCTTTTCACCCTTGTTTTTGGTATGTTTCTTCTTAGGAGGTCAGCTCGTAAAGGGAAACGGCTTTAGAGCCAACTCAACTGTCTCCATGGCAGCATGATGGGCAGGACTCAAAACAGTTCAGTAGCAATCTGATGCTGCATGTTATGCATGTGCAGATCCAAGCTACAGTGCAGACTTATTAGGCATGTGTGCCCAAGGTCATTAATGCAGCCTGCTACATCTGCAGGCCTCCACAGGAAGTCATCAGTGTACAAGGTCGAGATGATGACCCCTCTCTCCAAGATGGGTGAGCAAGCAAGGGCAGCTCACTCCCACTCTCCCTGGTTCACTCTTCAAATGCCTAAGTTGATACCTGATCCCAGATAAAGGATGCAGCCATGACTTCATCCCTCAGGACCACTAAGCTAGTTAATACACTAGACAGTCATACAATGCAGTGCTACAACATTTCCCAAGGCAAGGGAATGGACAGTGAGAGAAGTCAATGGGCTAGATCAACGTGTTAGCAAGCAACACATATAGCAATTATGAAAAGGTGTGGTTTGAGAAGAATGAAAGCAGGGATTCAGACGGCAGCAGTGGGGGGTGATTTCATAAAGCAAGAGGGTGGACAGACTGGTCTGAAGACTTTTCAAAGAAATACTGCTGGGTAGGGTCAACCAATACCTGTATGTAGATAATGCCCTTGGACTGATGGGTCCCAGAGTATTTAAGATGGTCTATAATGAGACAAGAGAAACTTCATTTTTTTGGGAATGGTTTTCTTGCTGGCTTTTTACTGATCAGAGTCTGAGTTACTTCACTAAGTAAGGCAATTACAGATTCATACAATGTTGTTTAAACAAGTGATCAGACGTAGAGATGGTGTACTTAACAACAAAAATGACAAGGGGACATGGTACCAACTGCTTATCAGTATGGCAAAAGGAACAGTATACACAGTTGCACTAACTGCTTAAAACAGTATTAAATTATGTAGTTGAAATCCATCACTAACCAAGCTTAACCTATACTCCTAATTTGAGACTGCTCATGTGGAAAACTTACATCGCAGTCTCTTATCCTACAGCCTAGTGAAACTGTACACCATCTTCCTGCCTAGTCCTCCAATACTATATCCGAGACTGTTAGTGTCATTTGAATTTAGGCTCTCTTCCTCAGCTCTCACTCTGTCCAAGTCATCCATACATCTACTTGCTTTCAATTTCTCAGACTTGCTTATCATTTTTTTTCTTTACCTCCCTATGCATTCAGTTCGTCTTACATTTGATCCTATTCAAGGCTCTCTTTGTTGCTTTGCTAAAATGAATTATATTGTGCAAACCTCACCTTTACTTCTGTACTCTCTTCATCAGTTGTCCATCTTATCTGGCATCACACATTGGATCTCCATGTGTTCATATTTATAAATCTGTGTTCGGCATTATAAGCACATCACTTCCTGTATGATCTCAATGTATCATGATCTATTAGGTCTCCTTGGTAATGCATTACACTGCCTCTCAATTTTTCATCACTTCCCTAGAACATTCCATGTCTCACTTCCATTGCTTTTCTAAGAAAACGTCACCTAGCATAGTAGCCTATCTATACAGATTTTTTCTTCCTTCAAAGGCATGAAACTGTAATAGATGTCAGCACATCTTCATTTTTTCCATGAGAGAGTATAGAATATTTTATATTTTATATATATATATATATATATATATATATATATATATATATATATATATATATATAAAATACAAAAACTACAAGAAAAACCTAGCCAAACAAGAGTTTTCACTGTGTAATACTGTAAACCTCCTGTAATACAGACCCACTGGATGCATGCAAATGATCCCTTACGGACATCAAGTATTTCAGCTATACAGCTTTTGAATGCCCATGACTTTTTACTTTTTCTTTTTAAATCTTTGCGGATACATTCAGACAATAAAGCCAAACCCCACTAGCTGTGGACCGTTTCGGCCTTATGGAAACACAGAACTGTGTAAAAACATAAAACTCTTGAAACACCCAAATAGAGCCAGTCCAGGAGCAAAAAATCACAACACACCAGAATGATTTAGCGCTTTTGTTCACTTTACTTACGGAACTTCTTCAGAATACAAACATACTAAAAATCATAATACATATGTATCAAACAGTTCAAGTAATTAGTTTGAAACAACCAATCAACATCTTGAACCACTTAGGCTTCTTAAAAGCTCCAAAGTACCACCATACATTTTTGTATAAACAAATATAATGTGTTAAACATTTAAATATTTTAAATAACTTTTACTGAAAATTGTCTCATTAATCCTGGGAAATGAATCTGCTCTCAGGAAAATTTGCCATTTCAACTCTCAAAATTCTAAATTGTTGAACTCTTGTACAAACAACTTCATGCCGACTTTTTCAAGCACTAAAACATTTATTAAAATATATACTCTTTGCTTTGCTTGGCTAAAGCATTGTTATAATCAGAGCATTTAATAGCTCTAACATACTCACTAATGCGACAACCTGTTTTGGTCGTCTTACCTACAAAAACAGTCGCAGGAACTAGAGACAGCCAAATAAACTAGTCCCTTACTTTGGCAGGTGTACCTGCAGTTGGGTGTGTATTCGAAACTCCTATGTTTAAAAAAAATGGACTACCTGAATACAAAAACCTGCACTGTTTGCATTTCTGACAAGGAAATGTTCCCAAAGGTCCCAACCCATCATAACCTCCAAATCTAGGAATTCTTTCCAATAAACCCTTTAACTCTGTTTTTTTTTTTTTTAAATAAACCGGGTTTGTTCCCTTATTATATCATATCATTCCTTGTTTCCTAGAATAACTTTCCAATTTTCCTGAATAATTTTTGTAATTGCTTTCCCTTCAAAACTCATGGGACTGCCAAAATATTTGTCTCCACCATCTTTATTATGATCTTTTTTTTTTTTTTTTACTGTGAAGCCAAAACAAACAAAAAAAAAAAACAAATTGTCACTATATCTCTTATAGAAAGCAACTGACTTAAAGGAGGGGAGTTGGACAAGAAAATATTGTTCCCACCAGCATGACTAAGCTGGCAAAAGAGGGTACCACGCACGCCACTCCAGAAATCTGTTGGTAAATATTAGAATCAAAAACAAAACAATTATTAGTTAATATTAAATCTAATAACACCCCAACAGTTTTTACACCTATACAAAGACCTGCTGCAAATTTACTAAGGAACAGTTCAACAAACTCAGCTTCTTGGTCTTGATCTATTGAAGTGTATAGTGAATTAATATCCACTGTACAAAGAAATTGTTCCCTGCCAGTAAACTCGTATCTTTTTAATTGGTCCAAAAGAGAGAGATATATTGACGATTTTTTTTTTTTATTTGGGAGGGTGGAAGGAAAGAATTTGATATTTTTGTAAATGAAATCAGAGTATAGAATGGTTGAAATTTGAAGTGAGTGGTTTTAGTACCACAATCAACTTTTTGGATGTTCTTCTTACTATGGATGTGGAGAAGCAAGTATTTATCAGTAGTATATACAGGAAAACCACTTTCTGCAATAATTATCTTCACTACACAAGTTTTCATCCCACTTTTATGAAAAATAAAGTTTTTAAAGGGCAGCATATTACAGCTAGCCGAATGACTAGTGATGAAATGTTTTTGAAAGAAGTTAATATATACTGATTAACATGCTTTTGGAGAGAGGTTATCCATTAGAATTAAGGGGTATTGCAGATCACGTGGTACATAGAAGAAATATTGATTTCTCCCCTATTTTAACACCTGGCTTCACAGTAAAAAAAACAAGATCATAATAAAGATGGTGGAGACAAATATTTGGCCTTCCCGATTCCCATGTGTTTTGTGAGGGAAGCAATTAGAAAAATTACTCAGGAAAATTGAAAAGTTATTCTAGGAAACAAGGAATGATGTGATATAATAGGGGAACAACCCCGGTTTAGTTTTAAAAAAAATTGTGAGTTAAAGGTTTTATTGGAAAGAATGCCTACATTTGTTGGTTATGATGGATTGGGACCTTTGGGAACATTTCCTTGTCAGAAATGCAAACATTGCAGGTTTGTGCATCCAGGTAGTCAGTATTTTTTAAACATAGGAATTTTGAATACATACCCAAGTGCAGGTACACCTGACAAAGTAAGGGACTAGTTTATTTGGCTGTCTGTAGTTCATGCGACTGTTTTTATGGAGGTAAGACAACCAGAACATTAGGTTGTCGCATTAGTGAGCATGTTAGAGCTATTAAATGCTCTGATTATAACAATGCTTTAGCCATGCAAAGCAAAGAATGTATATGTTTTAAAAATTTTATTTTTTAGTGCTTGAAAAAGTTCACATGATGTTGTTTGTACAAGACATCAACAATTATTTAGAATTTTTAGAGTTGAAATGGCAAATTTTCCTGAGAGCAGATTCATTAAACGGGATCAATGAGACAATTTCCATTAAAAGTTATTTAAAATATTTAAATGTTTAACACATTATACTTGTTTATACAAAAATGTATTAAAGCTTTTAACAAGCCTAAGTGGTTCAAGATGTTGATTGGTTGGTTCAAACTAATTACTTGAACTGTTTAATATATATATATTATGATTTTTAGAATGTTTGTATTCTGAAAAAGTTCCATAAGTAAAGTAAATGAAAGAGCTAACTCATTCTGGTGTGTTGCGATTTTTGCTGCTGGACTGGTTCTATTTGGGTGTTTCATCAAGATCTTTCGGCCTTATGACCTTGTCAGCACAGCAGAAGTGGACTGTTTTTGGCTACACTTTAGAAACACAGGGTCTTTACACCCAGCTGATGTCCATAACCATAGGATCATTGGAGACTACTAGGCTATCTACCCCCAAGGTCATTTTAAGCTGAGACATTTCATCTCAATGTAATATCATAGAAATGCTAGTCAATACCCAGGATTGCATTTAATGACCACTGCCCATGTCCAGGATGGTTGTGGGCTCTATCCCTGGTAAGTTTTTATGGTCTGCAAAATAACCCAACTAGCATCCAAACCAAAAAGTAAAAAGGTCATACAGACAAGCCAATATGTAAAAACTACACGAAAAATCAAGCCAAGCGAGAGATTTTACTGTGATACCTTAAACCTCCTGTAATAGAGGCCCATGGCATATATGCAAATGACCCCTTAAGGCCATCAAGTGTTTCAGTCATATAGCTTCTGCATGCTCATGACCTTTTATTTATTTATTTTTTTAAGTCTTGTTTTGTTATTTTTTTAAGTCATTGTGACCAATAAAAGCCAAACCCCACTAGCTGTGGACATTCATGTTTTGGCCTTATGACCTTGTCAGCACAGCATAAGTGGACTGTTTGGCTAAACTTTAAAAACACAGGGTCTCTACACCCAGCTGATGTCCATAACCATTAAGGTGTCTGCAAAATCTCAACTAACATCCAAACCAAAAATTAAAAAGGTCACACAGACAAACCAATACATACATATATCAATATATGTCTACATCTATATATCTGTATTTATCATCTGCACCTACTGTGACGCCCCACCACTAGACCCGTAAATCAAGGAACCTCAATCCTCACCACTGGCAAAGTGTGGGACGTACACTGCGAGGATAACAGGTACACACAGTATTTCCAGATCCAGCTTTCTGCATAAAGTGCAATTTCCCTTAACAGCACAGAGAGACCACAAGTCAATCTGGGGGTGGTTTCTCCCTCTTTCTCCACATCCTCAGTAAGACTCTTCACTGGCACAGCTACAGAGTTGAGATCTCAGCTGAGTGGCCAAGCCAAAACCTCCAGCACCGTCTTTCTCCAACCAGTGGTTTGTGTCCCTGCACAAGTAGCTGACACACACACAGACGTCGGGAGGCATACTGACTGTATGCATTTCAGTACAGTTTATCTGGAGTGGGGGGGGGGGGGTAGAATCTGGCTGGCTGTAGGACCCATGATTTGTGAAGTCAGCAGCCTGTTAGCTACAAACCAATGGCTGCTGATTGGTGCACAGACTCCCGCTTTAGCTGCTTGAAGTTGTGAGAGAGAGCGCGTGCGTGAGTACATGGTAGTCTAATTCCAACTCCAGTTCCACTTGACCTGCTTGCTTCGGTTATCTTTATATTTGTGTATTGCTGCAACAGTCTTCAGATTTGTACCTAGGTAACCTGGCTGAATCATTTTATGTAAGTTATTTTAAGTTTTACATAATATCGCAGTCTTCGCAGACACGGAGAGCAGATGCAGACTAGTAAATTATCAATGAAGTGAACTAGTGGCAGTTGTTGACTTTCGCAACTTCGCAAAAGCATTTTTTTTTTTTTTTTATTACATGCAAGCATGCTACTAGTAACTGCTGCTTTTATTATTTTCCTTGGCAAACAGCTTTCTTTAAAATCACATTTGCGCCCAGGCTAGCCCTGCCCTAGTGGGCGCCAAACTGTTTTAAGCATAAAAACCCAGGAATATGTACTTGGCCTTGCCAGATTCTTATTTATACATTTATTATAGTGGTTTTCATTTTCTTTTGTGATATGTTTTAACTGTAGCAAAATAACTACTAAAACATAATGGTTTCCCTCCATTTATGGGTTCAAGTGGTAAACTGGAGCACAATTTGCTGGCTTCTCATTCCTAGGTATTTGGTATTACACCATTAAGAAAAACGACATGCTGAGTAAGATATTTCTTCTATATTAGTGAACTCAGAATGTTTTCTTTTAATCTAGTTTGCTATTGTCTTTCCCATCATGCATTTTATGTAGTAGTTTTAGGTTTATTGTTAATTGGCTTTCATCCCAACACTTTTTCTGTGGTGTGTGTGTGTGTGTATGTATATGTGTATATATATATATATATATATATATATATATATATATATATATATATATATATATATATAAAAAATTTGTAAAAAAATATTTTATATTTGACCTTGGATAAAAGTTTGCTATTGTTGGTTATTGTACTTGTAATGTTTATAATGACGCCAATATATGTTGTTTTTGCTGGTAGAATAATCTAAATCTTGTGGCATTATTGCTTAACTTGTCTTCCCATGCTATTTTCTGACTGGTTGTGTCAACTCAACTTTGTAAGCATGGGCACGCGAAAGTGATATTTGCAGTCTTGTTCTGTCAAGTAACGTAGTAGGCTTGGTTACCGTTTTCTGTCGGGGAGGTAATCCGGCAAACCGTACAACTCAAGTGCTGAACATTCAAAAATAGTACTGTGATTTTTTTTTCTTTTGGTATTGTTTGGTTTCTTCTAGTCTTTCTTCTCAAAGTGAGACTTGACTGCACACCTCTCAAATGTACAGATTAGCTCCCTCACATTATTCTTTTCAATCTGGTACTAACTTACTTTACTTCCTCCATTTATTTGCACTCATTGTGGTTAAACCTAGTTTAACGGGTTGTCTCATGTCTGAAACCATGTTCTCCTTATCTAATGTCAGGGAATCTAGTCAGAATATTTCAGGCATGTTTAAGAGATTGTTTAGTGGAAATGCAGCATTAAAATTCGGATGTAGCCTTGATTTTTTTCTGTAACTACCCCTGTGTGCTGCGCAAAATCGAAGCCTCTATAAACACTGCATCAACACAACACCCAGAACCTTCACCTTACCTCCTGGCTGCCGTGTTTTAGATGTTTTCTACCTTTGAAAGAGGCGGGTCCGTCTCTTTCTTCCCGCTTTTTTTTTTTTTTTTTCAAAAATAACAAAGGCTCCACAGGCTGGTGGTCCCTCTGCCTGATAAAAGTCAGGATGCAGTTACTAAGGACCCACCAAGCTGTTTGTGTTAGCTTTTCAAGAGTTAGAATTATAAACATTTTGCAAAATGGCACTAATTACTGGCTACGGTCAACCATATATCTCTCAACTTCATAGTACAAGAAATCTGGACAGAGCCTAAAATAATGGGGGACAAAAGCCTAAAAATGACAGATTTTAAATACTTAGAAAGTTACTAGAATAACAAGAAATGGATTATATTGAAAAAGAACTACGCAAACTGGATCCAAAATTTGAAACAAAGCACAGGGAGGAGACGGAATAAGTAACAATGACTTGAGAACACTTCCATCAAGAACTTACACTCTTTATCATGGTATGCAAACCAGAGGCTGACACAGGTTTAACAGCACACGCTTGGAAAAACTATGGATAAAAAAAATATTATTATTAAATACGTATTTACTTGGATGACTATTCATGTGTATTTGTATTTATAATTTACATATTGTGTTATCAGAAATATTGTCTCCTTGGATTATTCAAAGTTGATTTTCTGAGTTTGAAAACGGTCATGAAGTACCAAATAATGCCTGTCTCTGTGGCATATACTTCATGTGGGTTAGGTAATATTAGGAATAACTAAACTAATGCAGGTCACAATACTTACTTGGTAGTAAATATTGACTGCCATATAACTATGAAAATGGACTTCAGTATCTGAATGAAAAAAGAAAAGTTGAGTCTGGATTTTGGCACTGTACCATACCTCTCAACTGTCCAGATTTTTTGCATTATATTTTTGGTATTTTCCTCCTAAAATTTGTGGTTTTCTGGTAAACCATTGAGAACTCAAGTCATGAAATAAGGACTGACATTTAATTTTCTGACTTCGTACCCTTCAGAAAATATGTGCTAACATAAGTCCTATTATTCTAACATTGTTCTAAGTTTATAACGGCAATATTTAAAATCTGTCCCTATTTTGGGCCTTTGTCCCTCATTATTTTTGGTTTTGTTCAGATTTCTTTAACAGGTTGAGAGGTACGCATTGAACCATTGTAAGCAAAAAGGCAAGCCAGTGTAACACTGTTGCATTCTGTTTAATAAGCCTTGAAGCTTGAGCTGTTGTAGGTGGTTTAAACTTTAAACTGGATCAGTTACCTTCTAGTTAATAAAGCTCACACACAGTGCACACTCGTTATAACACTAGCTTTTAGGCTGCTTAGGCAGCAGCTGTTTACTCCCCAACCCACTGCACCTCTCTCCACTGGTGAACTTGTATCTTCTGTAAGTCACACTGCACTTGTGTTTTGAATAGGTCTTTTTTATAGGTTTATGCGAATGTACAAGCTCATGAATGCTTTGCATTGTAGTCCTAAAGAAAGTTTTTTTTTTTCATTTACTTTTTTTTATATTTTTGTATATTTGGAGATGAGTAAATAATTTAGTAAGGGCTACACATTAGCTCATAGGTTTATGGACTTGTTATATGCTGGCTTTGGCTTACTTTCATTCAGTATGCATTTTTAATTTAGCTCAGTTATATTGGTAGTGGCATTTTATGACTTACTGGCAATACTTTTTGCTCCCAATACCTGGGATCCTTTGCCAGTTTTCTCTAATAAATTCTAGCCCCCTCTTGCCTACTGTCTGTATCCCTAATTGCAGTCATCCCTATCAGCAACATCTCCTTTCTCCATTCCCATGTTGGCTTAGTTATTAGAATGCTTTCTGCTACTTTATGGATATTATATTCTGTATGATCATTATTTTCCTTAAAGGTCTGCATCTACTAGCAATACCGCTTGTTTTTTTCTTTTTATATCTTTTATATCTTGACTTTTTATATACTGTAACTTTTGCAAGGTGAGTCCAGTAGTTGGCATAATGGCTAAGGTTTCTGCCTCCCATACACAAGGTAAAAGGTTTGATTTTGACCTGTGGCCAATGACTGCATGGAGTTTGCATGTTCCTGTTGTCTTGGTTGGATCCCTCCCACCTCTCAAAAACATGCTGAGTGTTTCCACCTCAAACTAAGTCAAGAATGGAGTTGTGAGCAACATCACAAACTCTAGATGGTGTCCTATAAGGGGATGAGTTGTACTGACCAGCTGCTTTGTGCATCAACTGTGGTACGCAGTATCCCCTAGATAAGAGAACATGGATCACGTCATACTGCATATTGTGTCAGGGCTAGCCACTCCATGGTGTAAAAATTGGCGTTAGATGATTCAGTTGTGTTGAATAATGTCACCAAATGGATATTTGCTGGTGGGGTAACTGGGTTGAAGACCCTCCTACCCCACGGACACATGCTAATGGTGGGAGAGGAGTATGTAGCCCTACTGGCCAATTTATGCCCTCCATAAAACTTGCCAGCCTGGCCATTGCTACACTCATCGTAAGTTCACTGACAGGATGGAGCTTGGAAGTCGATGACATGATGGTAAGAAGAAGCCTTGGTATCCAATGTATCTAGGAGTGCAGCAAAGTCACTTGGTTTGGGATCCAGAATGTACTACTCAGATGGAGGGGAGACTAGAAATGGTGTGGGAATTGTGGTGAGTGAGGGATGTCATAAGAATTAGACTAAGGATAGGGCAATATTCATGATCTCAGCAGACATCATATTAAGAAAACCAACCTTTCTCTGCATACTGGTATCTTTAAGATATGGCAAATGACCAGGCTAACTGGATTCAAAGGCAATGTGTTTTCCCTGGCCACACAAATTTCAAATTTGTTCTTATTTCAATGCTGCCCTGTGATGCTTACTGGCAACTTGTCTTGGAACTATTTGATAATGCCTTGGTATTTCTATTTAACTGGTATACGTGCATGTGCCTTGGTATTTTTCTATTTAACTGGTATATGTGTGTGTTTGGGTGTGTGTGGGGTACAACTTCATTGGAATGAAGTCTGCAAAATTTTAAATGAGAAGGTATTTTGTTTTTTGACCCATGAAGATATGAAATGCTCAAGCTGCTTCATCATGCATGTAATTACCATCCTGGCATATGGCTCACAAATGATCATTCAGGCATTGTGAAAGGGGCGTGGCCTGGTCAGCAGTTTAAGGCAGTGTATGGACAGCAATGTGTAGATGTGGGTGTGGCTTCTTGGGGGCACCAGTCTAAGAGTTGTGAGTACAAATCTGAAAATCCTGGCCACACACACACACAGACTCACACACACACACCCACACCTACCTGGGAAAGGCTGGCACAGGTTTTACTAGCTATGCCCTCTTTTGCCCAGACTATAAGGTAGTTATCACTGCCACCAGCCAACTCTTATCAGCTAATTTAAGGCCCTTAACAAAGGGTGCCCAATCTTACTGTGTAATATTAACACTAACGGTAGCTTGTCCAAGAGCAAGGCTATTAGGAGAGGCCCATAGTGTCACCAAATAAATATGCAAGTACTCTCAAAACTTAAATATGTCTAGAAAGAACAGCCACAATGAAAAGATTAAATATATTTAATAAATAAATGAAGAAAATACTCAGTAGTATATATTCATAGTGACATCAGAGTTCAATACCACAGAAAATATTTAAAACAGCATTGCAGGACAGTCTCAAAGAAAAAATCTAAACTATGCTTCACTATATTCCTGACTGAATAAGAGATTACTATACCCTAGTTAACTTACTTAAGAGAAAGGCAGATGTGGTGAATGGATCTTCTAGTTGTTGTCAGGTCAAAGACAGAATACATAATGCTGTCTCTCTCTCAGAGACCTCTGAAATTAATATCTGAAATATTACTGTTAGGATAGCTCGTAGAATGACATTGTATCTTGTCATCTGACTCTATCATGGGTGAAACCCCCACTGCTGGAAGCTAGTAGTATTTAGCACCTACTGGTGGAAGTCATAAAACAATTACATCCCTTCACATTGCAAGACTAGTAATTATTTCACCTTAGAGAGAACACAGAAAGCTCCCTAGTTTTAGGCATTCTGTCTCTAGCTGATAAAGTAATTTCATTTCAGCTATTTTTCTGAAGTTACTCTACTGTATTCCAGTTTCCACTGTTCAAATATATACATTTAAACTGTTACAATAGTGCATGAACATTTCTGTTCTATTCCAGTAGGGCATACTGCAGTTACATGTGAATCACTTTGTAAAAACCTTTTTCAACACACACCTGTACAAACAAGTTTGACACACACACAACATACAGTACTAATACAGTTGTAACACAAGCATCTTCTATAAATCCTGTTGATATCCACAAATGACAATTTACAAAGTTCCAGATAGCTGTGCTGGCAGAATTTCCCAAATCTATAGCTATATCTATATTTATCCTCTATACACACACACACACACACATATATATATATATATATATATATATATATATATATGCACACACACACATATGGGTCTATTTTACATGATCGAAATCTCAAATGATTGACTTTCATATGGCAGAGACCATATGATCGAACATTTGAAACATCGATCATGTAACAAAAAAAAAAACTAAATGCATCTATCGAGGGGGGGAGGGGGGCAAGCCCCACTGCCCCCCCATGTGGGGGGCTGTACCCCCACACCCCCAGCTACTTAAATATACCAACTCTGAGATTGCACTACATTGCAGAAACAGGGACTCTTCCCATTCTGCGCTGTATAAAGATCTCCATTCAGACCGTTCGAGCTTTTAAAAACCCAATCATATGGTCTCGGCCATATGAAAGTCAAGCTTCTAAAAGTTCAGCTATCTGAAGGGGACCTATACGTGTGTGTGTGTGTGTGTGTGTGTACATATATATATATATATATATATATATATACACATACACACACACACACACACACACGTCACTTTTCATCTTCCAACGCATCTCCCTCTGTCCATCTTATCACCTCTGCAACTGATCTCACAGTCCACGCACAACAGTAGACATCCATTTGTATTTTTGTCCCACACACACAACGTTACTACTCCTCCAGCAGATGTGTCAACTTACCCAATGGTCTCTCCAACTTAGTAGCCATTTATTCAGCAAACATTATCTTGCACACCTGACTCTCCCACTCAGAATCCATTCTCTAAATGCATGTTACACTACATACTGTTCTTTCTCACTAGCATGTCATTTTATAAGATTACTCAATTTACAATTGCATCTCTCTCCAATTCCCTATTTGTGGAGCTGTGTCCACCTTTACAGTTGCTTCTATTCAGTATCTATTCCTCTTGAAGAGATCACTCTGCATGCTCATTTCTCATGCTCAGCGCCCTTTCACCTACTCTGTACTATTCTGTATGCAGTCCTCCTTGGACAGGGGTTAATACCTTCAAGGATGATGCCACAGTATGAACAGAAAATGACTGAATTTAATAAGTGACTTAGGCTTCTGGCGTCACTTCAGGGAATCCATTATCTGCTTGAGAGGACATGGTTAACAGACCACATTGCTTTTTGCCAAGGATGATCTGCACCTTTTTAAGCAATGTCAAAATGGCAGAACTACCAACACAGCAAACAAAGAAAAAAAATGAAAGCAGTCATAAGGTGTTACTACTCAATGCTAGGAGCCTAAACAAGAAACTCCACACTCTAAAAGCTGTCTTCTAAAGAAGAAGAAATGTAGACAGACATCTGTGCTGTTACCAGGACTTGGTTTAGAGCCACAAAATGTACTCTGGGCAGTGGAAGGCTACAGTGCCGTCACACATTTTGACCAACAATTAGCACAGACAGGTGCTAAAGGTGGAGTTAGTCTATCTACATTAAAAACAAATAACTCCAGGTTGGTTAAACAAGATGATGCCTTGGAGTTCATCCACCTCCATGTTTCCATAGACAAGGTTGCTTATAAGCTACAGATCACCTCTCTGTGACCCATGAATCTCGCAACTCTTACCTAGACCTAGTTGAGGCATTCACCATCCAACCAAATACCCTACATATGGGAGAATTTAACTACTCTTCTATACTCAGGGAAACGTACACTGCCTCTAACTCAAACGTTTCCTGGACTTTCAGTACAAACGACAAGATAGTGCACACTCCAACCACAGGATCAAACCTATTGGACTTAGTACTCGCCTACATGGTAGAGCATTTCACCCCCCATGTCACGTCCTCATTGGCGAGGTCAGACAACAAAGCTCTCTCTCAAAATAAAATTCAACTAGAAAACCCAGTTAAGCAAGTAACAGTTTGTCAAAATTCACAGCTCCCCCAAATCCCAAGAACACTGTTACCTATGCAGAATTTATAGAAACCCTGGACAAACATGTAAAAGACTGATTGAGGCTGCTGCACCTACCAGAAGTAAGCCCAAATCTATCATCAAAAGCAATCCTCACTGGTAAAATCCTTACCATAACAGTGTACATTACAAAAGAAAACAGTCATGGCCAAAATCAGAAAAAGCAATTCCACAAGAGCTCTCAGATTCAACTAAACAAGAAACTATGAGAGCTAATAAAGTCCAAGAAGACCAATTATGAGATCAGGACAGCCTCCCAGGGTAAGGATAATCACAAGGCTTTCTTCAGCTATGCCAGGAAGCTTAAAGGTAATACTCAGCAGTGTGCAGAACTGATGGTATGTAGCACAACCTTCACTAACCAGGATGACAGAGTAAATCTACGGGCTGATAAATTTAGCTTTAACTTCACCCCCACCCCTTGTGAAATCCCTTACAGCATATCCTCAACTATCAACAGGAAGCAGGGTCCTGGTGTTACTTGCTAAGGCTTTCGAAAACACTGCTTCAGTGGGCCCTGACAATATCTCCAATTGCCTCTTAAATTGCCTAAAACATGACCCAGGACCACTTGAGGCACTCCAACTACAGCATAAAAAGAGGTTGTGTGTCAGGTGAATGGAAGGTTGCAACGGTCATCCCTCTTCAAAAGGGTGGATTCATCAACTACAGACCAATCAGTTTGATAAGTCCAAAATGCAAAGCCATAGAATAAATTATGGAAATGATCAATGAGGACATTGGCAACCTAAATAAACTGGACCCATTCCAGTTTGGCTTTATTAATGGAAGGTCTTGCCTACTCAACCTGGTAGACTTCTTCAAGAGGATTGCCAAGGCTATGGATGAGGGAAAATGGTGCATACTGCCTAACTTGGCCAGGCCAAGGCATTTGATACAATACCACTCAGGTATTGCTGAGAACCTCTCAGAAACAGGCATTAATCCCTACATAGCTTGCTGGATTGCTGGGTAGATCACAGGTAGGACCCAAGATGTCAGGATTGGGTAAGACCACATCCAGCAAGAGACTTGTCACCAGCAAAGCACCCCAAAGCACTGTGTTGGGCCTGCTCCTGTTTGGCATCTACTTCTCAGAAGTCAAGGCTAATGTCACAGGCATCTGGCTCACCAAGTTCACAGATAACCGTAAATTGGGTGGGATCACTGATTCCCACCAACTACAGCAACATCCTACAAGAGGTTCTAACACAAACAAATAGTTGGTGTCAAAGCCACTGATTAAATCTCAACATGAAGAAATGCATTATAGTGCCCGTTGGGAAATCGTCCATCCAAGCTAACTGCTCCATTAATGATCTGACCAGATAGTTTGTGATCTGGTAACATAAGCAGACAGTAATCTGGCCTACAACCAACACACAGCCAAGACAGTAAGAAAATCACTCCATGTCAGCCAACTCATAAGCAACTGTATGGCATCCAGGGTCCATGGAAGTTACAGTACCACACTACTCATCCCTTATCAGACCTATCATGGACTACACTGCCTCCTTTTGTATGTACCTAACCAGGCACTTGCAACAGTTGAAACACCCTCAAAAGTTCATCACCTGGAGAATCCAGGGGATGAATTCCCTGTACTACAAAGATCACCTTAAGGCCCTATCTCTCCCACAGGTTACTGAGATCCAATCTATGCCGAATATACAAGGCATCCTTAAATGCAGCTCTGATGGATCTGTTGCACATGCACTAGAAACACTAAATCCAAGGACCTGAACTTTGCCTGCAGTATAAACAGAACATGCTGGAGAGACCGATGTGTGCCTGTAAAGATCACCGTGTTAATGAGTAAGCTCTCCATTTACGTGAAGTAGAGCTCATCCCTGACCCTATTAGAAAAAAAAACTATCACTGGATGGGAAATTGCAAAGTCACCCCTGGTCCGGCCCCCATGTCTCTGATGGACAGAGGTTGACAGTATATCAACACCCCCCACCACCACAATAACCCTTAGCTACCTCTTTACTAACATACCCCACTATACAGTCATCCACAGAACTGTGGGACAAAACTGGGTTGGGCTGCAGGCTAAACACTCTGGTGGTAGTTAGCCTGGTATAAACCTACGAACCTATAACCTGAGGTCTGTAAACTTGGATGGGAAAATCACTGCAACTTTAGTTTTACTAACCTGTAGCTGGAATTAAATTTTTCATTCAGTAATGAACACAGGCAACAAAGTAACTTACAGCCTTTAGACTCCACAAACGTTTCATTTCAATAAACCTCACTCTCTAGAATTATATTCTAAAAAGTGAAACCAGAACACATCTGGTTGTATGAACTACTTTTTGAAAGTGCATGAATGACAATAGTCAACACAATTTCAAAGAATGACAATAGTCAACACAATTTCAAAGGTTCTTCTGTAACCAAATAGCCATACAAGCTGTTAACCCTATGACTCTGGGAACTTCATTGTGTTTGATCTTTGTGTTATTATATGGTCCTCACATGGTGAGGCGGCTGGCCTACCACGGGATCCATAGTTTTAACAAGACCCTCGAGGGGGTCCACAGTACAAAATTGTTAATTGATTTTATTTTAAGCATTGGTTTCTCCCCTCTATATCCACCCAATCATGTCGCGGAGTGGTGTCCCTCACTCAGTTTCCACTCTCCTAAAAGGAGTCACCTTACACATCTCTCTCTCTCTCTCTCCCATTCACTGAGCAACAGTCTGGTTGAGATTCTCCTCAGTAAGGTCCTGTTTTGTTAAAAATGTATAACCTACCATGAACCTAGGTGACTTCAGAGTGGGTTACGTTATCCAAGTCACACCTACAATGCCGATCACATTGTGTTGCATTCCATCCCTCCAGTGCTGTGCGTCTGTCTTCTCAATGAAGTTTACTGCATCTTTAAGGCAGACCACACATACTGCTATAATGTAGCTTAATCAGGGCACTGAGTTTTTGGTAATAATGTGATTATGAGTGTAAAAGTGAGACTCCTACTAAAATTAATTATGTATGGCAAAAACTCAGATTTGCACACATCCAATTATGACCCAGACTGCTCCAGACAACTGCTGCCCGGCCTGCTAGAAGACAGGAAATAGAAATCTGAATTAAATGAGCGTAGAGGCAGAGAGAGCAAATATCTCTGCATGAAGGATGTGTGTGTGTAGGTACCTTCCCACTTCACCTACAGCCAGACGTTTTATTTTTTCAGTCTGACAATGAAACAGAAGGTCACCAATCAACATTTCAGTTTTATCCAACAAACCCATTCACTTAAGAAACGGTCATCCTACATACTGGTCTTTTTCATTCAGTATCCATGTTAACATTACATACTGGTCTTTTTCATTCAGTATCCATGTTAACATAATATTCATAATCCTATATACTGGTGTCTCCCACATAATATTGAATACTGCAGTAGACTTGTTATCTTGTGTACTAACCTGTCCTACTCAGAAAATATTCTATTAACAAATGCATTATGATTATTCAGTCTCAGCAAGCACTCCATAGTCAATGAAACATCAGTCTCCCTTTAAGGACCTGTTCTAGAGGACATGCTGGTTTCTTCTCCTCAGCAATCGTGCCCTTAGGCAGTGTCTTATTTTCCATGCGTGTTCTTTGTGGTTTACAATCAAAATTTCAACCGAACATTCACAGAGTCAGAATGTGGAATGTCCGAACTCTGAACACTGCAATTGTGAACAATGAAATTCCCGACTGCTAAATCTCGCCACCTCTTGACCCATGGTAGCACTTCTGTCAGGTCCAAAACCAGAAGTGAATGTCGAAGTTCGGTGATTTTTTTTGGAGATATGGAATTTCAGCAGTCAGGTTTTCACAGATTTCACTTGATAATATGAGAGAACGGCAATGTTCAATAGAAATTTTGATAATAAACCATTCTTTGTCTGTATGACACACATTCGAAGTATCAAAACTTTGAACACCTATTATACCACTAAAACAATTTGAATCACGAAGATTCAAATACACTAGTTCGAATCACAGAAATTCAAACGAACACAAAATGCATTATGGCAGGGGAGCAAGCCCCCCTTCACCTTCTCACCCCCTGCTAATTATACAGGTTCCATGCTAACACATCGAATACGAATTACAGCGAATGCCTTATAAATCGAACGGCCATAGCTGGCCAACAACCAGGAAGTACCGCAATGCACAAAGTAAGCAAAGGAAGCCTTTTTTTAAATTTGCCCTATTCTTCACTGTAGTGCAATCTTAGAGTTGGTATATATAGTTAGTGGGGGTGTGGGGGGGCAGCTCTTCACAGTGGGGTGTGTGATTACATTCACGATGTTGGCCAACTATGGCCATTCGATGAATTACTTTTTGATGTTAAGCATTTTCGGTAATTTAAAGTTTCACTGTTTAGATTATAAGGTGTTCGCTGTGATTTGTACTTGATGAGCAAACAGACCCAATTATATACTTCTCCAAGACTGCACTACAGTAGGGAAAAGGCAAATTCCCATAATACCTCTATCCCGCACTGAAAAAAGCAGGTACATACGATCAGCTGATTTTTAATTAACTGTACCTGCTTTTTCAGTTCAGAAAGCTGCTGCTTCAAGGAGTTGAAGGGAACCAGTTACATTATACAACACCATAATTTTCAAACAGGTTTTCAATCATTTCAGTTTCATTTGTTTTATACTATATGCATTCTCAAACACTTTCTATCCAGACTTCATGTTACATTTTAAAAGCAATTAACTTTAAACATGGTTCACTCTTACCAGCTTTTTCTGCAGTGCAGCCATGCAAGTTTAGCTTCTGCAGTGGAAATTCAACATACGTCACACACTTCTTGATGGAGTATTTAGTGGTGGAAAACCTGTTCAGATCTGAGGTGTTAAGGAAATAAACTTTTTTTTTTTTATTTCTTCATATTCTTACACCTGCACACATTCAAACTCATTCTTAATTCACCCGTTTGCAGAAAATGTGACATGATGAAACTAACAAGGGAGAGAAAGTACAGTTTTGTACCTACCATAAATGTAGATGTCCGATAGGTATGCATCTGCAGTCCTTACATATGGGTTGTCCTGCCTCAGGCAGCCCTTCGGTCGTCCGGATTCCAAAGTCTGGGTCCGGCGTCGGCTGATGTCGCCCCCCCCCCCCCGACGTCAGAGCGCCTGGGGTATAAAAGCGTCAGCCGACGCCATCTTCCTCAGTTTTTCTTGCCCCAGATGCCAGGTGCCCTCAAAAGAAGGCTAAATTTTGGAGAAATGAATAAATTCCAATCATGCACAGCAATAAAAAACAAATACACCATAAAAGATAACCCCAGCTAGCTAAAATGAGGGATAGGTACCCAAAGAATACCACAGAGGGGTAGGAGGGAGGGAAAACCTGACTGCAGATGCATACCTATCGGACATCTACATTTATGGTAGGTACAAAACTGTACTATGTCCTTCAAGGATGCATCTGCAGTCCTTACATATGGGTAGAATACCATAGCCAAGCTGGGGGTGGTAGGACCTAAGAAAAGGATGGTGTAGCTAACATGCCCTGCAGGACTGCAGTAGCAAAGCCTGCTCTGGCTCTGGAATATAAAGGCAAGTTGTAATGCTTGGAAAAGGTATGCACAGAGCTCCATGTAGCAGCTTCTAAAATGTCCTTTGTAGCCACCCCTCTTAAGAAGGCTGTGGAGGTGGCTATTGCTCTGGTGGAATGAGGTCTGCTGTTAGCTGGCACAGCTTTTCCATGAAAAGAGTAACAGAATCGAATGCAATTTCCTATCCATTTTGAAATTGTTTGTTTGGAAATTGCTTTTCCTTGTACACCAGCAGCATATGCTACAAACAGTTGGTCAGTTTTTCTGTAAGCCTTAGTTCTGTCCAGGTAGTAGCGCAACTGTCTGTGAATGTCCAGGGTATGCAGAAGTTTCTCTCCTCTATTTTGTGGATTTGGAAAGAAAGTAGGCAGGTGGATAGCTTGGTTCAGTGAGACCCTGGATACCACCACCTTTGGCATGAATGAAGGATTGGTTCTCAAAGAGACTCTGTCTTGATGGAAAATGAGAAATGGTTGTACTGCCATGAGGGCCTGTAACTCAGATACTCTTCCTGCTGAGGTTATGGCCAGAAGGAAGGCAGTCTTCCAAGACAGGAATTGTAGTTCTGAAGATGCTGCTGGTTCAAAGGGAGGTAGAGTTAATTTTTCCAACATGAAGTTAAGGTCCCATGTAGGCACTGGTGGTTTCCTTGGAGGGTTGATGTTTTTTATCCCTCTTAGAAACTGCCTTAGCAGAGGATGAGAAAAAACAGGTGGATCAGTGTTGTACTCTGCTGAAATAGCTAAAGCATGAATTTTTATGGATGAATAAGAAAGGCCATTATGGAACATTTCAGCCAAGTATTCAAGGATATGTGGAATGCTCATCACGGTTGGATCCTGACCCTTTGTGGAGCTCCAGGTTCAAAATCTTTTCCATTTTGTTGAATATGCCTTTCTTGTGGAAGGCCACCGAGCTTCCATGATGATATCCCCTTTACCCTCTTGGATAGTTTATCCTGGCGAGGAGTCAAGGTATTTTCCAGGCTGTCAGCTGCAAGGTTTTTAGGCTGGAGTGTAGAGTTTTGTAATTGTGCTGTGTCAGAAGTGGCCTTTGTGGTAGAGGCCACGGTTTCGTGCGTGACATGCTCTTTAACAGTGGGTACCAGTGTTGTCTTGGCCAGTCCGGAGCTATCAGAATCACTTTTGGTTGCTCTGTCCTGATCTTCAGTAAGACCTTGGTCATTAACGGAAGAGGTGGGAATGCATATACTGTTAGAGCATTCCAGCTGAAGGATAGGGCATCCACTTTCTATGCTTGAGGATGGTATGTCCTTGTGCAGAATTTCTTCAGTTGATGGTTGTGGGGGGAGGCAAAAAGATCCATGTCTGGCCTTCCCCATGATTGTGCTATCTGAAGAAAAATGTCTGGATGCAACATCCATTCGTGTGGATCCATGGTGTTTCTGCTTAGGCTGTCCGCCAGTACATTGTCCTTTCCTGGTATGAACTGGGAATGCAGCTCTATATTGAGTTTTAGGGAAAGTTCCCAAAGATTCATTGCCAGCCTGCAAAGAGAGTAGGAATGGGTACCTCCTTGCTTGTTTATGTACCACATTACTGTGGTATTGTCTGTCTTTATTAGCAGGTGACCTTGATGCAGGAAATGTTCGAAGGCCTCGATTGAATGTATCACTGCCAGCATTTCCTTTTGGTTGATGTGCAGGCGCAATTCCTTTTGTGTCCATTGCCCTTGAATACATCTGTCCTTCATGTGCGCTCCCCATCCATCGTCTGAGGCGTCCGTTGTAATGGTTTGGCTGATATGTGGCTTGCTGAAAGGCAGACCCATGTTTGACTGGCTTGCTTGTGCCCACCACAAAAATTCCTTTTGAAGGCATGGAATGAGGGGGATCAAAGCTTCTAGGCTGTGACTGTGTTGAGACCATAGACTCCTTAGGTACCATTGTAGTTTCCTCATATGCAGCCTTGCTTGTGGAATCAGAAGAATGCAAGATGCCATGAAACCCAGGGCCTGCAGGATTTTCCTTGCAGTCAGCTGGGTTTGTGTTGTCAGATTTCTGAAATAATCCGGTAATTGTTCTTGTTTTTCTTCTATGAGAAAAGCCATTTGGGTGTTTGTATCCAGCTTTGCACCCAGAAAAATTATTCTTTGGGATGGAACAAGTCTTGATTTCTGAATGTTGACTGTGTATCCCAAGGCCTGTAGTAGGCGGATGGCATAGTTCAAGTGTTTTACCAATGTTTGTTGGCTGTCCGCTTGTATAAGGCAGTCGTCCAGGTATGGGGATATTTGAATCCCCTGAAGTCTGCAATGTGCAACTACTGATGCCAGGCATTTCGTGAATACTCTGGGCGCAGGTAAGCCAAAGGGCAATGCTGAGAATTGATAATGCTCTGAACCTGCAAGAAATCTGAGGTGTCTTCTGCAACTTTGTCTGATAGGGACATGCAGGTATGCCTCCTTGAGGTCTAGAGTTACCAACCAGGACCCCTTGCCCAGCATGGGAAGGAGTTGCTGTAAGGTCAGCATTTTGAATTTTGGCACGATGAGATAAGTATTCAGTGCGGACAAGTCCAGAATAGGCCTCCATTGCTTTTCTTTTCTTGGAACAAGGAATAGTCTGGAATAAAATCCTTGGCCTTGTTCTGTGTAAGGAACCTTCTCTATTGCCTTCATTTGTAGTAGTTTGGAAATTTGCTTGAAAGCCTCTGCCCTTTGATTTGGTGGCAGGTTTGGCATGCCTTGTCTTTTTGGTAATGTATGAAAATGGAATCTGTATCCTTTGTCTATTATTTGCAGTATCCATTTGTCCTTTGTAATACTGTGCCAATTTTCTGAGAATAAAGATAGCTTTCCGCCCAAAGGTGCTTCCAATTGAGCCCTGGTTGGCGGAGTCAAAGTCAAGTAATTGAGTTTGTCCTTGCGCAGTAGTTGTGGGTCCTGCACTACCTCTCTGGTTAGGAGGCTTCCACTGACGTCCTCTGTAGGAGCCTCGAGCTTGCCCTCTACCTCTGGCACGCCTGTTTTTGCCTCTTTGAAATCTGTCTGTGTCTGGAAAGGACCAATTCTCAGAAGGCCAATTTCTGCTGAATCTTGGTGGTTGGACCTGGAGAAAATCTTTGACTGTTTGTACTGATTTAGCCTTTTCCTCAAATTTCTTTAAGACCTCTTGAGCCGTGGAACCAAATAACTTTTGTTTTTTCCAGTGGTGCATCCAGAAGCTTTGCTTTAACATGATCTGGCAGTGTTTGCTCCTTCAGCCAAGCATGCCTACGTATGACTGCACCTGTCATTGCTGACCTACATGAAGCTTCCAATGCATCATAACCACACTGTAAGAAATGGTTGCTAACCTGCTGAGAGTTATGCACCAGATCCTGAAGCGCCTTGCGGTCTAGGGGTTCAGGCGAGGATAGTTTTTTATGCAATTCATCTAACAGATACTCTTGATACTGTATCATATGGAATTGACAATTTAATGCTCTCATAGAAAGAGTGGAAGTAGTATACACTTTTTTACCCCATCTCTCTAAAGCCCTGGATTCCCTTTCAGAAGGAAGTGGATTCTTGGCAGTGGTGGTTGTAACCCCTATAGGGCCCTGGGAAATAGTTTCTGGGTCAGCAGAGTGGCCCTTGTAAAGGTATAGATGTGAGTCCGGGACCCTGTAGTACCTGTCAGGTTTGACAGGAGCCGGAGGAAGGGAGTCAGGGGAAATACTAGACTCAGAGTAGACATCTTCTATAACATTTAAAACAGGAGGAATAGCCAAAGGTCTATGCTGAGGCAAATGTAAAAAAGTCCTTAACCTCTTCCTGGAATCAGAGAATTCCTGGCATTGCCATTGGAAATGCTCTCTCATGGAGTGAAGGTTCTCCCCAAAGGAAAACTCTTCAGGGGGGGAGGCCGAGGGAATAGATTCCTCTGCATCAGAATCCTTGTAGGCCGGAAGGGCCTCCTCCTGGTAGTCTGAAAGGGCAGAGTCATCTGAGGCCTCATCAGAAGACTGAGGATCTGTCTGCTCAACCCTGGGCCTTTTGCCTGGAGGTGGGTGAGACCCCTGTCTGGATGTGGCTGAGAGCCCCTGATTAAGGAAATAAGGTCTTCAGCCAAACTTAAAATTTGTGAACTCGTGGTGGATCCCTGAGGAATAGCCTTGGGAGGGAGAGATTTTGGCTGTTTAGCAGCTTTAGCCTGTGTAAAGGCCTTAATGGACATGGATACAGGAGACCTGGTTGCCCCACGTGCTGGAGTAGTTTTATCAACAGAAATGGTGTTGGTTATTTCCTGAGCACCGGTTTCAGACGGAAATTCTATGACCGACTCAGTGATGGCCTCCGGTACCGAAGTTACCGGCTGTGCGGTGTTGTCGGTCGGAAGCGGTAGAGATTCGGCTTTAGTAGCGACCGAAACACTCGCGGTAGGCCTAGGCGTGGAGTCGGCCGAAACCGCGGACCGCGTGTGTCGGTCCTTATCCTTTCGTTTTTTGGGTAAATGAGCTGTCGGAAGCTCCGACGGCATGATATAACAGAAATTTTCCCCAAAAAATTCCTCTGCAAACTCTGCCCGACGCCTAAGAGTGCGTTTATTGAAGGAAGCACAGGCTGAACAGGCCGAGACGTCGTGGTCTGGGCCTAGGCAGGGTAAGCAGTAAGAGTGGAAATCCTTATGAGGTATTTGTTTCCCACAAGATAAACAATTATTAACTTTAACCGTTTGATCTGACATCGGCTGAGGCAAGAAAGAGTCCCCAACGGGGTACTTAGCTTTTTTGAAGACTTCGGTAGCTGAAATCACAGGAGCTGGCCGACCGGCACTTGCGAACTGCTTCTGCTTTGGGCACCTCGCGGCAAGAAAGACTGAGGAAGATGGTGTCGGCTGACGCTTTTATACCCCAGGCTCTCTGACGTCGGGAAAAAGGGCGACATCAGCCGACGCCGGACCCAGACTTTGGAATCCGGCCGACCGAAGGGCTGCCTGAGGCAGGACAACCCATATGTAAGGACTGCAGATGCATCCTTGAAGGACATCAGCCAACAGCATAATCTTTGGACAGCTCTGGGTCTGCCACTCTGACTACTTGACCCCATTCTTCCTTACAACCAGTAATGTTATCACCAGCCACTCAATGATAGCAGAAATAAGTGTGGGTTTCCCCAGAGTAATGCCTGCTAGTGCCAGACCAACCTCTCAACTGTCCTTTACTTTGGAGGGGCATTCTTATTTTCAACCTTGATTTATCTCTGCACAGGATGGCCCTATTTCTGGATGTATGTCTAGTTTCAGGCTTGACTTCTTACTTCACACAATCTTCCGAATCCCTTTCAACATGTTTGATTTTTAAATCTGTCTAGTATGCTGAAAATCACACGGCATGATTATAGGTTGGTACTAGGCCATCAGCCCTAGGGCCTATACAAGCCTAGCCATAACAATTCCCTGGCTATTTCTTCCCACACTATTTACTTCCCTGGACTCATGTCTAGCAGGGCGACTGACGTGATCCCCGGGGTGAATTTCCTTTCTCCCATCCAATCAAGGTTCCTTTTGAAGAGGGCCAAAGAGGAACTCTGCTTCACATGTATGGGCAAGTCTATTCCAGAGTCTGGGGAGTCTCTGGGTCAGGAACCTATTCCCTCCAGCATGTTTTGTTTATTGTGATGACAAGGTTTAGATCCCTGGAGCATGTGGCTCTGAGAGAGCATACTAGTGACAATTTAAAGAAAGTGACATCTTGTATCTCCCTTTTTCTGAAGTGAAAACAAATGACCTTGTATGACAGAATTTTGTAACACAGTTCAATGAACTCTACAGATTTTACATTCTCTTTAATTATGTTATTATATGTTTTCATCATTTTGTCACACTGTTTTTCAAAAGTGCTTCTGGGTAGTATCCCGCATTCCTACTGGAAGCAGAAAGTTGTGTGCTATGTGGTAATCAATTTTTATGCTAATTGGATAATCAGATTCTTAGCTGGATGTTCTTATGTTTCAAGGGCCTTTGTTCTTATTTCCTGTGTCTGAAGGTTGAGAGGTATGGTGCCACAGGAAGTTACCTTGGTTGCTGCTGTTGTTTTAGTACTGTATCTGCTGCTGACAGACCCAGTGACGGCAATTTCTAACATTCAGCACTAAGCAGTATTAAAACACACCACAAGTAGTGGTGATTCTGCTAGCACGAAAGCATGTGCCTGGACACTAATATTTAAAGCACCATTTATACTGTATGTGGGGGAGAGGCTAATGTAATAAGAGCAATCTCTCAACAGAACCAATGTACTTAATTATGGCTGGACAAAGACCACTGCCCAAAATAAGCTTCAGCTCTGAAAATACATTCAGGCAAATATGAAGTGTGTTTATGAGTGGCAAAGAGTTCCAGAACACTGTAACATTACATTTAGAGAAAGTACAGTTGTGTACACTTACCATAAATGTAGATGTTCGAGTGTATTCACTGTTGCAGTCATTACATTTGGGTAATCCTGCTGGCAGGTTGCTCTCAGTCGGCCTGAATTCCAAAGTCCTGGGTCCTGCGTCGGCTGCTGTTGCTCCTTCCCTGATGTCAGGTCGTCAGGGGTATAAAAGAAGCAGCCGGCGCCATTTTCTTTAGTTTTTCTTGCCCCAGATGTCAGGTGCCCCCTAAAAGGGTAGCCAAAATTTATACATATAAAAATACATGCACCAATATAAACTTTACCTTCATCTTCAAGCAAATACACCACATAGGTTGTATAAATCAGAGAAGGAAAGATAGGTTCCATCAGAAGAAAGGGGGATGGTGGGTGGGTAACCTGGACTGCAACAGTGAATACACTCGAACATCTACATTTATGGTAAGTGTACACAACTGTACTATGTTCTTTGTGTTTCACTGTTGCAGTCATTACATTTGGGTAGAGTCCCAAAGCTATGGTTGGGAGGCTGGAGCTAAACAGCATTA
Organism: Protopterus annectens; assembly: GCF_019279795.1. NCBI lineage: Eukaryota > Metazoa > Chordata > Ceratodontiformes > Protopteridae > Protopterus > Protopterus annectens. The sequence goes on from NC_056749.1 coordinate 587,605,360, forward strand.
GGAGTGGCTATGAGGCCCTGCAGAACTGCAGTGGAAAAAACTGTCCTGGAGTTAGAGTAGAGTGGCAGATGATAGTGCTTTGTAAAGGTGTGCATTGAACTCCAAGTAGCAGCCTCTAAAATGTCCTTGGTCGGTACTCCCCTGAGAAAGGCTGCTGAAGTGGCTGCAGCTCTGGTTGAATGTGGCCTAATGCCTTTAGGCACTGGCTTGCCATGGTGTAAATAGCAGAAATGAATGTAGTGGCCTACCCACTTTGAAATAGTCTGCTTTGAGATCTCCTTTCCTTGTGATCCTGCAGCATATGTCACTAGTAATTGCTCTTTCTGAAAACTTTGGTTCGGTCCAAGTAGAATCTAAGCTGTCTGTGTACATCCAAAGAATGCAGTATTCTCTCCCCCTTGTTCTGTGGATTTGGATAAAAAGTTGGCAGATGAATAGTTTGGTTAAGAGTCACACTGGACACCACCTTAGGCATAAATGTTGGGTTTGCCCTCGGAGAGACCCTGTCTGGATAAAAAATGATAAAAGGTTCCACAGCCATGAGTGCCTGTAGCTCTGAAACTCATCTTGCAGAAGTTACTGCTAGAAGCAGAGCTGTTTTCCAAGATAAAAACTTTATATCAGCAGTAGCAGCTGGCTCAAAAGGAGGCAGGGTGAGTTTTCCAAGACATAGTTGAGGTCCCATGCAGGCATTGGTGATCTCCTTGGAGGCCTTACATTTTTGGCTCCTCTGAGGTACTGCTTTAATAAGGGATGAGAAAAGATTGGTGACTCTGTATTGTAATGAGCCGAAATGGCAGAGGCATGAATTTTAATAGATGAAAAAGATAGGCCTTTGTCCAGCATCTCAGTTAAGTATTGCAAAATCTGAGGAATATTTGGCACAGCTGTATCAGTTCCTTGTGCCTGGTTCGAAGCACAGAATCTCTTCCATTTTACAGCATAAGATTTTCTAGTACTAGGCCTTCTGGCTTACAAAATGACATCGATCACAGCTTTACTGAGAGGTGTGTTTTGTATGACTACATTATCCACCATGCTGCCAGGTTTAAAGTCCTGAGTTGTCTGTGCAGGATCTGATTGTTTTGCTGGGACAGTAGATGAGGTATTTGAGGTGAGGTCCAAGCTGTGCATTGAGACACGTTCCTTAGGACTGGATACCAGTACTGGCGGGGCCAGTCTGGGGCAATCAGTATCATCTTTGGCTTCTCCTGTCTGACCTTTAGGAGTACCTTGGGGAGGAGAGGCAGTGGGGGAAAGGCATATACTGATAGGTTTTTCCAGCTGAAAGTTAGAACATCCACTTTCCATGCTTGTCTGTGAGAAGTCCTTGTGCAGAATCTTTTTAGTTGGTAGTTGTGAGGGGAGGCAAATAGATCTATGTCCGGGCATCCCCATTTCCTTGTTATCATGCTGAAGACTTGTGGATCCAGCTGCCACTCGTGGGGATCCATGAGGTTTCTGCTTAGTTCGTCTGCCAGAGTATTTTTCCTTCCTGGCAGGAATTGTGCCTGCAGATGTACTTGGTAAGTCAATGCTGTGTCCCCACAAAGTCATAGTTAGTCTGCAAAGGGGGTAAGAATGTGTGCCCCCCTGCTTGTTTATATACCACATGACCATGGTGTTTATCAGTAGTTGTCCCGGATGAAGTAGGTCCTTGAAGGCTGTAAGGGCATTTTGAACAGCTAGCATCTCTTTTTGATTGATATGTAGATGCATTTTGTTTGAGGACCATGTGCCCTGAATGCATCTTCCTGCTATGTGGGCCCCCCAGGCATAATCTGATGCATCTGTTGTTAGTGTCTGCCTGGCTGGGGGTAATGTGAATGGCAGGCCCTTGTTTTGGTGACAAGCCTTTGCCCACCATTGAAACTCCTGTTGCAGGCAGGGAATGAGAGTAATCATTGTTTCCAGGCTGTGGCAACATTGAGTTCAAACACTTTTTAGGTATCATTGAAGTTTCTTCATATGCAGTCTTGCATATGGAATTAGTAGGATTCAGGATGCCATGAAGCCCAAAGCCTGCAGAATTTTTCTTGCAGATAACTGGGCCTTTGTTGCCAACATTTTGAAATAGGTAGTCAGTTGCCTTTGTTTGTCTGGTATGAGATAAGCCATCTGGGCAGTTGTATTTAAGCTTGCACCCAGGAATATTATCTCTTGAGAGGGTACTAATTTTGATTTCTTTTTGTTGACTGTGTACCCTAGGCATGTTAGAAGTCTTTTCACAAATGCCAGATGCTGTAGAAGAATGTCCTTGTTCTCTGCTTGAATTAGACAGTTGTCCAAGTAAGGATATATTTGTATTCCTCTGTCTGCAGAATGCAATTACTGGTGCCAGGCACTTTGTAAAGACCCTGGGTGGAGTAGATAAGCCAAAGGGCAGTGCAGAGAATTGGTAATGCATTGAGCCAGCCTTGAATCTGAGGTATCTTCTGCATGATTGTCTGATTGGGACATGCAGGTATGCCTCTTTTAGGTCTAAAGTCACAAGCAAAGCATTCTTGCTCAGCATGGGCAGAAGCTGCTGCAAAGTCAACATCTTGAACTTTGGTATATCCAGGAATGTGCTCAGAATCGATAGATCCAGTATTGGTCTCCAGGCCTTGCCCTTTCAGGGTACCAAGAACAGTCGAGTAAAATCCTTGTCCCTGCTCTTGCTCTCTTACTTGTTGAATGGCCCCCATGTCCATGAGGGATGAGACTTGTTTTGTGCCTCTGCCCATTGATTTTTTGGCAGATCTGGCCAGCCGTTTGCCTTTGGCAGGGTATTGAAATGGAACTTGTAGCCTTGTATTTAGAACCCACTTGTCCTGGGTTATAATGTGCCAATTTTGAGAAAAAAGTGATAATTTTCCCCCTAAGGGTGCTGCCAGGAGATAAGTGCTTGGCGCAGGCAGGGGGAAGTCATTGGGACTGTTTCCTGTATGGTTGTGATTTGTCTTCTCCAACTTTGGCGGTAGAAGCACCCCACTGCTTTGACCAGTATGAACCTTGCGCCTGGGATCTGCCTCTAGGGTGTCTGGATCTGCGCCTTTGAGGTCTGTCTAACACAGGAAAGTACCAATTCTTTGTAGGCCAGTGTCTACTAAACCTAGGTGGCTGTACTTGTAAAAAATCTTTGACAGTTTGCATAGATTTAGCTTTGTCCTCCATTTTCTTTAACACCTCTTCCGCCTTAACACCAAACAAAGTATCGTGCTGTAAAGGTGCATCTGATAATTTAACTTTGACATGATCAGGCAGATTTTGTTCCTTTAACCAAGCATGCCTCCTAATTACAGAACCCGTAACTGCAGCCCTGCAGGAGGCCTCCAAAGAATCAAAACCACATTGCAAAGTATGCTTTCCAACTTGTTCAGCTGCATGCAATAAATCCTGCATTTCCTTGTTTTCTGCACATTCACAGTTTAACAACATTTTCTGTTTTAGCAATGCTATGACATGTTGCTGATATTTGAGCATATGAAACTGACAGTTTAAGGCCCTTATAGCCAAGGTAGCAGATGTGTAAACCTTTTTTCCCCATCTATCCAGTGCCCTAGAATCTCTCAGAGGGGGTAGGTTTTTTTGCAGCGGAAGCCTTAACTCCTTTGGGACCCTGTGAAATAATTTCTGGGTCTGCAGCAGGGTTTTTAAAAAGGAATTTATGAGAGTCAGGAACCATGTAATATCGGTCAGGCTTAACAGGAGCTGGAGGTAAGGAGTCAGGGGTAAGACTAGACTCCGAAAACACATCTACAATGTCTAACACAGGTGGAATGGCTAGTGGCCTGTGTTGAGGTAGTAAAAGGAAATCCCTGAGCCTCTTTTCAGATTCTGAAAAATCTTGGCTCTCCCAGTGGAAATGCTCCCTCATGGTATGCAAGGTTTCCACAAAAGAATAGTCCTCTGGAGGAGAAGCTGAAGGTATAGATTCTTCAGCATCAGAATCCTCATAGGGGGGAAAAGAATATTCCTGATCAGAAGAGGAATCAGAAGAAATAGAAACCTGATCTGAAGATTCATTGTCAGTCTCTTGCCTAGGCCTCTTATCAGGAGGGGGATGGGAACCTCTGATAAAGGTAAATCAAGTCTTCGGCCATTTTGAGCATCTGTTTTTTGGGCATAGAGGCTTGTCCACGTGGCTCTTGAGTTTGTTTCTTTGCTTTAGAAGGTGCTTTAGTCTTTGCCTTTGAAGCTGAAGTCGGTTTACTGTAAAGATGTTTAGGTCTGAATACACCCTCAGACACCGGTGCCTGCTCAGCAGCTCCGGACCCATCTGAAGGAATAGTATCCAAGGCTCCAATACGTTGAGCTTCCAGCGGCATGGCCGACTACACGTGAGAGTCGGTAGGGTCCTGCGACTCTAAAGTAGCGGGCGTCAGGGGCTGCGAAAACGCCTCACTGAGAACCGGCGAACCGGTGACTGGCTTAGGAGAAGCTTCGTCGTCGGTTTTGGGCCTCTGTCGTCTCTCTCTCTCTCTCCTTTTCTTTGCGTTTTTTGTGAACTCCGGTAGTCGGATGGCTATCCGACATTTCTGGAGAATTAAACCGGCGTCCAAAATAGTTTAAAGCAAAATCATACCGACGCTTAATAGTGCGTTGGTTAAATCTAGCACAAAACCGACAACCCGAAACGTTGTGATCTGGGCCTAGGCAAGGAATACAGTAAGAATGAAAGTCCTTATGAGGTATTTGCTTTCCACAAGAAATACAATTATTTACTTTTTTCTGACATCGGTCTGCAGCAAGAAAAAAGTTTCCCCAAGGGTTACTTAGCTTTATTGAAGACTTCGGATCTGAAACTTGAACATTACTGCTTCGGGCACTGCGCAGCAAGAAAGACTAAAGAAAATGGTGTCTGCTGCTTCTTTTATACCCCTGATGACCTGACGTCAAGGAAGGGGTGACAGCAGCCGACGTAGGACCCAGGACTTTGGAATTCAGGCCGAATGAGGGCAACCTGCCAGCAGGATTACCCACATGTAATGACTGCAACAGTGAAACACGAAGAACATTGAGCAAACGGTACATCAGCACCCTCACTGGAGAACGAACATTCCCTGGCAGGGTATTAATGTACAAGTAATGCCCAAACAAAGTCTGCCACTTCACGGCAGCACATCAGGCTGCTGTGGAGCGCCAAGTCTGCTAAAAAATGAATGGCCACCATTACTTTATATTGTCTAACCAGTGCTTTTGCTGTTTAACAACTGTAAAAAAAAATAAACAGAAAAAGTGTACGTGTGTGTATGTTATGTGTATGTTTATGTTTCTGTCTGTGTGAGTGAATGCATGTATGTATGAAGGCAGAGGAGATTTGCGTGTGTGAGACATCGAGAGAGACTTAGAACAATCTTGGGTGAGTGAATGTGTGTATGAAAGCAGAAGTGACCGTACATGACAGAGTGAGAGAATGGTCTCTGTAAAATTGTTGCATTTTACTTATTTTAAGTACTATATTATTTTTTTTTAATATATTTTTGATGAAAATAATTCCTCCAACACCATTAACATGTACCACAAAGTTTGAAACATTAGGTGGAGGAACTATTTTTCATCAAAAATATATATTAAAAAATATAGTACTTCTTGTCTTGATAGCGGAGACTGACATGCTTACCAAGACTGACATGCTTACCTAGCCTCTTTCTTAGATGTAATGTATTTAAATTCCTACTTCTCCATATGTATATTCTCCTTATTCTTTTTCTACTTATCCCAGCCCCTCCTACAGGCTTCAGTATACTCCCTCTCTATCACCCCACCCACTCTGCTGGTAAATTTGTTCATGCTCACCTCCTGGAAAAAGTACTTTCACAGATCCACAGAACAGTTGATATTGGTAACCTACACTCTGTACCTCTCTATCTTGTTCCATCATCAGCCAGATGTAATCCTGCGGTTCTGTAACATGCCCCCGTTTCCTAATCACTAGTGAGAAGACCTTCAGCTACTTTAATCTCTTGTCATATAACTTCCTCTATACTCCATTTATCTTCCTTCTAGACTCCAAGTAACTTGATGTCCCTCTCCAAGTACAGCCTCTAGAAAGTACAGTTGTGTACCTACCATAAATGTAGATGTTAGAGTGTATTCACTGTTGCAGTCATTACACTTGGGTTATCCTGCTGGCAGGCTACCTGCAGTCGGCCTGAATTACAAAGTCCTGGTCCGGCGTCGGTTGCTGTCGCCTGTTCCCTGACGTCAGTGCGCCAGGGGTATAAAAGATGCAGCCAGCGCCATTTTCTTCAGTTTTTCTTGTCCCAAACGTCAGGTGCCCCCAAAAGGGTAGGCTAAAAATTGTGCTCATAAAAAAGCATGCACTAACAAACATTACCTTCATCTACAAGCAAATACACCACATAGGTTGTATAGAATAGAGAAGTACAGATAAGTCCCAGCAATGAAGGGGATGGAGGGAGGGTAACCTGGACTGCAACAGTGAATACACTCGAACATCTACATTTATGGTAGGTACACAACTGTACTATGTTCATCCTGTTTCACTGTTGCAATCATTACACTTTGGTTGAATCCCAAAGCTGAGGTAGGGTGGCTGGGCCTAGATAGAATTAGGAGTGGCTATGAGGCCCTGCAGAACTGCAGTGGCGAAGCCTGCTCTGGATTTATAGTAAAGAGGTAAGTGGTAGTGCTTTGTAAAAGTGTGCACTGAAGTCCAAGTTGCAGCCTCCAAAATGTCCTTGGTTGGTACTCCTCTGAGGAAGGCTGTTGATCTGGTTGAATGTGGCCTAATGCCCTTAGGCACTGATTTGCCATGTTGTGAATAGCAGAAACGAATGCAGTGTCCTATCCATTTTGAAATAGTCTGCTTTGAAATAGCTTTTCCTTGCGATCCTGGGGCATATGCCACTAAGAGCTGCTCAGTCTTTCTGAAGGCTTTAGTTTTGTCCAAGTAGAAGCGTAGCTGTCTGTGTATGTCTAAAGAATGCAGAAGTCTCCCCCCCCTTATTCTGTGGGTTTGGATAAAAGGTAGGCAAATGAATGGTTTGGTTAAGAGCCACACTGGACACTACCTTAGGCATAAATGTTGGTTTTGTCCTTAGAGAAACCCTGTCCGGATGGAAAATAATAAAAGGTTCCACAGCCATTAGTGCCTGTAACTCTGACTCTTCTTGCCGAGGTTATTGCTAGGAGCAGAGCTGTTTTCCATGATAAGTATTTTATGTCAGCTGTAGTGGTTGGCTCAAAAGGAGATGGTATGAGTTTTTCCAAGACAAAATTGAGGTCCCATGCAGGTGTTGGAGCTCTCCTTGGAGGTCTTATTTTTGGCCCCCCTGAGGTACTGCCTTAGCAGTGGATGTGAAAAAAAAAGGTGGGTCCGTATTGTAATGAGCTGAAATGGCAGAGGCATGGATCTTAATTGATGAGCAGGATAGGCCTTTGTCCAGCATCTCAGTTAGGTATTGTAAAATCTGAGGGATATTTGGTACAAGCGTGTCCATTCCTAGTGCCTGGTTCCAAGCTCAGAATCTCTTCCATTTTGCTGTATAAGATTTTCTGGTGCTGGGCCTCCTGAACTCCAAAATGACATCCATAACTGCTTTAGAGAGAAGTGAGTTCTGAATGGTTACATCAGCCATGCAGCCAGATTCAGGGTTCTGAGCTGGCTGTGCAGGATCTGATTGTTTTGTTGGGTCAGCAAATGAGGAATCTGAGGCAATGTCCAGGGACAAGCTCTTTAGGATTGGGTACCAGTGCTGGCGTGGCTAGTCTAGGGCAATCAGTATCATTTTTGGCTTCTCTTGTCTGACCTTTAGAAATACCTTGGGGAGGAGAGGCAATGGAGAAAAAGCATATACTTTAAGGGTTTTCCAGCTGAATGATAGGGCATCCACTTTCCATGCTTGTTTGTGATAAGTCCTTGTGTAGAATCTCTGTAGTTGGCAGTTGTGCAGGGAGGCAAATAGATCTATGCCTGGGCATCCCCATTTCCTTGTTATCATGTTGAAGACTTGTGGATCTAGTTTCCACTCATGGGGATCCTTGAGATTTCTGCTTAGTTCGTCTGCCAGAGTATTTGTCTTTCCTGGCAGGAATTGTGCTTGCAGGTATACTTGATAAGTCAATGCTGTGTTCCACAAAGTCATGGCTTGTCTGCAGAGGGGGTAGGAATGTGTGCCTCCCTGCTTGTTTATGTACCACATGACTGTAGTATTGTCTACCAGCAGTTGTCCTGGATGAAGTAGATCCTTGAAGGCTGTCAGTGCATTTTGAACAGCTACCATCTCTTTTTGATTGATATGAAGATGCATTTGGCTTGCTGGCCATGCTCCCTGAATACATTTTCCTGCCATGTGGGCCCCGCAGGCATAATCTGATGCATCTGTTGTTAGTACCTGCCTGGCCGTTGGTAGAGTGAATGGCTGTCCCTTGTTGTGGTGACAGGCCTGTGCCCACCATCGAAACTCCTGTTGCAGGCAGGGAATGAGGGTAATTAATGTTTTCAGGCTGTGGCAATGTTGAGTACAAACACTTTTTAGATACCATTGTAGTTTCCTCATATGCAGTATTGCATATGGAATTAGTAGAATGCAGGATGCCATGAAGCCCAAAGCCTGCAGAATTCTTCTTGCAGATAACTGGGTCTTTGTTGCCAACATTTCGAAGTAAGAAGTCAGTTGTCTTTGTCTGGCGTGAGATAAGCCATCTGGGCAGTTGTATTTAAGCTTGCACCCAGGAATATTATCTCTTGAGAGGGCACTAGTTTTGATTTCTTTTCGTTTACCGTGTACCCTAGGAAAATTAGTAGTTTTTGTACAAACGCCAGATGCCTCAGTAGAATGTCTTTGTTCTCTGCTTGAATAAGGCAGTCGTCCAAGTAAGGGTATATTTGAATTCCCCTTTGTCTGCAGAAAGCGATTACTGGTGCCAGGCATTTTGTGAAGACCCTGGGCGCAGTAGATAAGCCAAAGAGCAGTGCAGAGAATTGGTAGTGTATTGATCCAGCTATGAATTTGAGGTATCGTCTGCAAGATTGTCTGATTGGGACACATAGGTATGCCTCTTAAGTCCAAGGTTACAAGCCAAGCCTTCTTGCCCAGCATGGGCAGAAGCTGCTGCAGAGTCAACATTTTGAATTTTGGAACAGCCAGAAAAGTGTTTAGAATAGACAGGTCCAGAATTGGTCTTCATGCTTTGCCCTTTCTGGGTACCAGGAATAGTCGAGTAAAATCCTTGTCCCTGCTCTTGTTGTGGTACTCGCTGAATGGCCCTCATGTCCATGAGGGATGTAACTTGCTTTTGTGCCTCTGCCCATTGATTTTGTGGCAGGTCTGGCATACCTTTTGCCTTTGGCAGGGTGTAAAAGTGGAACCTGTAGCCCTGGGACACTATATTCAAGACCCATTTGTCCTGGGTGATTATATGCCAATTTTGTGAAAAAAGTGCTAGTTCCCCCCCTAAGGGGGCTGCCAAAAGATAAGTGCTTGGTAATGGCAGAGGAAAGTCATTGGGACTGTTTTCTATATGGCTGTGATTTGTCTTCTCCGCTTTTGGAGGAAGAAGCACCCCATTGTTTAGGCCTGTATGAGCCTTGGGGCTGGGCTCTGCCTCTAGGGCGTCTGTATCTGCCTCTTTGTGGCCTGTCTGACACTGGAAAGGACCAATTCTTTGAAGGCCAGTTCCTGCTAAATCTGGGTGGTTGTACCTATAAGAAATCCTTAACTGTCTGCATAGATTTTGCTTTATCCTCCATTTTCTTCAACACCTCTTCTGCCTTAACACCAAACAAAGTATTATGCTGTAAACGAGCATCCAATAATTTTGCTTTAACATGATCAGGCAGATTTTGTTCCTTTAACCAAGCATGCCTTCTAATGACAGTACCCGTAACAGCGGCACTACAAGAGGCCTCCAGTGAATCAAAACCACATTGCAAAGTATGTTTTCCCACTTGTTCAGCTGCATGCAATAAATCCTACATTTCCTTGTTATCTGGACATTCAGAATTTGTCAACATTTTCTGTTTTAGCAGTAACATTAAATATTGTTGATATTTAAGCATATGAAACTGACAATTTAAAGCCCTTACAGCCAAGGTAGCAGAAGTGTAAACTTTTTTCCCCCATCTGTTCAGTGCCCTAGAATCCCTATCAGAGGGGACAGGGTTTTTTGCAGTGGAAGCTTTGACCCCTTTGGGACCCTGAGATATAGTTTCTGGGTCAGCAAGCAGGGTTTTTATATAGAAATTTGTGGGAATCTGGAACCCTGTAGTATCTGTCTGACTTAACCGGTGCAGCGGGTAAAGAGTCAGGAGACAGGCTGGACTCTGAAAATACATCATCTACTATGTCTAGAACAGGTGGAATAGCAAGAGGTCTGTGCTGAGGTAGTAAAAGAAAGTCTCTGAGCCTTTTCTTAGATTCTGAGTAATCTTGGCTCTCCCAGTGAAAGTGCTCCCTTCATGGTGTGAAGGGTTTCCCCAAAAGAATAATCCTCAGAAGGAGAGGCTGAAGGAACAGACTCTTCAGCATCAGAATCCTCATAGGGAGGAAGGAAGTATCCCTGCTCAGAGGAGGAGTCAGAGGAAACAGAAACCTGATCTGAAGATTCATATTCTGTCTCTTGCCTAGGCCTCTTATCAGGAGGGGGATGGGAACGCCTGATCAAAGTAATTAGGTCTTCGGCCATTTTAAGCATTGGTTTTTTAGGCATGGAAGTCTGTGCAGGAGAATGCTGTACTTGTTTCTTTGTCTTTAGATCTGCTTTAGTCTTTGCCTTTGAAGCTGAGGTTGGCTTAACATATAACTGTGTAGGTCTGAAAACACCCTCAGAAGCCAATGCCTGCTCAGCTGCTCCGGACCCATCTGAGGGAATAGTTTCAGAGTGTCCAATACCTTGAGTATCCAGAGGCCTAGTCGGCTCCATGTGGGAGTCGGAAGCGGCCTGTGGCACTGAGGTAGCAGGCGTCAGGGGCTGCGAAAGTGCCTCACTGAAACTGACCTAGCGAAGGCTTTGTCGTCGGTTTTGGACCTCGGATGCCTGTCCTTTTCCTTGCGCTTTTTATAAACTCCGGTCGTCGGCTGTTCCGACGGCATTATATAATTAAATCTTCAGCCAAAGTAATGAAAAGCAAAATCGTACCAACGCTTAATAGTGCGTTGGTTAAATCTAGCACAAAACCGGCAGCTAGCAACGTTGTGGTCACGGCCTAGGCAAGGAATACAGTAAGAATGAAAATCCTTATGAGGTTTTTGCTTCCCACAAGAAATAAAATTGTTAACTTTTTCTGACATCGGTCTGGAGCAAGAAAAAAGTTTCCCCAACGGGGTATTTAGCTTTAATGAAGACTTTGGATCTGAAATTGGGATTTGAAAATCTCAGGAGCCGGCCGACCGGCACTTGCGAACTGCTTTTGCTTCGGGCACCGCGCAGCAAGAAAGACTGAGGAAAATGGCGTCGGCTGCATCTTTTATACCCCTGGCGCACTGGTGACAGCAACCGACGCTGGACCAGGACTTTGGAATTCAGGCCGGCTGCGGGTAGCCTGCCAGCAGGATAACCCAAGTGTAATGACTGAAACAGTGAAACACGATGAACATCTGCACAAAGTAGTCAATGTACTGCACATCAGACCCAGTACAGCAGGTGTATTATCTCCACATCTGGAGTGTGGGCTCCTGAAGACACACACAGGTATTCACTTTAAGTCTGCCACTGCCCTCTCACCATGCAGGGGATAGCCCCCCTGCAACTAATATAAATGACTCAGTGGTCAATGCACCTTTGGGTTAAGTAGACCTTACCTCACAATGACCCTTACAAATGCATTTATTTCACATGACTGACAAAACAGGATTCTATCAAGCTGTAGTCGACCAAACGGCCTACTTCTACAAAGCACAGTTGTGTAAATTCTTATCATAACAGATGTCCTTCTCTTCACTGCTGCAGTATTAATAACCAAAGGGATCTGCTGCCAATGACAGTCCAACATCTGGCCAGTATACCAAAGCCTTTAGTGCTTACAGGTGTCTTACATCACACGTATGCTGCCCACACAAGGTGTACACATAAAGGTGACATACAGATGCATACACTCTGAACTGAAAAAGCCCATGAGGAACAGAATACCCCATAGGGACAAGGAAAAACATGTGCAGCCAGAAGGAGAAAGGAGAACCACCCTTTGGTCAGGATGGCAAGAAAAAAAAGAAAGAACAAGGCTAGAGCAGAGGGTGCAGGAGAGAGGGAGGGAATACTAAAACAATGAAAAGGAGGACATCTACTGTTGTGGTAAAATTTTATACAGTGGTACTATATCCTCCAATATGACTGTGACAGTATTCATAACCTAAGGGAGAGTACAAAAGTTCAACAGGAAGTCTGGGAGGAGGATGGTAAAGAAGAACCATACAGACACCCATGCACAACAGCCCTGGCAAATGGCCCTGGAAGAACATCCAACTTGTAATGCTTAGTGAAAATATGAACAGAAAATGAAGCAGCAGTCTCAGAGATGGAACTGGCATCCAGGCCCTTGAAAAACGCACCAGAGGAAGTAACAGCTCTGGTAGAACGACCCTCTACTGATGAAGAAAGACATACTCAATGAAAAAATAAAGTAATGGCCTTTGAAATCCAAGAAGAGATTGTTTGCATAGAAACAGCCAAACCCAAAAACATGGGATGAAAGGAAACAAAAAAGCTGCCAAACTCTGTGAATAACTTTAGTTTTGTCCAAATAATATCTGAGCTGTCTATGCAAATCTACGGTGTGAAGAACCTTTTCACTTGCAGACTGATGAGAAAGGAAAAAAGAGGAAGATGAATAGACTGATTAATGGAAATCTCAATCACCTTGGACATAAAAAGTACAGTTTTGTACCTACCATAAATGTAGATGTCCGATAGGTATGCATCTGCAGTCATCACATATGGGTTGTCCTGCCTCAGGCAGCCCTTCGGTCGGCCGGATTCCAAAGTCTGGGTCCGGCGTCGGCTGAAGTCGCCCTTTCCCCGACGTCAGAGCGCCTGGGGTATAAAAGCGTCAGCCGACGCCATCTTCCTCAGTTTTTCTTGCCCCAGATGCCAGGTGCCCTCTAAGGAAGGCTAAATTTGGAGAAATGCAATAAATTCCAAACATGCACTAAAATATATATACATATATAAAAACAAATACACCATAATAGATAACCCCAGCTAGCTATGAGAGGGGAATGTACCCAAGAAATACCACAGAGGGGAAGGAGGGAGGGTAACCCTGACTGCAGATGCATACCTATCGGACATCTACAATTATGGTAGGTACAAAACTGTACTATGTCCTTCAAGGATGCATCTGCAGTCATCACATATGGGTAGAATACCATAGCCAATCTGGGGGTGGAGGATCTATGTAAAAGATGGTGTAGCTAAAATGCCCTGCAGGACTGCCGTAGCAAAGCCTGCTCTGGATCTGGAATATAAAGGTAAGTTGTAATGCTTGGAAAATGTATGCACGGAGCTCCATGTAGCAGCTTCTAAAATGTCCTTGGTAGCCACCCCTCTTAAGAAGGCTGTGGAGGTGGCTGTGGCTCTGGTCGAATGAGGTCTAATGTTAGCTGGCACAGTTTTTCCATGAAAGGAGTAACAGAAACGAATGCAATTCCCTATCCATTTTGAAATTGTCTGTTTTGAAACTGCTTTTCCTTGTGCACCAGCAGCATATGCTACAAACAACTGGTCAGTTCTTCTGTAATTTTTAGCTCTGTCCAAGTAGTAGCGCAACTGTCTGTGTATGTCCAGGGTGTGCAGAAGCTTTTCCCCTTTGTTTTGTGGATTTGGAAAGAAGGTTGGCAGGTGAATAGCTTGGTTTAATGAGACTCTAGATACCACCTTTGGCATAAATGAAGGATTGGTTCTCAATGAAACTCTGTCTTGATGAAAATAAGAAATGGCTGTACTGCCATGAGGGCCTGTAACTCAGATACTCTTCTTGCTGAGGTTATGGCCAGAAGGAAGGCAGTCTTCCAAGAGAGGAACTGTAGTTCTGCAGATGCTGCTGGTTCAAAGGGAGGCAGTGTTAGTTTTTCCAACACGGAGTTAAGATCCCAAGTAGGCAGTGGTGGTTTCCTTGGAGGATTGATGTTTTTAATTCCTCTTAGAAACTGTCTTAGCAGAGGATGAGAGAAGACAGGTGGGTCAGTATTGTACTCTGCTGAAATTGCTGAAGCATGAATTTTAATGGAAGAGTAAGACCGGCCATTGTGGAGCATTTCTGCCAAATATTCCAGGATATGTGCCATGTTCATAACTGTTGCATCTAGGCCCTTTGAGGTGCTCCAGGTGTGAAATCTTTTCCATTTTGCTGAGCATGCCTTTCTTGTGGAAGGCCTGCGAGCTTCCATGATGATATCCTTCACTCTCTTGGATAGCTTTTCCTGGTGATGAGTCAAGGTATTTTCCAGGCAGCTAGTTGTAATGTTTTCAGGTTGGAATGCAGAGTTTTGTAATTGTGCTGTGTCAGGAGAAGCGGCCATTGTGGCAGAAGCCATGGTTTTGTCCGTGACATGCTCTTTAGCAATGGGTACCAGTGCTGTCTTGGCCAGTCTGGAGCTATCAGAATCACTCTTGGCTGCTCTGCCCTGATCTTCAGTAAGATCTTGGTCATTAATGGAAGAGGTGGGAATGCATACACTGTTAAGAGTTCTCCAGCTGAAGGAGAGAGCGTCCACTTTCCATGCTTGTAGGTGGTATGTCCTTGAGCAGAAATTCTCCAGCTGATGGTTGTGTGGGGAGGCAAAGAGGTCTATGTCCGGTCTCCCCCATGATTGTGTTATCTGATGGAAGATGTCTGGGTGCAGCATCCATTCGTGTGCATCCATGATGTTCCTGCTTAAGCTGTCCGCCAGTATATTGTACTTTCCTGGTACAAACTGGGATTGCAGTTGTATATTGAGAGTCAAGGAAAGTTCCCATAGATTCATTGCCAGTCTGCAAAGAGGGTAGGAATGGGTGCCACCCTGCTTGTTTATGTACCACATAACTGTAGTGTTGTCTGTCCTTATTAGCAGGTGACCTTGATGTAGAAATAACATGAAGGTCTCTATTGCATGCATCACTGCCAGCATTTCCTTTTGGTTTATGTGCATGCGTAGCTGTTTTTGTGACCATAGCCCTTGAATGCATCTGCCCTCCATGTGCGCTCCCCATCCGTGGTCTGAAGCGTCCATTGTAATGGTTTGGCTGGCTATTGGTTTGCTGAAGGGCAAACCCCTGTTTGACTGGCTTGCTTGAGCCCACCACAGAAATTCCCTTTGAAGGCATGGGATGAGTGGTATATCAAAGTTTCCAAGCTGTGACTGTGCTGAGTCCATAAACTCCTTAGGTACCATTAGAGTTTCCTCGTATGTAGCCTTGCTTGAGGAATCAGAAGAATGCAAGAAGCCATGTAACCCAGGGCCTGCAGGATTTTCCTTGCAGTCAGCTGAGTTTGTCTTGACAGGTTTTTGAAGTAATCCAGTAGTTGGTTTTGTTTTTCTTCTGTGAGGAAAGCCATTTGGGTGGTTGTGTCTAGATCCGCACCCAGAAAAGTTATTCTTTGGGATGGTACCAGTCTTGACTTGTGAATGTTGACTGTATATCCCAAGGCCTGAAGAAGATAGATGGCATAATTCAAGTGTTTTACCAAAATTTGTTTGCTGTCCGCTTGTATAAAGCAGTCGTCCAGGTACGGGTATATTTGCATCCCCTGAAGTCTGCAGTGTGCAATTACTGATGCCAGGCATTTCGTGAATACTCTGGGCTTAGTAGATAAGCCAAAGGGCAATGCTGAGAATTGATAATGCTCTGAACCTGCAAGAAATCTGAGGTGTCTTCTGTAGCTTTGTCTGATAGGGACATGCAGGTATGCCTCCTTGAGGTCCAGAGTTACCAGCCAAGACCCCTTGCCCAGCATGGGAAGGAGTTGCTGTAGAGTCAGCATTTTGAATTTTGGCACAATGAGATAAGTATTTAGTGCGGACAAGTCGAGAATAGGCCTCCATTGCTTTTCTTTTCTTGGAACAAGGAAGAGTCTGGAATAAAATCCTTGGCCTTGTTCTGCAAGAGGAACCTTTTCTATTGCTTTCATTTTCATTAAGTTGGAGATTTGTTTCAAAGCCTCTGCCCTTTGATTTGGTGGCAGGTCTGGCATGCCTTTTCTTTTCGGTAATGTGTGGAAATGGAACCTGTATCCTTTGTCTATTATTTGTAGTGTCCATTTGTCCCTTGTAATAATGTGCCAATTTTCTGAAAATAAGGAAAGCTTTCCGCCCAAAGGTGCTTCCAATTGAGCCCTGGTTGGCAGTGTCAAAGTAAAGTCATTGAGTCTGTCCTTGTGCAGCAGTTGTAGGCCCTGCACTACCTCTCTGGTTGGGAGGCTGCCATTGACGTCCTCTGTAGGAGCCTCTAGCTTGCCCTCTACCTCTGGCATGCCTGTTCTTGCCTCTCTGAAATCTGTCTGTGTCTGGAAAGGACCAGTTCTTGGAAGGCCAATTTCTGCTGAATCTTGGTGGTTGGACTTGCATAAAATCTTTGACTGTTTGTACAGATTTTGCCTTTTCTTCAAATTTCTTTAAGACCTCCTGAGCAGTGGAGCCAAATAACTTTTGCTTTTCCAGTGGTGCATCCAGAAGCTTTGCTTTAACATGGTCTGGCAGAGATTGTTCCTTCAGCCAAGCATGCCTACGTATGACTGCACCTGTCATAGCTGACCTACACGAAGCCTCCAATGCATCATAACCACACTGCAAGAAATGGTTGCTAACCTGTTGAGAGTTATGTACCAGATCCTGAAGTGATTTGCGATCTAGGGGTTCAGATGAAGACAGCTTTTTATGCAATTCATCTAACAAATATTCTTGGCACTGTATCATATGAAATTGACAGTTTAAAGCCCTCATAGAAAGGGTAGCAGAAGTATACACTTTTTTACCCCAACGCTCTAAAGCCCTGGACTCCCTTTCAGAGGGGAGTGGATTTTTTGTAGTGACAGCTGCAACCCCTTTAGGGCCCTGGGAAATAGTTTCTGGATCAGCAGAGTGGGCCTTGTAAAGGAAAAGATGTGATTCCGGGACCCTGTAGTACCTATCGGGTTTGGCAGGAGCCGGAGGGAGAGTGTCAGGGGTTGTGCTAGATTCAGAGTACACATCATCAATGACATTCAAAACAGGGAGAATAGCCAAAGGTCTATGCTGAGGCAAATGCAAGAAGGTCCTTAATCTCTTCCTGGAATCAGAGAATTCCTGGCCCTGCCATTGGAAATGCTCCCTCATAGTGTGCAGAGTTTCCCCAAAGACAGTTCTTCAGGAGGGAGGCCGAGGGATAGATTCCTCTGCATCTGAATCCTCAGCGAAAAAGCCTCCTCCTGGTAGTCTGAGAGGGCAGAGCCATCAGAGGCCTCATCTGAGGAGAGGGGATCAGAGGGCTCAACCCTGGGCCTTTTTTCTGTAGGAGGTTGAGAGCCCCTGTCCGGATGAGGCTGAGAGACCCTAATTAATGAAATAAGGTCCTCTGCTAGACTAAGGATCTGAGAACCTGTAGTGGGTCCCTGAGGGATAACCCTGGGAGGCATAGATTTAGAGTGTTTAGCAGCTTTAGCCCTAGAGAATGCCGTAATAGACATGGATGCAGGAGGCCTGGCTGCACCATGTGCTGGTGTAGTTTTGTCTAAGGGAATGGTGTCGGAAGGTTCCTGGACACCAGATTCCAAAGGAGATTCAACAACCGAGACAGTAGTGGCCTCCGGGGCCGAGGTTGTCGGTTGTACGGTTTCGGTGGACGGTAGTACCAAGGACTCGGTTTCAGCCGAAACAGAGACACTCGCGGTAGGCCTGGCCATGGTTTCAGCCGAAACCGTGGACCGCGGGTGTCGGTCCTTGTCCTTCCGTTTCTTTATTAAATGTGAAGTCGGAGTCTCCGACGGCATTTTGTAAGCAAAACTAGCCCCAAAAATTCCTCTGCAAACTCCGACCGACGTCTTAGAGTGCGTCGGTTGAAGGAAGCACAGGCGGAACAGGCCGAGACGTCGTGGTCTGGGCCTAGGCAAGGTAGGCAGTAAGAGTGGAAATCCTTATGAGGTATTTGTTTCCCACAAGTTAAGCAATTATTAATTTTATCTGACATCGGCTGAGGCAAGAAAGAGTCCCCAACGGGGTACTTAGCTTTTGAAGTCTTCGGTTTAGCTGAATTACAGGAGCTGGCCGACTGGCACTTGCGAACTGCTTCTGCTTCGGGCACCATGTGGCAAGAAAGACTGAGGAAGATGGCGTCGGCTGACGCTTTTATACCCCAGGCGCTCTGACGTCGGGGAAAGGGCGACTTCAGCCGACGCCGGACCCAGACTTTGGAATCCGGCCGACCGAAGGGCTGCCTGAGGCAAGACAACCCATATGTGATGACTGCAGATGCATCCTTGAAGAACATCTAGGAAAGGAGGAATGGTCATGAGTGCCTGAAGTTGAGACACACTCGTGACTGAAGTGAGAGCCAAAAGACCAGTCTTCCAAGTACAATGTTGTAAGAAAGCTGAAGAAGCAGGATCAAACGGAGCCTGAATCAGTTTTTCAAGAACAAAACTGAGGTCCCAAGAAGGCAGAATGGTATTTCTGGGAGGCCTGATATGAAGGATGCCTTTACGAAACTGCTTGAACTCAAATATAGAAGCCAAAGGGGGAAGTAAGGGGAGCCAAGCAGAAATTGCTGACAGTTGCGATTTAACTGAAGAATACATTAACCCAGCATGGAGCAGATCATACCAATGAGAGAACCAGAGAAACCTTCACAGACAGGGGATCTTGATGATGATGAAGAGGCACCAGACAGAAAACCTTTTCCATTTGGACAAATATGATTTCCTGGTAGTGAGTTTATTGGCCTCCTACAAAACCAAAGCATGTCCTCAGAAAAGAGGTGCCTGAAAGGGATCAAAACCCTATCACTCACAGCATCAGTTGAAGAGTAGACAAGTGAAGATGGACAGGAGACCCCTTATCTTGCGTGAGAAGATTCACCTGGTGAGTGTGGTGATTCCACCTGGCCGAGTGAAGAAAGCACGGGCCGCCAATACTGTTGGAGCCAAAATTGAGTCAGTAGTAAGTTTTTGGGACAGTCCTGCCTAATCTTGTGCAAGACTCACAGTAAGAGAGCAAGGGAACGAAGGCATACAGAAACATACTTTTCCCAAAAAAAAAAAAAAAAAAAAAAAAAAAAAGGCAAGGCGCTCACTTTGGATGACAGAGGACTTGGGACTCTGGAACAGAATAGAGGCAGTTGTCTGTTCATTGTGGAGGCAAAAAGATCTACCCAAGGAATACCCTGCAGATCAGCAACGTCCACGAACACATCTCTGTGAAGCATCTATTCATGAGCTTGTGTGCTGGACCTGCTCAAAATGTCTGCCACTAGAATGTGCTCTGAGGGAATGTAAACTACCTGCAGAGTCACTTGATACTGGACAGTCAGATCCTAGAAATGAAGAGCTAGTCTGCAAAGACAGACCTTGTACCTCCTTACTTGTTGGCATACATCACTGTGGTATTGTCTGTTAAAATTTTGAGGGGCCTGGGTTGAAAGAGGGAATGAAAAGCCTGAAGAGCCAGAAGCAGAGACCTCATCTCCTTAATAATGATGTGATCCAACCTTTGATGAAGAGGCCAGAGACCCTCTACCTTGAGGGGGATCGAAGGAGGTCCCCCATCTCCTGTCTGAGGCATCTGTAAAGACCTCTTGAGTAGGGATTCGAGCCTGGAAAGGGAGCCCCAGGTTGAGAGAAAGTTGATGACTCCACCACTGAAGCTCAAGCCTGAGACAGGAAAGAAAGGGTACTGGGAAGTCTGGGGGGTGGCAATGTTGAATCCACAATAACCTGAGGTACAACTGAAGCGCTCTCATGTAGAACCTGGCCAGAGGAAGCATAGGAAAGGTGGAAAACATGAACTTGAGAACCCTGAGAAATCCCCTTGGCCAAGACTGAAGCCAGAGGAAGAACAGACTGGAAAAAGGCAGCGAGAGAAAGGGCCTTGGTGGCAGGCAGAGATACCGGCATGGAGATGATCCAAAGCCTGCATCCGTGGAAAATATGATCCTTTGAAGGTGTCCGAGTTGATTTCTGGAAGTTTATGGTGAACCCCAGACTAACAGCAAAATGGTAAACTTGAGATTCTAAAGCAGTGCACTGGTGGAAGAAGACTGAATGAGCAGATCGTCCAGATAAAGATCTGAACTCTTCGCATTCTGCAAAAGGCAATGACAGGAGCATGGCATCTGGGCACAGCAGAGAACTGAAAATGCAAGGAAGAAACAGAGAAACAAACAAAAAAAATCCTGAAAAGTGGATGCATGGGAACATGAAGGTAGGCATCCTTGAGATCCAGACAGACCAGAAATGCCGGGGCCGAAGGGGAAAAAGTTTTAAAAGACATCATCCAAAAGGAAGGAATCTTAAGAAATTGTTGAACCTGGGAAGATCCAGAATTGGCCTCTAAGTGCCCTCCTTTTTGAAGAACCCAAAACATTCTGAAATAAAAACTCTTCCCTATCTCGGCAGCAGGCACAGCTTAAATGGTGTCTTGAACCAAAACAGAATGGAGTATCTCTGGGAAAGGAGTATCTCTGGGAAAAGAGGAAGCTGTTCCAGAGGAGGTTGAAGAATGCCCAAAAAGGGAGGAAGGGATTCCCAAACCATAAAATATTCCTGGCAGATATTGGACAGAACCCAAGAGTCTGTTGTGATCCTTAACCAATTTGGAAGAGACAATGAAAGATGGACAGGTAATAGAACCTGGCTGAGAGAAAGGGGGAAACAAACTGTCAAATGAAACCCAGCTTGTCCTATAAAGCAGGTTTCTGGGAGGTAGGAGTCTGACTAGACCTAGCAGAGCCACATCTAGAACCCTTTTTTCCCTTGGGTTGAGGGAGAGACTGCGTAAAAATGAAAGCAGATCTGGATGGATAATTCCTCTGAAACTTGTGAATAGGTGAAACAAAAATATGCTTCAACTCCTGCAAAAAGATTTTTGCTATCCAAAGGAGGATTAAAGAGTTTGACCTTAATGTCATCAGGTAAAGCATGCAGACGAAGCCAAGAGTGACACCTGAGAAGAGAAACAAAGGTGGCAGGTAGAACCCAATGGTGAAAAGGCAGAAGCCTTCTCCTCAGAGTCAGGAAGGTCAGAAATCACTTTGGAAACCTGAGAAAGTAGGGCCAAAACATACCTGGTCATACGTGTCTGGTATTTGATGTCAGGAAAAGATAAAGTGGCAACAACAGTGTAAACCTTTTTGTCCAGTTTCTCCATAGCCTACTATCCTTATCTGAAGGGAACCACTTGGTAGAGGGGAATAACTTGGAGGTCTTGTCAGAAGAAACAAACACTACAGAAGGGTCAAGAGAAGGGCATTTATAAAGAAA
The DNA here is from genome assembly GCF_019279795.1 of Protopterus annectens. Lineage (NCBI taxonomy): Eukaryota > Metazoa > Chordata > Ceratodontiformes > Protopteridae > Protopterus > Protopterus annectens. The sequence goes on from NC_056749.1 coordinate 587,626,736, forward strand.
TTTACACTCCTCAGGGACTTTGTAAAATCTATCATGTTTATTGAGTGAAGGGGCCTGAGAATCAGTGGTCACACAAAATGCTAAAAAGGTATCCAAGAAGGGCATCATCAGAAAAACCAAACACATTAAAGTTACACATAATACAAATACTAAAATCAAATTACATTCAATTAAGGCCAATTAAAGTCAATATACTAGATACAAAAATTTAAAGAAATAAATACATTAAACATGGCTAACAAGTCTTGTTGACAAACTCTATGGTCTTATAAAAAACATTTAATATTTATGGCATCATTTAAACCTGGAGGCTGATCAGCTCTCAGTTGAATCTGCCACCTGGTTTCTCTCTGTTCTAAATAATTTTTAAAATTGCCGCCCCTCAAATTTAGATGACCCTGTTCTAAAATGGAGAATAAAGACTTCTTGAATTTAGGACAAACTAAAGTATGCCTATATAAAGCACATTTAATGTATTCATTTCTTTAAATTTTTGTATCTAGTAAATTGACCTTAACTGGCCATAACTGAATGTAATTTGGTTTCAGTATTTATATTCTGTGTAAGTGAATGTGTTTGGTTTTTCTGATGAAGTCTGTATCTACAAAAGCAGAGATTAAAATTAATTTTACGCTAAAGTGCTGGTTTATTTGGTTTTGCAATCCATTCAGCAGAGCAGTTTTTGTTTTTTTAAAGTTGTTTTATTTAGTTGGTTTTTAGTTTTGGTTTTCTGCGATGGCTGATTTGGCTGGAGATCCTTTATTGGATGTTAGTATCCACAATGTTCATGATTCTCCTGAACTACATTTCAATCAGGTTAATGACCATGGAACATATTAAGAAGTCTATGCATTTGTTGCTGAATGAGCATATGAACAGAAATGAGGTGTCAGCTTCAGGGTCTGGTTCAGGGTCTGAGGACGACACAGACACTGTGGTGGAGGTGAATACCTATAGACAACAAAGTGAAGAGGTGAAACAACCTGAACCTGTAAGGTTATAAAATGTGAAGCCGAAAGGGCTGTATTCAAACATAGCAGCAGCTTTGAATAGCTGTGAGAATCCTTTTTTAAAGGCAAAAAGATCTATTGATGTCACCACTTTATCTGAATACAAAGAGTTATGTGACAATTTAAAGAAATTGTTGAAGAAATACAAGAATATAGACACTGAGAATAAATACTTTGTGAAATGCATTGAGTTAAATATTGTTCCAAAGGGACTACGTTTTTTTAGATGTCCCAGTGGTACAACAGTAAAAGATCCTTTTTTCAATCATCTGAAGAATTTCTTCAATGAAGCAGATATTCATTTTATGAAATTGTTAATAGAACGTAACAATGAGTCTATGACTACCTTGAGAGACAAATTTCAGTTTGTGTTCTGTGAAAGGATGGAATCTTCCTTGATGTTGGAAGATTTGGAACAATATGAGAAAGCTTTAATAAACCGAAAGAATAGCAAATTCGATTGTAATGTATCAGCATATGAGATGGACTGTGCATACACTATGTTTGTACAAAGTAAAAATAAGCTTTCATTTGGTAACAATAGAGCTTATCAGACTTCTAATCAAGTCCACCTTAAGCAACATGCTTAAGACCCGCCTCTCTTGGTGAGGTCATGAATGAAGTTACACAGTCGGGGCGTTTTCTAACAGAGGTAGGCAAAGGGATTATAACACTGACGTCCACGCTTGTTCGGCTGAGTCTAATTTGCAAGAAATTACTGGTCTTCCTCTCAATAACAGTGACATTGACAAAGAACCAGTTGGCAAAAACAAAGCTTTTCTAGCATTAGAAAAGGAGAAAAGACAGTTGCGGCCCAAAACTATACTCACGCGCAAGAAGGGACAGGGCGTCCTGATGACTTCGGATTCATCAACAGACAACGAATAAGGTACAACGCCTCAGTTAAAGACATTTTGAATTTATCTAGTTTTTAATTAAATGAAAATAATTTCAACCTGTTGAGACTGGGTTTAAATTTTGTACCTAATATGCGAACAAATATTACCAATGCTATTTTGGAGTTAAAGCAGTTTACTAGAAAATTTAATTTGTCTTATTTAATGAAAGAGGTGAAAGGTATCAAGTATTAATTGGTTAAAAATAAAAACAAAATAGTGGAAACCAGGTGGTAAGTCCTCCGTTGCTGGAATAACAATAAATAAACCAAGGAAATGAACACTAGCAATGGACAGAGCCAGGTATGTGCAAGTTCCAAAGACCAGACAATAACTCACAAAATAAGACTGTAGAAATTAAAGTTCAACTTGTAGGTAGAATGCAAGCACAAAAAATCCAAATGGATACAAAACCATATAAAACTCTTTTATTGTAGTCGACAAGAGGTAAGCGCTTTCACTATTCAGCTTCATCAGACCATGAAACAACTACTAACATAACCACTATTTAAACCCAACAAATTAAACTGAATCTAATGATTAAGTCACACCAATCAAGCAATTAAATATACAACAAAGCAATTAAAAACTGTCTTAGTAAAAATGTCTTCATAAAAATAAAACATATATGCATATATATCTCTATGTCAAACACATATCTCTGTCAAACACACACATGTAATTTGGTTTTAGTATTTATATTCTGTGTAACTGAATGTTTGTTTTTTCTGATGAAGTCTGTATCGACGAAAGCGGAGATTAAAATTCATTTTACGCTAAAGTGCTGGATTATTTGGTTTTGCAATCCATTCAGCAGAGCAGTTTTTGTTTTTTTACAGTTGTTTTACTTAGTTGGTTTTTATCCAAGAAGGGCAGACAGAACAGCCGATAGCTTAAGAGACTACATCTGGAGAAGTTCATAACACCTTTTCTGAATTTTACAGACTTGAGAACAATCCCACTCCATCATGTAGGCAACAGTATGCCCAAAGGAGAGTTCCTCCAGAGGGGAATCTGGACTAATACAGTCCTCTTCCTCTGAAACATAGTCCAAGGGAAAAGGAATTTGAGAGGTGTGAGCCAGTGACTTTTTCCCTGAATCTAGATCCTCATCTAAGGAATCTAGTTCCCTGGGTCTTTTAAGAGGAGTGGAAGATCAGAAAGGGGCAGGCTCAGACACTGCTTTAGGAGGCTTTAAAGCCATCAAAGCTCTGAATAACCCGAGTAAAATCTTGCCATGCATGACGAAGATCCTTAGCTACACAGGAAATATGCTTGGTTTTCTGTTTCTCTTTCTAAGGGATGTCTGCATGAAATACCTTCAGAGGATCAGACCCCTGGGGACATTCAATAAGTGTAGTAGGAATCTACTCCATAACGAACATCTGTGGAATCCCTCTCAGTTCCTTGGATATAATCAGCTGAGGTTCCCCCTCAATGTCAGAAACACATTTGTAAAGCCTCCAAGGACATGTGAGAAGTCATATCCATGCTGGTCTATGAGGAGGTTATGGCAGGGGGATCTTAAGCAACCACCGGACGATCCTCTGGGCCTTTACTAGCCTTAAGAGATATGTTCAGGGAAGGCTGGACAGCAGCAGTATCAGACATAAGTTTTTTGGCCTTTTTCTTGGCAGATAGCTGACCCTTGGGGTAGGGAGATTCTGCCACAGCACCTTGAGCTAACAGCTTATGATGATGGTTTTCGAAGTAAAGAGATAAAGAGGAGAGACAAGTATGTAGGATCCTAGGGACAAAAGCCTGAAAGACAGAACACTGTGTATGGTTGTTGGAAGCACCCAAACAGAAAAGACACTGGTTGTGACCATCTTTTTGAGGAATCTACCTCCCACACGGACACCTTCCCTTTCTGGATGACATGGTCATGTAAAAGAGAAAGATAAACCTCAACAGGGGACTTACCTGAAAGGGAGTTTGGTTACCAGCACAGCACAAGGGTGTTCAGACCGATGTTCAATGATGGCATTCAGACTGGCAGCAAAGTAGTTCAGAGTGCGTGAGTCCATACATAGCCCTTATGCCTTTTGCAGGGAGCATGTGTGTGAATTATGACACCTGTAAGTACTGAAGGATTTGGTATACTGGCCAGACATTGGGCAATCCTTGGCAGGAGAGGTTAGGAATACTGCAAAAGTGATACGGAAGGACATCTGCTAGATACTGACAAGCAGTAGTTAAATACGGGTCTATATCAGTTCATCGAAATGTCTGAAGTTCAAACGCCAGATGTTCAAACTTCAAACCACGAACTGCAAAAACATCAAAGTCTTAAAACAGCGATTTTTTTCCCTGGGGAAAAAAATAAATCGCTGTTCCAAGAAACACACAAGCACACCAAAACAACATCAATCCACACACACACACACACACTCAAAATCCTACATCTAACCCTACACTAAACTGTACATACACTACTACCAATCCACTTACCTTAACCCAAACCCTAACCCTAAGGTCTGTCACTATCGCACACTCACCTGACCCGTGCCCTAACCCTAACTCACCTAACCCGTGCCCTAACCCTAACATCCACACAATCGCACACTGAACCCGACCTGTAACTTCCCACCACAGTCCTGATACTCGTGAAGCCACAGAAACGGCCCCTCGAATTCTTTCTCTGGGAAAGAATTTGGTGGGCCGCGGCTTCGCGATTACCAGTGTTCGAACTTTACATTTCGAACATCCGATATTCAGCCGTTTCGACGGACGGATATAAACCCGTTAAATACAGCACACAATCTGGAATTATCACACTCCCTGAAAAATCTAGACAGGATTCATGGTTGAAAATAAGGATGCCCAAAAATGAATTCCTACAGGGATTTAAAATTCTTTTAATCTATTCTAAATTAATTAAAGATGTATGCTACATAATCAGCACTATGGCCCCAACTGGTAAAGAATATTGCAAATGAATTATTTTATTACGGTCCTTGAAAAAACAAACATGTTTGGTTAATTTAAGGATACGCAATACAAGAATTTTAGGGAACCGTTGAATCGTTAGCTTCTTAGAGCTCTTCTTTTTTTCCCCACAGCGACTACACATCTGGAAAAAAAAAAAGAAACTGGCTTCAGATATTCTTGCCAAATCAATTCAGAGCTAGTACCCAACAGTTGCCAAAAGCAGCTGTTACTTTGCAGAAGCTGAAGAACGAATGACAAGGTTAAGGCAACATGCAAATTTTACAACTACTTCATTGGTGAGACTACCATCATTCGTTATGCATTACATATTCCAGACTAAATGAATAAGGCTTACTAGATGCAGCAGTGAAACATGGATGAAAACCATACCTGTAGACCTTTGGCAGGGACTTCCTGAAACAAGTAAAAAAAAAGTTATGTATTTACCATAATGTTCCATGCTAGTAGTCCATATCACTCTTCATTCTTTACATATGGGATCAGGGAGCTGATCCTCGGCTCCGACTCGGCATATTTACAAGCTGGAAGACTTATGGTTGGCTCGTGGGTAGGTAGGTATCCCATGGTGCACCAGTACAATCCCCAGATCTTGTTTGCTGCTGACTAGAAGAAATAACAGCCTACAGAAGAAGCCAATGCTAAAAGGTCTCCATAAATAATGAAATTAGTATGTGTCTGTCTCCAGGTACTTCCAGGATGGGGGCAGAAGGGTGGGTTCAAAAGAATGAAGGGTGAGATGGACTACTAACATGGAATGTTATGGTAAGTACATAACTTCTTTATGTAAGTAGTCCTATCTCACCTTCATTCTTTACATATGGGACAGCGTCCCTAGCACCTTATTCTTGGGTGGCTCAAGAAAAAATACTCCCGAGTACCGTGGAACCAAAAGATGCTCTACCCCTGGAGGTTAAATCCAATTTGTAATGAGTAATAAAAGTGTGACGGGTAGCCTACGTAGCAGCTGCACAAATATTGTCAAATGGAACCCTGGCTTGAAAGGCTAGATCAAGACCTGGTAGAATTAGCCTTGATTTTAAAGGGTAAATGTTTATCCTCAGAACTATAAACATAAGCTATACAGCTATAAATCCAGTTAGAGTGTGTCACTTTGGAAACTAAGCCCAACCTGGATTCGGAAAAGGAAATGAATAACTGATTCGATTTTCTAATGTCTTTAGTCCAGTGCAAATAAAAACGTAATTGTCTATGGACATCCAGTTGTTGAAACCTGTACTCAGCCGCATTGAAGTGATTCGGAAAGAAAATGAAGTTCTATCGACTGATTCAACGTGGCTTGGGAACAAAGGAAGGGTTAGTACGAAGGGACACCCTGTCTTTATGAAAAATCAGATAAGGTGGTTTTAACAGACAAGGCTTGCAATTCTAACACCCATCTGGCAGACGTGATAGCCACCAAAAACAACGTCTTCCAAGACAAAAACTTCAAAGACCATGAATGAGAAGGCTCAAAAGGCTGAGAGGTTAATTTTGATAACACAGTTTAAATCCCATGAGGCCACAGGCTCTTGAACAGGAGGTCTGAGCAAAGTGGTACCTTTGAGGAAGGTTTTGCACAATTTATGAGACATCAAGTTAGTATCTGGCGAAACCCAAATGAAAACTTGAAATCGCTGCCAATTGGAGTGATAGCGGCAGCCGCAGATCCTTGGTGAAACAGTTCAGAAAGAAATTCCAAAACCACTGGAATGAAGGCAGTGAAGGGGTCACAATCCATTTTCTCTGCCCAAGGAGAGAATCTTTTCCATTTACTAGAATATAGTTTCCTAGTGGAAGGTTTATGAGAAGACATAAGGATATGAGTCACGGAAGGTGAGAAGTCATGAAGCCTGACTAGGGATGGAACTGGAGCAGCCACGCTGTCAAACTGAAGGTGTGTAAAAGAGGGTGAAGCAAACCTGACATATGAGTCAACAGGTTTGGAACTGGGTTCAGAATCCAAAGATCGTCCAGGAGAAGAGGCCCGAGGAAGGGGAATCAAACCTGACGAGGCCAGTAAGGAGAAATAAGGATCAATTTGCTTCCTAGCTGTTTCACTTTCTGAACCACCTTGGGAATGAGAGAAAAGGGAGGAAAAGCATACAGAAGACCCAGGGGCCAATCGTGAACAAGTGCGTCTCTGGTGATTACCCCGGACGGGGGATGAGGGAAAAGTAGCTGCTGCATTTGGCATTGACTGGGCTCGCAAAGAGATCGCAGCAAGGCTGTCCCCACCTGCGTAAAAATCTGTTTCACTGTTTCCTGTTTCAGAGACCACTCTTGAGGAATCAGGATCGCTCGGCTGAGCTTGTCTGCTATCACGTTGGTTGTCCCTGGAATGTGCATTGCCACCAGAAAGTGCTGGGAAGATATCGCCCATTCCCAAACTCGCATGGCCTCTCGACAGAGTGGGTAAGATCTGTTTCCGCCGTTTGTTGATATACCATAATACCGACATGTTGTCTGACTGTATTGCAATAGTCCCCAGAGGAAGAAGGTTGTGAAGTGCTTGAAATGCCAGGAGAACCGCCCTCATCTCTAGAATGTTGATATGCAGGTGGGCCTTGTGGTCTTGCCATGTGCCTTGGACAGTCCTGCCTAGATAATGCCCTCCCCATCCTCTCTGTGAGGCATCCCTGGTCACAGTGGCAATGGGTAGGCGAGGAACAATTGAAGCACCCATGGTCAGTGGATTGGGTAATGTCCACCAAAGGAGGTCCTTCTTGCAAGATTCTGTCAGTAGAATGTGATGGGATAATGGAAGGTGCTGAAAGGACCATTGGGATGACAGGAGCCACTGGAGAATTCTCATATGTAACCTGGCTAGTGGCACTAATAGTATGGTGGAAGCCATGGCCCCAAGGAGCTGCAGAACAATCTTGGCTTTGACCCTTCGCAAGTGGAGAAGAAGCTGAATTTGAAGCACCAGGTTTTGTGCCCTTCAGGCAGGAAGGCGAACCACCATGTTTACCTGTGTCTATCTCTGCACCTATAAAAATCAGACTGAGAGGGCAATAAGGCAGATTTTTCCCAATGTATAGAGACTCCCAGTTGGGCACAAAGCTGAATAGTACTGTCCCTGGCTCTGAAGGAGTAGATGCCAGATGGGGGCGTTCAGGAGCCAGTTGTCCAAATACGGAAACACCTGGAATCCTCAACGTCTCAGGTGAGCTGTCACTACTGCCATACATTTGGTGAACACCCTGGGGGTTGTGGTGAGACCAAAGGGCAAAGCATGGAACTGGAATTGACCAACTCCCAGCTGGAAGCGTAGATGACTCCTTGACGCCCTGTCTATTTTTATGTGGTAGTAAGAGTCTTGGAGATCTACTGAGCACATCCAATTTTCTTTCCCTAACAACGGGAGTATAGACTGTAGTGTTACCATCTGGAACTTGTCCTTCTTTACTGATTCGCTCAGTCTGCTGAGGTCCAGAATGGGCCTTCAGTCCCCTGCATGTTTTGGCACAAAAAAGAATCTGGAGTAAGTTCAGGATCCTATTTAGGTTCATAGGTAGGTACTAGGCTATCTGCCGAAAGGCATTTATAAGTCTAGCCGGAATGTGCTGGCTTTCACCACCCCCTTAAATTACTTCCCTGTGCCTCTGTCCTGCACAGCCACTGAAGTGATCCCTGGGGTAAACTTTCTGTTTCCCATCCACTCGTCAAGGTTTCTCTTGAAGAGGGTTAGCGAGGAGCTCTTCCTAATGTAGATTGGAATCTTGTTCCTGAGCATGGGGAAGTCTCTGGGACAGGAATCTCTCTCTCCAGCACGTCCTATTTATTGCTGAAACAACGTAGCTATATCACGAATTAATGCACTTGTGACAGTGATATAAGAAATATAATAGAAGAAAAGCACAAGTGCGAAAACGAGGAGAAACAAATCCGTAATTAGTCCAGATTCTTGTTTAGTCCAAATAACGATGTCCCATAGATCTTGAACAGATCAGTTTATTCACAAATAACGTAGATACAGGGATAAGCGCTTTCACTAAGTTAGCTTCATCAGATCCTACAACTCTCTCCATCAATCAATGCTTTATATAGTCCTATTTATTGTTGTGGTGAGGTTTAGATCCCTGGAGCATGTGGCTCAAGGGGATATGGTTTTCTTTAGGTGGAGCATGTCCATCAATTCTGGGTTGGACATGGCCTTGTATGTCAGGCAGAGATCACCTCTGAGTAGGCGGTATGCAACAGAGTGCAGCTGGAGTTTCTTCAGTCGCGCTGCATAGGGCATCTGCTTGAGGCAAGTGATCCTCTTGGGGAGGTACTTCTGTGGTCTTTCCAGTTGTTGCAGATGTCTTGTAATGTACATCCCAAATGGGGCATTGTACTCTATGATGGGTCTGATGAGTGATGCGTAGAGGGGCCCAATGACCTCTTTTGATCTGGATGCAAACCCTTTTGTGATAAGATAGGCCACATAGAAGGATTTTCTAACCACTTTGGCAATGTGATTATCAAAGGAGAGTTTACTATCTACTTGGGTCACCAGATCCCTTATTATGTTTTCCGTATTTAGGGAATTATCACCTATGTGGTAGTTTGTGGGTACTTTTTTTCCAAAGGGGATGACTATGCACTTTTTGGCATTTAGCTTGAGGCCATGGTTTTGACACCAGGTATCTGTCTCAGTAAAACCCTTTTGGAGGATGCCTGTGTCAGCCGGAGAGTCAATTATAGCCCCTAGTTTGCAGTCGTCTGCAAACTTGGTCAGCCATAGTCCTCCTGTGCTTGCCTGTACCTCTGAGAAGTATATGCTGAACAGGAGGGTCCTAGGACTGAGCCCTGGGGAACGCCACTTGCAACTGGTTTAGAGTCAGACCTAGCTCCCACATCTCTTACCATGTGGGTTCTGTCCGTGAGCCAGTTTGCAACCCATCTCGTGATGTAGGGGTTTATGTTCAGGCTGGTGAGCTCATCTATAATACCCGAGTGGGGAATGGTGTTGAAGGCCTTTGTGAGGTCTAGGTAGGCTGTGTGGACCACCTTTCCCTCGTCTATAGCCTTGGTAACTGTCTCAAAGAAGTCCACCAGGTTTAGGAGGCATGATCTGCCCTTAAAGCCGAACTGGGTAGGGTCCAGTGTTTGGAGGTTTCCGATGTCTCTGTTAATGAGATCCATGATGATGCGCGCCATAGCTTTGCAGACCAAGCTAGTCAGGATTATAGGGCGATAATTCCCGGGGTCCGTTGTGGCTCCACCTTTGTGAAGCGGAATAACCATTGCTGCGCGCCACTCTGTGGGCACGTAGCCTGTGGAGAGGCTGATTTTAAACAGTGTGTTTAGGTGAGGGGTTAGTTCATCTTTGAGCTTGTGAAGGATTCAGCCTGGGACACCGTCTGGTCAAATTGATGCTGTGTTTTTGGCTTTCGAGAGTGCTGTTTTAACCTGAGTGTCTGTGATTTCAGGGGCACTACATTCTTCTGGTATAGTTATGGGCCCTTTTGGGGGTGAGGGCTGAAGTTTGCACTGAACCTGTCTGTCAGGATGTTGGCTATATCGGTCGGTTCAGTGTATTTTGTGCCATTCTGCACTAACTCCGAGCAGATCTGAGAATTGCCACTTAGACAGTTGACATAGCTAAAGAATGCCTTGTGGTTATCTTTGGAGTCCATGGCAATTTTACTTTTGAAGTTGGCCTTGGACGATTTTGAGGGAACGTAGTTTCTTGCTGATACTGATCAGGGACGTCTTCCCTTCTGGGATTTCAATCTTTTCTGTACTAGCTTCCTCCTTCTATTGTATAGCTTGTTTATGGCAGGGGTCCACCACACTGGTTTCCTTTTCTTGGAGGAATGAGTCTTGGTTTTGTTTGAGATAGCATGATCCATGCATTCTTGTAGGTGCCTGTAGAGTGCATTAGTAAAGGATTTTGCAGCTTGGACAGCGTTATCCTTTAGCATGGGGGCTTTGAAACTTCCCACCTCAGTCTTAAGTAACGTGAAGTTTGCTTTTGAAAAGTTTTTCACAGTGGTTTCTTTGACTGGGGATGGTGGTGGAATGTGGACATCCAGAGTGATTAGTTTATGGTCAGATCTAACAAGCGAGGGGTTCACCTCCAGTGTGGAACACCAGTCACCCATGCTGGTGATAACCAGGTCCAATATGTTGTCACCTCTGGTGGGGGTGTTGACCAATTGATCCAGGAAGTTTGAGTTTATAAATTCTAGGAAATGTTGGGCAAGGGAGTTTGTACTTGAGTAGTTCTCCCAGTTAATGTTTGGGTAACTGAAATCACCCAATATCAGGGTGTTTTGGTAGGACCTTTATGTTTTCCAGTGTTTTCAGGAACATGGAGTGGGCGTCCTGGGACATGGTGGGTGATCTGTAGCAAGCTGTAATTTGAATAGCAGTTCTGCCCATTGTTAGTCGCACGCGGATGATCTTTGAAGCATCATGCTGTGCCACTAACCTGCAGGTGTGGGTATCCTTGATGAATATTGACACTCCCCCGCCTTTTGTATTTCAGTCTGGGTTCTGTGGCCGAAATGTATGGTATGAGTTGTAGCCTGGTACTGCTGGGGTGCTCTCTGGAGCCTTAAACCAGGTTTCTGTTACTGCACATATATCAACTTTCTCCATACTGAGAAGTGCCTCGAGTGCGTGCATTTTGAGGTTTAGACTTCTGGCACTGAGCAGCATTACCCTCAGTTTTTTGTTACTTGTGCTATTTACGGTGGTGGGTTTGTCTTTTGAGCCTTGCCTAAAAAAGGCACTATGGGGTGGCAACAGCCTTGGCCAGTATTCGAAAGCCTGAAAGCCTAAGGGTGACAGGTACAAGCCATCTCTAGCGAAGCAGCATGGCTTATCGAGCATGTCATCTCAGGCTGACAGACACTGGATCCCCTTTGAATGACACCAGAAGCTTAGCCAATTGTTGAAATTGATAATTTTTTCTCTATACCGTGGTATCATTCTTGGTGAGGGCAGGATGCTACTCAGAGTCAGGGCCATACCGGCCCTGGGCTACATGATCAGAGAGCTCCTCCATGTCTCTTTTCATGTAGTCCAGGGAGGTATGGCTCAGGTCATTCACATCTGGTCTGCTGGGACGGTTTGGATGACTTTTTGACAGCAACTTGTGGACCACCACAGTTGCCTGATCCCTGTGATTGGGTGGAACATCTGGGATCTTCTTGGGAATAAAAGGTGGAAGAGAAAAGGGTGGCCTAATGGTTAAGGTGTTTGCCTTACAAACACGGGTTTGAGTCTCACAAGGGATAATTGGCTAGGCTTAAAATGGCTCGCAAGGGCAGTTAGCTTAGTACGAACCTATGAACCTACATAACCTCTGGTAATAATTTTTTGTACCCACTTGTCTTGAGTGATACTTAGCCAAGCTTCTGGATACAAAGAAATGCGACCCCCGACCGGCCCCAGAGAAGCACAGTCGGGCCCCACATCAGGAGCGCTGGTAAGGCCATCTCCGAAAGGAATTGCGACCTCCCTGGTTTTGCGGACCTCCCCTGCTTCTAGGGCGACATCTACCATTTCCTCCTCCTCTGGAGGAGGAGTCACACTGTGCCTCCTGGAAAAACCTCTGGGACTTCTTGCACCACATTTACCGCCCCTCTGACCCTTAGGATATGGTCTAGAGGGAACAGTAAAACTTACTCCCACGGCAGTGTGTTTTTTTCCTTCTTGCTCGCACCGGATGAGTGTCCTTTACACTGGATCCAAACAATGAGGAATTGTCGATAAAGGTAGACTTAAACGGTTCCGCAAAGTTACACAAACGCATCCAGAAATGACGCTTCAAGAAATTCCTGAACCCACTGCTCTACTCACTCCATCGGCCGCATATGAAATAAGCCGCAGAAACCTTGTCAGGGACTCCCTCAGTACATGTACCTTGTAGAGAATCTCCTAATTCTTTAAGGAGATCTCTCTGGAGCCTCATAAAGTGAGTAAGGTAATTCAGCGATCCTTCTTAGTGGCCACTGTCGCTACCACCATAGCATCTATAGGCACACCTTTAGATAAAAAAAGTTTTTCCTGGAGGAGAAGAAAGGAACTTGTTCCATCTCCTGGGGACTGGCTCCACGACATCAGGAGTATCAGACACCTTTCGACTAACTAAATCCATCAGTTAGTCGAAAGGTGGAGACATCCAAGAAGCAGAAGGTTGAGACCCGAAAGCCTTCAGGTACACCAACTCCTCATCACAAGGGGTGACAATGGGCCAGCCGCACCTCTGTTTAAGGATCTCCAGAATGTCTACGAAGGAGACATCATCAGAGGATGACTTGGGGGACCCTTCTGACTCCTCGAGGTCAGTGTCAGATGCCAAAGACTCATCCTGGGAGTCGACATTCTTCCTCTTACAAGTCCTCTTCCGTGGGAGCTCCTCAGAAGGACATTTCAGGGAGGTCTCAGAAGAGTGGGGGCCACCGGCCGTGGGCTCTTGAGGCTGGGGGTTTCTGCTGCCATTGAAGGGAGTAGGAGCTGAGACAGAAGTAGGGGCTATGGGAGGGAAGAGTGCCGGTACCTCTGGGAGGAGCTGATGGTCGGGACAGCGCACTTATCTCGAAAGCCGACCACTCCAGCTCAGAAGACCTCTTCTGAATAAAGTTTATGGAACATCTAAGAGACATAAAAACTGTAGAGAAGAGAAAACGATTGCTATGCATTTTAAAGCATTTCATGAAAGTAATGCTGATTTATTACAATGTACAATTTTAGAACAAATTGAATGCATGGATGGTACAGATGAGTTATTGAAACAAAAAATATTGTATAAAGAAAGTATTTATATTTTAAAGTATAATACATTGATTCCTAAAGGCTTAAGGAATGAAATGAATTGGAAGTGTTTGCTTTAAAAGTTGACTGTTCAATTGATGTGATGTAATGTGATTAGAAATGTAATATATAAGGAGTGTCTTTTTGTAACTTTTTTATTCCATGAAGGTGGTCACACCAAGGTGCTAGAAGAACAAATTGCTTTTTTTAGTACACGGTTTCTTTTTCTTTTCATGAGAACTACATTTGGTATCCTGTTGTAGTTCAGGTTATGCCCCTAGCCTTAAGCAGCATGCTACCCTCCAGCTAGGATGATTGCCCCAATACAAACAAAAGATGACTGACTTCAACAACTGGCTTAGTTTCTGGCGTCACTCCAAGGAGATCCAGTTCCTGTCAGCCTGGGATGATAGGGTCAATGCTTAGCCAGAGACTGTCTACACTGGTCAATTCTGGACTTCGGTTACGGGCTAAGGCTTTTGCCTCCCCCAATGTGCCTTTTTAGGCAATGTCACAAGAACAAAATTTCTAATATAAGTCTCTCCTCAAAAACTAACATCAGGGTTATGCTGCTAAATGCTAGGAGTCCAAACTTAAAACTGCACTCACTGGAAGCTTTCCTCACCTTGGAGGATATCGACATCTGTGCAGTCACAAAAACCTAGTTCAAGGTCACGGAAAGCACCCCAGTCATACCATGTTACAATGCCTTCCACTCGTTTAGACCTCAGAATGAGAACGGGAAAACTAAAGGAGGAGTTGCATCAATATTCATCAAAAACAAACACAGCTCTAGGTTGGTTAAACTGAACGAATCCCTTGAACTACTCCACGTACAACTCACCACAGGAAACACTCCTCTCCAAGTTATTGCCAGTTAACAGAACCCCCCCCTCCATGAACCAGAACACCAAAAAATGCCTACCTGGACCTACTGGAGTCACTCAATATACAACCAAACACCCTGGTGCTGGGGGACCAACTACTCATCCATAAACTGGGCAAACTATACCCGTGTACCAACACACTCACCCACAGATTTTTGAACTTTCTAAGCTCAAATTCCATGGCCCAGTTAGTTGACACCCTCATATGCGGTTCAAACATTCTGGACCTGGTGCTTAAAAACTTGGGTGATTGTTGCACCACCCCATGTGTACAGTTGTCCCTGGTGAGATCCGATCACAGGTCAGTCACACTAGAAGTAATAATTGTGTCTGACCCAGCCTCAGCTGAAAGAAGGCTAAAAAAAACTTCTCCAAAGCTAACTACAACCTTCTAAGGGTCAGTATTAGTAGCTTCATAGCTCCTGCTCCTACTGATGGGAAAGATACCTATATGCTGGGATTTACATCAAAGCCTTGTATAAACATCTACACAACTGCATCAACTCAGCTGTAATGAACAAGATCAAAATAAGTGCAAGAAAAACAAACCTGCTTGGTCGACATCTGCCATAGACAAGCTATATAACAGGAGAAAGAAATGCTGGCTAAAAAGAAGTAAGGGACAGTTCCCCAATTCAAAGCACTCCCCTCCTCTGCTTAAATAAGCAAGTAAGACACCTAGTAAAGCAATTTAAACCAGACTACGAATCCAAATTGGCCACCCTAGCTACGGGTAACCTATAAGGCATTCTTTGGCTATGTCCATAACTTCAAAGGAAAATTCCAGATTTGTGCAGAACTTGTGAATGGCACAACATATACTGAACCTGTGGATATTGCAAACCTGCTGGCAGATAGGTTCAGTGAAAACTTCACCCCTTTGCCGACACCTCATACACCAGAAGACATCCCTCCTGCATGTTCTCCCCCTGTAATTTCTAAGACAAGTCCTCAAAGCCCTTTCTAATGCCAAAAACACAGCCTCTATGGGACCAAACATCCATGACTGTGTTCTAATTTTTTTTAAAAGAGGAGCTAGCTGTACCACTGGGTACACTCTTCAACCACAGCCTAAGCACTGGGTATGTCCTTGTAGACTGGAAAACTGATACTGTCATTCCCCTACATAAAGGTGGTCCATCCACTGACCACGGAAAGTACAGACCCATAAGTCTGACCAGCCTCATCTGCAAGGCCATGGAGAGAATATGGGCCTTGTCAACACAGACATAGGAGACCTCCAAACAATAGACCCAACCCAGTTTGGCTTTGCCAATGGGAGATCTTGTCTACTGAACTTGGTGGACTTCTTCGAGACAGTCAACCAAGTCCTGGATGAGGGTAAAACTGTGCGTATGGCCTATTTGGTCTTGGCCAAGCCCTTTATTCCCCACTCAAGTTGTTGTTGTTGTGTCTTTCGGCTTTTCCCGATTAGGAGTCGCCACAGCGGAACTCTGGTCCGCTAATGATTGGCAGATGATTTTTAAGTGCAGAGTTGCCAGCCCTGACGCACAACCTTCAACGAAGGTACACCCATTCACGCATGTCTCCACACAGAAGACGCTCTAGCTGAGAATCGAACCGGATAGTGCCTGTGAGGCGACAGCGCTACCGCAGCACCACCATGCGGATACTATTCCCCACTCAAGTATCCTACATAAACTTGCCCAACAGAATGTAAATTGGTACATCATTAGGTGGGTTGCAAACTGACACACATTTAAATTAACGAACTTTACATTCACCAACAGACCAGTAACCAGTGGAGTTCCATAGAGTTCAGTGCTGGGGCACCTATAATTTGGAATATACTTTTCAGAGGTACAAGCCAAAACAAAAGTCTTGTGACTGACAAAGTTTGCAGATGACTGCAAGCTGGGTGCAGTCACAGAATCTCCAAATGACATTAAGACCCTACAGGATGGTCTTACTCAAACCAACAACTTGTGCCAAAGTCGTGGACTCAAATTAAATGCAAAAAAGTGCATCATTCCCTTTGGGCAAGGCAGACGTCCCTGCAGATTACTACATTAACAACATCCTAAGTACACCCGTGGTGAGAGACCTGGGTACACAGGTTGACAGCAACCTCTACTTTGACCATCATATTTCCTCAGTGGTAAGGACAGCCTTCTCTGTTGCCCATCTTATAAAGTAAGGGCATTGTCTCCAGGAAAAAGGAGGTCATAACCTTCCTGTACTTTTCCCTTATCAGACCAATTATAGAGTACAATGCCCCCCTTTGGTATATACCTCACCAGGCACCTACAGCAATTGGAGAGACCATGGAGATACCTTACAAAGAAAAAAAGTCCAATATTTCCAGGTTTTCTTGTTCTGTCATATTTAACAAGTATAATTAATGCTTTTAAATCCCACATTTGTCAATTTCAGAGTTGCTGGTTTTCTTCCTGTTGATCTCCATCTCCCAAAGCCAGTCTCTGCTTATTTCCAACATACACCAGGTTCTTCTAGTAAACTCTTGTGCTTTTTTCTGTATCTCAAGCACTTTCCTTTGAAGCATTGGAAATGTTTCACTGGCATAGTCTCTCTATGGGCTTTATTACCATAAGAACAGGAAACAGAATCTCCTTCTGTTTCATAGCTCACTTTTTGTTGGATAAATTTCTGTACTTCCTCCTTAGCATGTTCTGCATCAAACATGATTTTGACCCTCCAAGAAAATGTTCTGAAAATAGCTGGATACAGTAGCTTGAATCTCACACCTGCTTTTCAGCATTCCCTGAATATATTTACTCACTGTACACCAGGCAGAAGAGGAGTAAACATCTTCCACAAACACTCCACTGTCTCCAACTTTTAGTACTTTGCCCTTTCGGCAAAAGTTTTGTCAGAATCAACTATCTCTGCTGGTACAATAGCATCTTTACTATTACAGATCTTGGTTGCTTTCTCATGGCCAGGTTTGGTGCATACATATGATGTGTACTTTCAATTAACTCCTGTTGTGGAATACCAGTCCAGTTGCTTATTTGTGTTTTCGTAAAAATTAATAGTCTGCTCCTTCCAGTTTCTCTGGCACAGCAGAAAATATTAGGTCTTCCCTATGTGCTCTGTCTCCCAATTATATTATTTTTTTAATCTTTTCTTGACCAGTCACATATTCAGCCACTTTTTCTTTATTTCGACCTCTGATATTTGCAGTTTTATCACTTCATCTGTATATGCTTAAAGCTACTTCCATTTTCCCAGCCTTTTGTTATTTAATTTGATATACTCCTTCAGTGCTTTGTTTATTTTAATCAGCTCTGAGTACATTTGACTTACTTTTTCCTCTAGGTTACTGGAAGTCATGTCTTGCACCAAAGCTGGAGCTTGCACTGCTTTTTGTTGAATAGCTGCATTATTATTCCCAGTCAGTGTTTTCTCCTCACCCTTTCTGGTTGATTTTCTTTCAGGTTCTTTGAATTTCTTTTTTTGCTGGCATCCAGACAGTACGTACACTTACTAACCAGTTACTGAAATGTATCCTAAAAAGCAAGTTCACTGGCTGTCTTTTCGGAGTTTGTTTTCACACTGGGAGAATTTAACTTAAATGTTTACTCAATGTGCAGCCATCTTGAAGTCTCCAGGGCAAAAAAAGACCTGAGTAAATGGCATTAGGGCCCTTAAAGCTGGCATCCAGCAATTAGCATGGAGGCACAATGTATTTGGAAAAAGAACAGACCCCAGACAGAAGCAGCACAAGGCAGGTTTAAAATCCTACTGAGTAACCAAAACAAGAGCCTACTCTACTACAGGTACGGTGTGCTACTGTGACCATTTCCTAATGTCATCAGCTTTTTCCTTCTCCTTGTTCCTGGGCTTATCTGTACATTTCTCACTTTTGGTCTTATCACAAGCTTTCTTTACAGCTTACCTCACAGTGACTTGTAGCTATATTGATAACACAAGGTATTTTGAAGCAGTGTAGTAACTGTCCAGTGCTTACTCAAAATCCTTTATTGCTATGTCACAATGATTCAAAATGTGACAGGTAGCTATTTACTGAACTTGAGAGCTGCCTTCTCACCTCAGAACACATTCAGTAAGCGCAACACACACTTGCACCAAACAGCACAGACAGCATCCACTGCATCAGCTTACACTGAAGCTGTTAACAGTGCACAAGCCTCCCAGTCTAAAGACTGATAAAGCTCAACTATTAATTCAAACAGTAATATACCCACCTTCACTGTGCATACCTATAGACATGGCACATGCTGCTAGGAGTCAAAAGGACACAAACTCCAAAACCTTATGGACCAGTCAGGCTAACACACCCATTCATGGCAATACTTTTGGAACATGTGACTATGTGTCGGGCATAAATACACCACCTTCATCAAACTAGATAAGAACAGGGCGATAGCGGCTTTTCCAGAGACAGGACATAACAAGAACTCTTAGATCACTCTAGCTCAGCAAATATGATTATGAATTGGTGGTCCACATGGGGGGGGGGTTAATGACCTTGGGTATTTTACCCAGAGGGATATGCAGAACGGTATAATGGAGTTTGCTATGCATGTGTCCAAGGCAAGAAAAACGCCAGTCTTCAGAGGTATTTAGTCATTCAGAAAGATGCAAGAATCAAACGCAATATTGCCTCTTTAACCTTCTTAATTTCTTTGAAAAAGCGAGTGAAACAGTGGATAGCAGTTATGCAGCACATACAGCATATTTGGACCTGGTCAAGGCATTTGACACCATTCCCTGTCCCAAGTATTATTGACAAACTTACTCATCTGAAAACAAATCCATATGTTGTGCAGTGGATAGCTAACTGGCTAACAAAACCCAGTTAGTTTTGCAGGCGTCACTTATAAAAGCAAAAAATTACCAGGGGTGAAACCACAGGGGTCAGTGTTGGGCACTCTCCCATTTGGTATTTAATCAGACCCTTAAACTAACACTCCTGGACTATGCCTGTGAGCAGTTATTCAGTTTTCCACTGATTCAAAATAGCACAAACATAGGATAGACTATGTTAACTGGTGTGAGATCAGTGGTCTTACATTTAATGTGAAAAACACACAGTACAGTTCATTTGGTAAACAAAACATTTCCATGTCATACCAC
The DNA here is from genome assembly GCF_019279795.1 of Protopterus annectens. Classification (NCBI taxonomy): domain Eukaryota; kingdom Metazoa; phylum Chordata; order Ceratodontiformes; family Protopteridae; genus Protopterus; species Protopterus annectens. The sequence continues at coordinate 587,646,314 of NC_056749.1, forward strand.
ATAGGTGACGTACTCCAATCAGTTACTGTCATTAGGGATTAAGGTACTCTTGTTGATAATTCCTCATCTTCTGCCATTATGCCTCTGAAGTAGTTCAGAAAGCTTTCTATCTGGCTCATCTTATTTTAGAAGACATTCCCTGCAAACAAAGTAGTCTCAATTTTCCCTTTACTTATCCATCGTCAGACCCACTGTTGAATATAATACTCCTTTGGTCATGTATTTATCTAAACATATCGGTCAACTTGAGAAACCTCTGGGATTCCTAATTAAACTATCAATGGCCTAATGTCAATTACCCAGACTGGCAGCCCTCTTTTGCTACTCTATCTCTTGTGTGTCTAGCCTTTTGATCTATGAAAAATCTTACCCCCCCTTGACCTCTTACTGTTCAGCAAAACAAATGGTTCCTCAAATACCTGGTGTTAAAGGAACTAAATCTTCACTAACAGATAAATAAGGTACATGTGTGATAAATTCATATTCCAACATATCCCTCAGCTCTGGAACAAACTTCATCTACATGTTGAACAGAACAGCATACTGGCTACCTTCAAGGTAAACCTTCTTCTTCTTCTTTCGGCTGCTCTCGATAGGGGTCGCCACAGCAGAACAACTGTTTCCATTTCTTCCTGTTCTATGCCTCTTGCTCTGTCACACCAACCACTTGCATGTCCTCTCTCACCACATCCATAAACCTTATCTTAGGCCTTCCTCTTTTCCTGTTACCGGGCAGCTTCATCCTTAGCATCTTTTTCCCAATATACTCTGCATCTCTCCTCAGCACATGTCCAAACCAACGTAATCTTGCCTCTCTGGCTTTGTCTCCAAACCTTCCAACCTGGGCTGACCCTCTAATATACTTATTCCTAATCCTGTCCATCCTCGTCACACCCAGTGCAAATCTTAACATCTTCAACTCTGCCACGTCAAGTGCAAATCTTAACATCTTCAACTCTGACACATCAAGCTCTGACTCCTGCCTTTTTGTCAATGCCACTGTCTCGAACCCATATAACATAGCTGGTCTCACTACCCTCTTGTAGACCTTCCCTTTCACTCTTACTGGTACTCGTCTGTCACAAATCACTCCTGACACTCTTCTCCACCCACTCCATCCTGCCTGTACTCTCTTCTTCACCTCTCTTCCACACTCACCATTACTCTGAACTATTGATCCCAAGTATTTAAACTCATCCACCTTCGCCACCTCTACTCCCTGCATCCTCACCATTCCTCTATCTTCTCTCTCATTCACACACGCATATTCTGTCTTAGTCCTGCTGACCTGCATTCCTCTTCTCTCTAGAGCATATCTCCACCTCTCCAGGGACTCCTCCACCTGTTCCCTACTCTCACTACAGATCACAATGTTATCTGCAAACATCATAGTCCACAGGGACTCCTGTCTGATCTCGTCTGTCAACCAGTCCATCACCATCGCAAATAAGAAAGGGTTCAGAGCTGATCCTTGATGTAATACCACCTCCACTTTAAACGCATCAGTCACTCCCACTGCAGACCTCACTGCTGTCACACTACCCTTGTACATATCCTGTACCACTCTTACATACTTCTCTGACACTCCCGACTTCCTCATTCAATACCACAACTCCTCTCTAGGCACCCTGTCATATGCTTTCTCTAAATCCACAAAGACACAATGCAACTCCTTCTGACCTTCTCTGTACTTCTCCATCAGCACTCTCAGAGCAAACATCACATCTGTAGTGCTCTTTCCTGGCATGAAACCATACTGCTGATCATTAATCATCACCGCTCTTCTTAACCTAGCTGCCACTACTCTTTCCCATAACTTCATTCTGTGACTGATCAGTTTAATCCCTCTGTAGTTACTACAGCTCTGCACATCACCCTTACTCTTATAAATCGGTACCAAAACACTTTCTCTATTGTTCAGGCATCCACTCACTTTCCAAGATTTCATTAAACAATCTAGTTAAAAACTCCACTGCCATTTCACCTAAACACCTCCATGCCTCCACAGATATGTCATCTGGACCACAGCCTTTCTGTTCTTCATAGCTATCCTTACTTCCTCCTTGCTAATCCACTGCACTTCATGATTCAATATTCGCACATCATCTAAACATTTCTCCCTCTCATTCTCTTCATTCATCAGCCCCTCAAAGTACTCTTTCCATCTGCTCAACACACTCTCCTCGCTTGTGAGTATGTTTCCCTCATTATCCTTTATCACCCTTACCTGCTGCACATCTTTACTAGCTCGGTCCCTCTGTCTAGCCAATAGGTACAGGTCCTTTTCTCCCTCCTTGGTGTCCAATCTTTTATACAACTCTTCATATGCCTTATCCTTAGCCTTCGCCACCTATCGGTTTGCCATGCACCTCATCTGCTTATACACTTGTCTACTTTCATCATCTCTCTGACAATCCTACTTCTTTGCCAACCTCTTTCTCTGTATACTCTCCTGTACTTCTTCATTCCACCACCAGGTCTCCTTGTCCTCCTTCCTCTTTAAAGACGTCACACCAAGCACCTTTCTAGCCATCTCTCTTACTAGCTCTGCTGTAGTTACCCAGCTATTCAGTAACTCTTCACTGCCACCCAGTGCCTGTCTTAACTCTTCCCTGAACATCACCACAATTACTCTTTTTCAATTTCCACCATTTGATCCTTGGTGCTGCCCTCACACTCATCCTCCTCTTCTTGACCACCAGTGTCATCCTACAAACCACCATCCTATGCTGCCTAACTACACTTTCCCCTGCCACCACGTTACAGTCTCCAATCTCCTTCAGACTGGCCCTTCTGCATAAGATATAATCCACCTGTGTGCATCTTCCTCCACTCTTGTATGTCACCCTATATTGCTCCTCCCTCTTGTTAAAATACGTATTCATCACAGCCATGTCCATCCTTTTCGCAAAATCCACCACCATCTGACCTTCTGCATTCCTTTGCTTAACACTATACCTACCCATTACTTCCTCATCCCCTCTGTTCCCTTCACCAACATGCGCACTGAAATCTGCTCCAATCACCAGTCTCTCAACCTTGGGTAAAGTCATCACCACTTCATCCAACTCACTCCAAAATGTTTTCTTTCTCATCTATCGCACACCCAACATGTGGAGCATATGCACTAATAACATTTATCATTACACCATCAATTTCCAGCTTCATAAACATCACTCTATCAGACACTCTTTTCACCTCCAAAACACTCTTAGCATAGTATTCCTTCAGGATAATGCCTACACCATTTCTCCTCCCATCCACACCATGATAAAACAATATGAAACTGCCTCAGATACACCTAGCCTTGCTCCCCCTCCATCTGGTCTCTTGCACACACAATATACCAACCTTCCTTCGGTCCATCATATCAGCTAGCTATCTCCCTATACCAGTCATACTGCCAACATTCAAAATTCAAACCTAGATAACTGAATTGGGCAGCCTCAAAATATACTGTGCTGTTCTCTCCTTGAAGTTGGAGGGAGGTTCTGAATACGGTTTATTGGCTAGGTTTGTAATGGTATGTACATTGACTGATTAGCACTTACCCGTGAACTTATAAACAAAGTGGCTATCAAATATAGACCAGTTTTTATGCTCAACTTATTACTAAAATTATCATCCATTTAGCAAAAAAAAGACAGTAATAATAATTCCCAGCAACTGTAGTGACACATCATTCAGGGAAAATTTGTAGAAAAAATGGATATAATAAAAAATAAAAGTCAACCCTGGAACACAGCCAGAAAAATGCTGATCATTTCTTCAGTCCGTAACACATTCTTGTGATAGGAGCACAGAGGGACTGGACAGTGGTTGCATACACTGTTTGCAGATGGTCATAGCATTTGCTCTGCATTTACTTTTTATGGACAAAGGCTGCAAGGCAGATTCCTCACAATCACTGGTACACAAATACCTTCAGTCCTTTCAAAGTAGTGATGTTTTGGTCATAGTCAATAAGTGAGTGAAATGTGTTTATGAAAAAGGAATTGAATTGTGTTGCAATGTTATCATTTGATGGAGGTGTGGTAGGATTGGGGATGGACATACTACCAGGTTGCAGGAGTTTGTTCATTCCAAACATACTTTGGTGAGTGCTCTGACTTTACTGTGCCTCAGAAATGCAGCAGCTGGAAGACTGGAAATGAATTCTGCAAACTAATGTTAACATCCCTCCCAGCATTACTCTGCAAATAATTCCAACACCTCCTTGCCATGCCACTTTCCTGAAAAGTAAACTACAAGTGTCTGACAAGCGACCCTTTCTATGTTTCAACATTTCCATTATTAGACTCTGCTTTTATATTTTCATCTTTCTCTTGTACTTGTACAGCTGTTATACTGTTCACCTAATCAGAAAATGCAATTCCTTCCTTACCACCTTGAGCAAATGCAACACATTGGTTCAGTAACACAAATGGGATTTAAGTCGGTCAGATAAAAGATCACAATGACTTCAACAGAGATTCCAACAGTAAACTTCTTGAAATTCAACCACAAAACAGCTGAATCAATTTGCACGGCAGGTTCACTGCTTAAGTTTACATTACTGCAGTCATATCAGACCTAATTCATTGCAATAAACCTGTCATGTTTTTGACTGACAACTGCTTTAGCTTTAAGTCTTTGCCACCCTGCTCTTCCTATGGATCCCCGACTGATCACCTTATAGAAGAAAAAGACAGATGAAAAACACCAAAATCCAGAGTCAGCACTAGTCCATAATCAAGTGGGTTATTATGATTCATTTGATGCTAAGAGCTTTGGTCTCCACATGTTTAAAAATGCAAGTTCAGTTAGAAAATCATCATGAAATTGTATTACTCTTTAAACAATATTTTGTAGTATTGATGCACACATTTACATTTTCTTTTTATTTTAAATTCTTGCCATTACAACAATCTGACAGCAAATCTCTCACACAGATGAAGACAAGGATGAGACTGCACATGAAAAGCTGGGTGGAGCTGCAGCCATTGTTTGAATGGCAAACTAGTTCATGTGTGGCAGTTTGTTTTTCTACTACTCATAACTGGAAATTCCAGCTCACTTTTCCTCTAACAGCATATCTTATATTGGACTGGAGGCTAGTTAAACAATGCCCTCAGTGTTGGCCTTTTCCATCACGCGCTGCATGTTCATGCGGAGGGCACAGCAAACACGCACATGGTGCATTTATGCACAGCTAGAAAAAATAGTAAATGATAAAAAAATGAAAGTCATGTACTTACCATAACAACAGATCTGTGTTATCTTATTTTTGTTTGGTTCAACATGTGGCTTATCGGATCTGACTTCAGTGCTTTATACCATAGTTATTAGATCAGAGAGCTCTGACTCCTCCTCTACCCACAATTCCCTCTCCTGCCTGAATTACCTCAGAGAGAGGTTTCTGGATGATCTCAATTAGTGAGAAATCATGTGGGAAAATAATAAGGGTAAAATAAAGACCACTATATAAGGTAAGAGGTACAAAAGGTCAGAGTCCAGTGAAGGTCTGGTTGATCCCTAGAAAGAATAAGTGCTAATTTGGCATGGGTAAAGAGGGAGGGGAGTTGAACTAGATGAAATTAAGACAACACAGATCTATTGTTATGGCAGGCATATAACATCCATATCAGAAGTCTATTTTTGTCTGATTTGACATGTGGGACTGATTCCCAAGCTACTACACAGGGACTTGAGTGGACTCAAGGAAGTCCTTGAGAATGGTACAGCCAAAAGATGTACAAATTCTAGACTGCACATCTAACATATAATAAGATACAAAGATATCAGTTGAAAACCAAGTTGCTGCAGCACATATTTCACTGGCAGGCACTCTTTTTGAAAATGCAGCTGAAGTTGCAATTGCTTTGGCACAATGAGCCTTTGACTGCAAAGACATACATTTTCACTTATAAACAAATGAAACAGTCTATTAGCCATTTTGATAGAGTTACTTTACTCATAGATTGTCCAAGTTTTGTTTTGGAGAAAAATATGAACAACTGGTCTGATTTTCTGAAACCCACAGCACGATGAAAATAAAACCAGAGTTTGCTAATGGACACCTAAGGTATGTAGAGCATATTCTCCTCTGTTAGAAAAGTTTGGAAAGAAAACTGGCAAATCAATCTGTTGGTTCAAGTCAGATTCCGAAGCTACTTTGGGAAGATACGGTTTGTTCTCAGTGACACAATGTTCCTGTGAAAAATAAGAAATGGAGGTTCGCATGAAAGTGCTTGTAATTCCAACACACATTCTGCAGATGTAACAGCACGAAGAAGATAGTCTTTCATGACAGAAACTTTAGATCTACTGAAGCTGTGGGCTCAAAGGGTTGTTGGGTTGCTGCCTGAAGCAAACTTGTAATATCCCAGTGAGGGACTGGATCATGAACTGGGGATCTAAACAATAATGTTCCTCTACAGAAAGCCTTGGTCACTTTAAGATAAGCAATGGCTGTATAGCTGAGCCCTGTGTGAAAATTTGAAATGGCAGCTATTTGGACTAATTGTAGAATAACTAGAGCCAGCCTTAAACACTTCTGATAGAAACTCCAAAACCTCAGGTAAAGGGGCTGAAAAAGGATCTAGTCCTTTTGAAGAGGCCCATATACAAAAACATTTTCATTTACCTTTGTAAATCTTCTTGGCAGAGTCTCTTTGAGAAAAAAAGATTATATGGACTACCAAGGCAGAAAGTATGGCATCTCTGGCAATTGCTAAAATTGGAGAAACCATGTGGTTAGTTTTAGAGTCTTGAGATCTGGTAGAGATAAGCTCAGACAAGTGACTGAGGAGAACCAGAATGGAATCCAGAACCTTATGTAGGTGTAGATGATGGGGCCAAAGAAAGAACCACCACACCTACCAAGGCAAGAAGGGGGAAATGAGAATTGCCCTGGTCTTGCAATCCATGGCTTTCTGAATGAACTCTGTGATGAAGGGGATTGGTGGAAAGGCATAAATGAGGCAGGGGGCCAAAAATGGACTAGAGTATTAATTTGTGACTGCCTCTGTGGAGGGACAAGGGCAAAGTGTTGCATTTGCTGCTGAGGTATGACACAAGGAGGCTGCAGCAAGGTTGGCCCCAGTGGCTGAATATTTCCACTGCTAATGCTCTGTTGAGAGCTCACTCATGAGACAAGAGAACAGTTCTACTCAGTTTGTCCGCTAGAATACTGGACATCCCAGGAATCAGCACTGCTACTAGAAAGTGGTTTGAAGACATTGCCAAACTCTCATGGCTTCCTGGCAAAGACAGAGTACAAGCACATTCACCTTGTTTGCCGATATACCAAAACCACCGACATGTTGTCCGAGTGGATGGCTACCACATCCTTGTGTAGGAGGTCCTAAATGCCTGCAACATTAGGACCACTGCCCCTAAAACTCCAACGCTAAAGTTTGAGCTCTACTGATGACAGTGTTCCTGGAAGTGTCTTCCATCTAGGGTGGGGAATGCATTTCAAAGGGGAGGTGTCCATGGTGACCTTAGGGGTAAGAGCATGGAACGGTCAGCTCTGAAGAACAGTCTTGGACAAAATCCACCACTGGATATGACCTCTGCAGATCTGAGTCAGGTGAATCCTGCTGTTAAGAGAAGAAGCTTTTGTGGCCATTTAACAGCTAGTGTCCACTGTAGAACTCTCATGTAATATCTGGCCAAAAGAACCATTGCTATAAAGGTAGCCATTAGTCCTAAGAGTCGCAGAATGAGTCATACTTGAGACATAGGGTGTTTTATCACTTGGAGGGGAAGCTATTGAACCTTTTGAAGAAACGGGGAGTGAAGACTGCAGCTAGTAGGCCCTGCAGAAAAAGGAAGTTTTTCAGAGAGGGACTTCAGATCCTGAAAGCAGAAGGATCCAACTACTTTGATATCTTAAGTGTCAGAGCTGAAGTAGCAGATGGATCTGGTGACTTTCTTAGGTTGGTCAAGTTGTTCTTGTCTGTTTTCTGACTGTTTGTCCTTTGATTTACCCTTTGGTCTGTCTGTCTTTCTCATTCTCTTTTCCTTTAACCTATCTCTCCCTTTTTCTGGTTTCTTATCAGAGGGAGGAGAGATACAGAGTGCATTTGGATCTGAAGACATTTTGGACCCTGACTGAGGTGGAAGGGGTCCTTTCAAAAATAGTTTATCTTTCCTTCCCTCCTTGGAGAGCTCTTATGCAGAAAGCAGCACAAACACTGCACACACTGAGAATGTGGGTCTTGAGGCAGGGTTTTATAACCACAGGAAGAACACTTTTTGAAGACTGCATACTTTTCCAAAATAAGAAAATTTCATACATATATTAATACACAAGCACATAACTACATCTATACACCTATCTAAATATGTAGTCGTAGCCTAAGCAAACACGCTACATACCATAGAGTTACTAGGAAAATTCACACTCTCTCTAAACTATCATAAATGTTAACCAGTAACACCAACTATTACTTATAAATAAGAAATCCTAGTTATTTATTTTTATTTTATTTTACATTTGTTGACCAGGATAGTCCGTCTGGGTGTGAGCCCATTTTCAGGGGAGGCCTGGGGAGAAAAGCTCCAATAAAACAAGAACAATATTGACAGGTACAGTGTCAGTTTTACATAGAATTTAACAGAAATATCTAGAGACAATAAAGAAAGTACAATATACAATAGGCACTTTAGTGAAAAGGAGAAAGTTATTAGAATATAGTAGTCATATTTTATTTTATATATTTTTTTTTTTTGAGGGCAGGGGCCCAATCTTTAGTTGATCATTTGAGTATACTTTAATACGTCTACATATGTATACCCTTACATAAGAAAAGAAATTATCAAATTATACTCTTATTGTAGGTAGCTGATAGGTGGTATTAACAAGTGGGAGTGGGGTATACATGGAGACTAAAATTTAGGGGATGAAATTTGATGTGAGCTTATGTGGTATTAGCCTGGCTTGGTGCAGGAGCAGAGCCAGTTGTTAGTGAGGGTGTCTCTGAGCAGAGTTTTGAATTGGTGTAGGTTGGTAGCATTTAGGATGTTTTGAGGGATTGAGTTCCAAAGTTTAGAAATGTGGTGGGATTAGAGGGCATCTCTAGCTTTGTTGTTGCTTTTGGATACTTGGAGGAGTGTTTTGTGTGAGGATCGGAGTTGCCGAGTGTTGGCATATGGTTGGAGTAATTGTTGTAGGGGTGGAGTTCTGTTTGGCTGGTATATTAGTTGGTGAGTAAAGACAAGTTGGGTATAGGTTAGTTGTTGTGGGAATTCTAGCCAATTTATTTGTTGTAGGGCAGAGCAGTGGTGGGACTTATATGGGGAGCTAGTGGCGAGCTTGGCTATTTTATTGTAGGCTGATTCAACTTTGGTAAGGTCAGTTTTGTTAAGGTTTGCAAAGATGGGAGAAGCATAGAAAACATTAGGTAAGAGATGAGTCCTGGCGATGCTTAGTCTAGAATGGCTAGTTAGGAAAGGATTAATTTGTTAGAGAGCCTAGCCTAATGTGTGTTTTTAATGGTTTGAGAGAGGTGTAGGTCGAATTTTAATTTGCTATTTGCTATCAATTGTGACATCTAGTAATTTGGTATGTGAGCCGGTGTTTATGATTGTGTCATTGGAGGAGTGGATTTGAAAAGTGGCTGAGGGATTGGGTGCATTGGTGGGGAGAATGAGCATGAGTTTGGTCTTGTTTGGGTTCAGTATGAGGTTAGTGTTAGTTAAGCAGGATTCTACTTCTAGGAAGGATTGTTGTGTATAGCCTGCAGTTGTGTAAGAGAGGGGGCGGAGCATATCAGGGTAGAGTCATCTGCATACTGGATGACAGAGGCGAGAGATGTGGATTTATGGAGTTAATTTGTGAAGATGGTAAATAGTAGGGGGCCTAATATGCAGCCTTGTGGAACTCCTATGTTAACAGGGAGCAAAGATGATAGCTCCTGTTGCCATCTAACAGCCTGCTGGCGTTTGGTTAGATAGCTGTGGAACCAAGCTAGGGAAGAATGACTGAGATGTAATGTGGCCATGTGAAACTGTGTTGAATGCCTCAGAGATCTAGAAAGATGGATGAGACATTTATTGTGTTAGTAAAACTGAGGGGGGCGGTTGTGGTGCTATGGTGGGGGCCAAAACCATGTTGGGTGATTGATAGGGGTTATTGGAGAGAAGGTACTTTAGGAGCTGGAAGTGAATACATTTTTCTAGTAGTTTGGAGAGGGTGAAAGAATGGCAATGGGCCTGTAATTAGTAAGCTTGGTAGAGTTGCCACCTTTATGCAGTGGGGTGATATAGCAGACTTTCCAGATTAGTGGGACATGGTTCTAAGAGATAGAGCGGTTGAGATAGAGCGGTTGATGAGGATAGAAATGGGGTAGGCTATGACTTCGGAGGCAGCTTTGAGGAATTCTGATGGGAGGTTGTCAGTAGCTAGGTTGGTGGGCTTAAGCTTACTGAGTAGTTTTTTTTTATGGCATGGGTTGGGAGGGGGTTAAAGGAGAAGGAGTTTACACCCTCATTGTTGGCTATGGGAATTGTAGTAGTGATGTTTTGGTTATAGTCAATAAGTGAGTGAATTGTGTTTATGAAAAAGGAATTGAATTGTGTTGCGATGTTACCATTTGATGGGGGGGTGGTAGGATTGGGGGTGGACATACTACCAGGTTGTAGGAGTTCCCAGAATTTTTTGGGGATGTTTTTGTTTCTTTGCTGTGCAGTGATATAGTAAGCTTTTTTGTCAGCTTTTATCTGGGATTTGGCTTTATTCCAAAGTTGTTTGAAAAGTAGAAGGTTGTCACTGCTTTTGTTAGTTAGCCAGTGTTTCCATGCCTTGTCCCTTTCTTTTAGTAGGTCTTTGGTGTTGTTTCTTAGCCAAGGTGTGTGTGGTGATGTTTTATTCTAGTTATTCTGCAGGGGGCCAGGCTTTTAAGGATGTTGAGGAAGGTGGTGTTAAAGTGTCAAACAGCGTCATCTAATGGTAGTGTTTTGCGGGGGGACCAGTTTTTGCTGGAAGAGGGAGTTGAAAATGTGGGTGTTAAATTTATTCTTGTTGCAGATTAGCCTACAGACTACTTGTCTAGGTGGACTAAGACTGTTTCTGATTAGGTATGTGGGTAGGTGGTAACTTATGGTACTGGGGAGGCATCCTACTAGTAGGGGTGCGTTATTTTTATTTGTGAGAGTCCAATCCAGGATGGATTGTCTGTTGGAGATTTTGTCTATTATTGTGGGGGTTTGTATGAGCTGGGAGAAACCATACAGGTTTATGAAATTGGATGGATTAGTGGAATTATAGGCGGACCAATCAGTGTTGAGGTCACCCATAATTACAGTTTCTTGGTGGAAGGTTATGGATAGCCAGTGAAGTATGTCTTCAACTGTGCAAGTGTTATCTCCTGGAGGGATATAGGATAGCCACTATGAATAGTGTTTTGCTCTTTTTGATATTCAGTTTGGTGATGAGTAATTCTGCACTGTTAGATGTAGGAAGTGTGGTGTTGATAACTTCTAGGGCTAGATTTTGTTTAAACATTATTGCTACACCTCTTCCACATTTATTTTGACGATCAAGTCTATATATGTCGAACCCTGGCGGAAGTATGTCATTGTTTTTGATATGTGGCTTAAGCCAAGTTTGTCAAAATGGTTACGTCAGGGGAATGCAAGTCAATTAATGCATGGAGGTTATGAATTTTGTTTAGTATACTTATTACATTTATATTAAGGAACACCAGGGAGTGCTGTTTGGGGTGAAGGGGTATGGTGGAGTTGATTGAGGTGTAAGTGGTAGTTTGTTTATTGGTAGTCTTGGGGCCAGGGTTGGGTGGATGTCACCACTGAGTTTTAGTTTTGATAATATATGAAATAAAGTTGTTATACGTTTGCTTAGTTGTTTGTGGTTTCTAAATAGTGGTTCATTTTTGTGTCTGGTTTGATGGTATTTAAGTGGGAGGTAGTCTATTTCTGTGTTGTTGTAGAGGTCAGGTGAAATTTGGGAGTTGTAGTGATGGGTTATGGGCAGTGGAAAGTTGGTGGGTGGTCACAACAGATGGGGGTGTAGAAGTTAGTTAAATGATAAAGAAGGGCTAGTGTAAATAGGTTGGCTGTGTGGAGAGATAAGGTAGTAAATACTGCTGGTTTTAGTGGATGTAATGATGTGAATTTTAGTGAATGTAACACTGTGTGCTTTATTAGTGTGTTGAGGTTGTTAGAGTGGGACTAACAGCGTGTGGTTAGTGTGTGTTGTGAGATGTTGGAGGGGGAAGTGATAGTTGTGAGTTTGTGGGTATGTGGTAGAGCAGGGATTAAATCAGATAGGAGGGTGATTATGTGGAAGGTCAGAGCAGCTGAATGTGTAGGTGGATGTGTTGTATTGTAATGGTGGGGGAGAGGGTACAGTGGAGATTGGTCTGTTTTGATTACAGGGTGTGACAACTGTTAGATGTGTATGAAACAAGAGGGTTGTTTGTACTGATAGCATTTTGTAATGGCAAAAATGGCAGGGATTGGTAAAAGGTTAATATATGTGTGCTAATGGATGGGTGTTGACTAGAATTAGTGTGGAAATGTGGGCTACTTTATAATTCAAAATTGTACAGGTGGTGACTTGTAGACATGTGTGAGTGGGAGTGGTTAGGTGTAGATAAATTTGAGTGATTTAGGGGTGGGAGGGAATGGGGGCAGGGTAGAGGAGCGGAGTGAAGCCCGAGCGTAGCGAGGGCAGAACGGAGCGGGCATAGCCAAGTTCCATAACTGCACAGCAAGGAACAGTCACTTGACTACCAGGTACTGTGAAAAGTATCTATGCAGCTGACAATTTTGTAGACTAGGAATTCTTAGAGAAACAGAAACCTTATGCCAGGAGTGAGTATGTAGTGGGAGAAATATGGACAAGTGTATTGGGAAGGAGAAGACAGACTAAAACAATGATTCCAAACTAGAAAGTGTTGGGTTTAGAGAGATCTCTGGTGAGGGTGGGAGTTACCAGTAGTGCGCACTCCCTGAATACATTCTAATGAAATTTACAATCATAGAAGGGTTAAATCATTAACATACACTGTAATATTCCTGTACTTTAAGTAGACCGGCCACAGACTTTTGCAGATGCAGCTTGCTGCTAGAGAACTGCTATTGGGATACCTCACAGTGTTTGTATTAGCTGACAACTGTAAATGGAAATAAAAAAAAAGAAGATTAGGAAAAGCTGATAAGGGGAGGGCTAGAGGAGGTAGGACTGTATTTATAATTGTTGCAATATAAGAAAGGAGTGGAAGGAAATAGGTAAAACAGCCTAACAACACTACAGTTAACTGAGTTAAATTAAAAACTCTATGCAGTAATTTGACACAAAATATGTTCAAACCATACCTCTCAAGTGTACCTCATTATGAGGAACGTACCTCATTTGGGGGTCTTAAAAAGTTCATGTTCCTCGAAGTTCCTCAAAGTTCCACATTGAAAGGGTCTGTCACACATTCAGTGTTAGGAATTTTTTAAAGTGAAATCCAAGGTAAATAGAAATTAATTATATGAATTCATTAAAGGATCGTCTTTATAAGTAAAACCAGCATATTTTAGCCATCCTATGACCTTCCTAGTTGAAGTTGTTAGTAAGCCATTAGTATGTGTTCCACATTTTGCCCATTTGTTCCATATTATGAAGGTGAGTGTTCCTCATTTTGGAGATGGAAGGTTGAGAGCTAAGGAAACTTCAAACAAATACAACAAGCATCTAGGCATACATATAGTGCTCAACCAAGATTAATGTACAATATCCAGCTTTAGCCTGGGTGAAACTGTCACTGTAACATACAACAGTTTTACCTGCAACAGACTATATAGTACAAGGCATTACTACACTATAGCAGCTGAATGTCTGCAAACTATAAAGAATTACATTACATCCCAGTTTCAGCATACAGTGAGCAGTTAAATTAGTTTGCTGTTAGTTGGGAATACAGCTGAAAAAGCACAGTATCTTCCTTTAAAACAGTGATAATTACACAATAGTTTCAATAATATGGGCTAAATTGTCAATAAAGTCACAATAAAAACAAACAAAAAAGAATAATAAACCATCTTAAAACAGTAATGCATAAGCAGAGTTCAGTTTGATACCAAGACCAGGTGTTGAGATTTAAAATATATACACTTGTAAATGGTGGCATATCTTACTGCTTTATAACAAATAATTAGTACATAATTTCTGAGAATCCTTGGATTTCTACAGATAAAAATACACTTAACAGAACTTACATGGAGGCAGGGTTGTCAGATTTCCAGCACCCCAGGGACAAAAAAAGAAGAAGAAGGTCTCTCACGACATGAAGACAAAAAAAAAAAAAAAAAAAAAAAAAAAGGTCTTTAGTGCGGAACAGAGTTCCACAGTAAAGAAGTGAGCTCACTCAGTAGCTCTGCAACCAATTTACATTTACTATGAACGCCCCTCTGTGAGATTGGCCACCATATTGTGGTATACCGACCACTCATAAGAGCAAATTTGTAACTAGAGTTCAGTTTATGCATACTAAAACTCTGCAGCATGAACTAGGTTGCTTAGGAGGGATGGGACTGGGAGTGACAGTGAAGCTTGACTGAAAGCACCAGCCCTGACAACGTTTACCACTTAAGAAATTATATCACGCCTTCCCAATTCAGGAAAGACTTAGAAGATGCCCTCATAAAGGAAGCACAACACCACTACTTCGGTAACACAGCTCTACTTACTATGCATTTTCAAATGCATTAGAATCGCGAATAACATGTTCACATTCCTTTTATCTATCACGATTACAGCATACCACCACCTATGGTATCATTTATACTGCCTGTTGGTGTACTCACTTATTTGTATTATCTTTACCTCCTTTGTACTCCATAGCATTTTCTCGTTTGTTGCATATGTATGTACAAGTTTACCTTTTGCAATTGTTTGCGTTCTATTATCGCCGGCGCTGGCTTGGACCTGAAATAAATCCTCTGCGATCACTCTTTACCTGTCCACTGTTCCTGATTTAGGCTCAGAATTTAGCTCTGTCCCTCTATCTGTGGTGACTTAGAGTCAATAAAACAGAATAGTTACTGATTTTACATTGCTTTCGATTAACTTTAGAAACTATTAATGAAACCAAAAGGAGCAACTAGGCTGATGCAGAGTCACAAGTAGAAATGAAAGGCAAAAATCCTCAGGTTAAAATCCAAATGAAAGGCAAAATCCTCAGGTTAAAATCCAACTTTAATTCCACTGCAGGTCAGATAAGCGCTTTCACTCATTCATTTGAGCTTCATCAGATCATGTAACAAAGACCTTCAAGTACATAGGCTACATTTATACAGTTAAAACATCTCCTATTGGCTGCTTCTTGTTACATATTCATGAGTTAATCTAAGCTTAAAAATATATGCACATATAAATATGCTGAGATGTATAAAATGACAAAGTAAATATAAAAAACATATAAAAACTCTCCATGAACACTCAAGATGCTCTAATAAATATGTATATATAGATATATATGTCAAAAGAAATCTATTTCAAGGGGTAAAAACATATATGTTCCATCATTTATTATAAAATCTACAAACATTCCTCCGTTTGTTTAACATAGGTTTAATGGAGGCTCTCTCATTGAGACCTAAACCCCTATCTGCTCTCAATCTAACTATCCACATACTCTCCTTACTCTCAGTATGGCTCCTGATGTCACCTCCTCGTATACTGGGTTTAATATTCTCAAGAGCTCTAAATAGGAAATAATGTTCAGGACCTGCTTGGGCTACGTGCTTAGCTAAGGCATTGTGAGGTGAAGCCTTCCTAATGTGGTAAAGATGTTCTCTTTATGTTCACTTATTCTATCAAAATACCTCAAGTTAGCACATGCAATATTTTAAAAGTGACCCCGATTGTTTTTGGATTTGTCCCCGATTCTGGTGCTATGTCTGCACTAAACACGGAGCTTCTCATGTTTAATGCATTGCATTTCCGCATTCAACACAAGTAGCTCCGTGTTTAGCGATTTTGATTGCTCGATACTGGCATATGGGCCAATCAAACACGGAGCTTCTCGTGTTTAATGCGAACACAAGAAGCTCCGTGTTTAAATTTGATTGGCCCGTATGCCAGGTATACGGACAATCAAAAAAAACACAAACAAAGCGGAGGCTGGCCGGGATTTAAACCGGCAGGGCGGGACTCGGGATCAGGCTGCTGATCTCGGGACAGTCCCACCCAAATAGGGACGTCTGGCAACCCTGCATGGAGGTCACACTACTGGAAGATGCCAAATCAGCAGGCAGAAAGTACAGTTTTGTACCTACCATAAATGTAGATGTCCGAACTGGATAGCATCTGCAGTCATAACAAGTGGGTTGTCCTGTCGTCAGGCAGCCCTGCAGTCGGCCGGATTCCAAAGTCCGGGTCCGGCTTCGGCTGATGTCGCACTCCACCCGACGTCATCTCTGTTGGTCTTCGGGTATAAAAGCATCAGCTGACGCCATTTTCCTCAGTGTTTCTTGCCCCAGATGCCAGTAGCCCTCTTGCAGGCTAAAATTTGGATAGATGCCAATGTTTCCAAATAGATAGAGGTAAACACAACAATAAGCATGTATGTACATATATACAAACAAATACACCATAAAAACTCCCCAACAGCTAGCTATTAGGAGGGTAAACACCCTAGGAGTACCACAGAGGGGAAGGAGGGAGGGTAATCCTGACTGCAGATGCTATCCAGTTCGGACATCTACATTTATGGTAGGTACAAAACTGTACTATGTCCTTCATGGATGCATCTGCAGTCATAACAAGTGGGTAGAATACCATAGCCAACTAGGGAGGAGGATAAAAGTAGATTATGGTGTGTTTAGGATCCCTTGCAGTACAGCAGTGGCAAACCCTGCTCGGGATCTGGAATATAGAGGCAAATTATAATGCTTGGCAAATGTATGCACGGAGGTCCAAGTAGCCGCCTCAATAATGTCTTTGGTTGCCACTCCTCGTAAGAAGGCTGTGGTAGTGGCTGTTGCCCTTGTAGAATGAGGTCTTATGTTCTGTGGAATTGGTTTTCCATGGAAGGAGTAACAGTATCGTATGCAATTTCCTATCCATTTGGAGATTGTCTGTTTGGAAATAGCTTTTCCTTCCCTTCCTGTTGCATAGGCTACAAAAAGTTGGTCAGTCTTTCTGCTATTTTTTGTTCTGTCCAAGTAGTAGCGTAGCTGTCTATGTACATCCAAGGTATGCAGTATTCTTTCCCCTCTGTTTTGTGGGTTGGGAAAGAAGGTAGGTAGGTGGATTGCCTGGTTTAAAGACACTCTGGATACCACCTTGGGCATAAATATAGGATTAGTCCTCATAGACACTCTATCTTGGTGGAAGATTAGGAAGGGTTGCACTGCCATTAAGGCCTGTAGTTCTGAAACCCTCCTTGCTGAAGTAATTGCCAGTAGGAAAGCAGTTTTCCATGACAGGTGTTGTAGGTCTGCTGTTGCTGCTGGTTCAAAGGGTGATAGTGTCAACTTTTCTAGCACAAAGTTTAAATCCCAAGCCGGTAATGGTGGTTTCCTTGGAGGTTTTACATTCTTGATTCCTCTGAGGAACTGCCTGAGCAAAGGGTGCGAAAAAACAGGTGGATCAAAGCTGTATTCTGCTGAAATAGCTGATGCATGTATCTTGATGGAGGAGTAGGGCAGGCCTGAATGAAGAAGTTCGGCCAGATACTCCAGAATGTTAGGAATATCTATGTTTGACACATCTTTTCCTCTTTCCGTACTCCAAATGACAAACCTTTTCCATTTTCCAGCATAGTTCCTTCTTGTTGAAGGTCTGCGTGCTTCAAGAATAATGTCTTTAACTCTTTGGGAAAGTTCTGGATTAGCTGCTGCTATGTGATGTTCCATGCAGTCAGTTGCAGCGTTTTAGGTTTGGATGTATGATGCTGTAGTTGTTCTGAGTTAACATCAAAGGCATCAGGGTATTGGCCACATATTGTTCCGACACATGCTCTTCAGTAGTGGGTACCAGTGTTGTCTTGGCCAGTTTGGAGCTATCAGGATTATCCTTGGACGTTCTTCCTTGATTTTTAGTAGTACCTTGTGTATCAAAGGAAGAGGTGGGAATGCATATGCTGTTAGGCCTTTCCAGTTGAAGGAGAGTGAGTCCACTTTCCATGCTAGTGGGTGGAATGTCCTTGTGCAGAATTTTTGAGCTGGTGATCGAGAGGTGATGCGAATAGGTCTATCTGTGGCATTCCCCATTTCTTTGAGATGGTCTTGAAGATGTCCGGGTGCAGCTTCCATTCGTGGGCATCCGAAGTGGTTCTGCTTAATATGTCTGCTAGAGTATTGTCTTTCCCCGGTACAAATATTGCCTGTAACTGAATGTTGTAGCTGAGTGCCAGGGTCCACAGCTCCAAGGTCATTCTGCATAGGGGGTATGAATGAGTGCCTCCCTGTTTGTTGATGTACCACATGACTGTGGTGTTGTCTGTCCTTATCATCAACTGGCCCTCTTTGAGAAATGGTTTGAACTTTTGGATTGCCAGTTTTACTGCCAGCATTTCCTTTAGATTGATGTGCAGGTGAAGTTGATCCTGTGTCCACAATCCTTGCACGCATTTGTCCAGCATGTGGGCCCCCCATCCTAGGTCTGAAGCGTCTGTTGTGATGGTCTGGCTTGGTTGACATCTGCGAAAGGGTAGGCCTGGGTTTGACTGGCATGCCTGAGCCCACCATAGGAACTCCTGTTTTAGGCATGGAATTAGTGGGATTTCTGTTTCTAGACTGTGTCTGTGTTGGGACCATAAATTCTTTAGGTACCACTGTAGTTTCCTCATATGTAGTCTGGCAAATGGGACCAAGATTATGCATGATGCCATGAAGCTGAAGGCCTGCAGAACTTTTCTTGCTGTTAACTTGTTCAGTTTTGTTAGTGCCAAGAAGTAAAGGGGAAGTTCTTTTTGTTTTTCTGTAGTCAGGAATGCCATCTGTTGTACTGTGTCCAATTCCGCGCCCAAGAATGTCCTTGTTTGGGATGGTATCAGCCTTGACTTTTGTAAATTGACTGTGTATCCCAGTCCTTGTAGCAAGTAAATGACCCTTTGTAAATCTGTTGTCAGCTTGCTTTTGTTGTCCCCTTGTAGCAGGCAGTCATCCAGGTATGGGTAAATTTGAATTCCCTGTAGTCTGCAATGGGCGATTACTGATGCCAGGCATTTTGTGAGTACTCTGGGCGCAGTAGATAAGCCAAAGGGCAATGCTGAGAATTGATAGTGCTCTGATCCTGCAAGAAATCTGAGGTATCTTCTGCAGATTGGTCGAATGGGGACGTGCAGGTATGCCTCCTTGAGATCTAGAGTTACCAGCCAAGACTCCTTGCCCAGCATGGGAAGAAGTTGCTGTAGGGTCAGCATTTTGAATTTTGGGACAATGATATATGTATTTAAGGTGGACAGGTCGAGAATTGGTCTCCAACTTTTTTCCTTTCTTGGAACTAGGAATAGTCTGGAATAGAACCCCTTTCCTTGTTCTGCTGTTGGCACTCTTTCCACAGCTTTCATGTTTGCTAACTCCATTATCTGGCGTAGAGCCTCTGTTTTTTGATTTGGAGGTAGATTTGGCATTCCTCTTTGACTGGTAAAGTGTGGAAGTGAAACCGTAACCTTGATCTATGGTTTGTAAAATCCACTTGTCTTTTGTTATGTAGTGCCAGTTCTTTGAAAATAAGGTTAACTTTCCGCCTAGAGGAGCTGCTATTTGTTCCCTGGTAGGCGGATTTAGGATTAAGTCACTGTGGTTGTGCTGATGTAGTGGCAGTGGCTGTGTCTGTGCCTCTGTTGTTACCTTGCCACTGTCGCCCTCTGTAGGCACCTCCTCTGGATTGGTTTCTGCCTCTGGAACGCCTATTCCTGCCCCTTTGAAATTTTGTGGAGTCAGGAAAGGACCAATTTTGGCAGGCCAGTTCCTGCTAAACCTTGGGGTTGAACTTGCAAGAAATCTTTAACAGTTTGAACAGATTTTGCCTTTTCTTCCATTTTCTTCATAACCTGCTGGGCAGGTGTACCAAACAAACTTGTCTTGTCCATAGGAGCATCTAGCAACTTAGCTTTAACATGATCCGTAAGGCTTGTTCCTTTAGCCATGCATGCCTTCTTATCACTGTGCCTGTCATGGCTGATCTAAATGAAGCCTCCAGTGCATCATAGCCACATTTTAAGGAATGGTTGCTAACCTGTTGTATGTTATTTACCATCTCTAATACATATTTCTTATCAAGAGATTCATATGTGGTTTGTTTTTAGTTAACTGATCAAGCATAAACTCTTGGTATTGTATCATGTGAAACTGACAGTTTAAAGCTCTAGCTGAGAGAGTAGCTGAAGTGTAGACCTTTTACCCCATCTGTCTAATGACCTTGCTTCCCTTTCAGAAGGAATAGGGTTTTTAGCTGTGGTCGGCTACTGCCTTGGGACCCTGGGATATAGTTTCTGGGTCTGCAAGTGGGGCCTTGTAAAGGTGGTGATGAGTATCTGGCACCCTGTAAAATCTGTCTGGTTTGGCAGGGGCTGGGTGTAAAGAATCTGGAGCGGAGCAAACATCATTGAAAGCATCATCCACCACAGAGAGAACAGGAGGTATAGCTAAGGGCCTGTGCTGTGGGAGGTGCAGAAAGGTCCTAAGTCTTTTTCTGGAGTCTGAAAAATCCTGTTGCTGCCATTGGAACTGTTCTCGCATGGCGTGCAAGGTTTCCCCAAAGGAGAATTCTTCTGGTGGGGAAGCAGCTGGAATGGATTCTTCAGCATCAGAATCTTCAAAATTGGAGAAGGGAGCCTCTGGCTGGTCAGTTATGTCTGATTCATCAGCAGAATCATCAGAAGACACTGGCTCAGGGGGCCCTGCCCTAGGTCTCTTCGCTGGGCGCTGAGAGGCCCTGTCTGGGTGAGATTGAGATCCTCTAATTAAAGAAATTAAATCTTCTGCCAAGGAAAGCATTTGAGAACTAGAAGAGGGCCTGGAAGTGGGGGGTTTAACAGGCACTGTTTTAGAAGTCTTGGCTGCTTTAGCCCTGGCGAAGGCCTTAATGGAGATGGCTGCTGGAGGCCTAGCAGCACCACATGCTGGGGTAGAGACATCCAAGGGGATGGTGTCTGATAAGTCAACCACCGTAGTGGGTAAAATTTCTGAGGTCGATTCAAGAGTTGTAGCAGGGGCCTCAGTTGTAAGAATAGGTTCAGCTGTACTTTGATCAGTTTTCTCG
The DNA here is from genome assembly GCF_019279795.1 of Protopterus annectens. NCBI lineage: Eukaryota > Metazoa > Chordata > Ceratodontiformes > Protopteridae > Protopterus > Protopterus annectens. The sequence continues at coordinate 587,667,525 of NC_056749.1, forward strand.
GTTTCGGCCGAAACTGAGACACTCGCGGTTTGCTTTACCGTGGTTTCGGCCGAAACCGCGGACCGCGAGTGTCGGTCTTTATCTTTGCGCTTTGGTAGCTTGGGTAGTCGGAGGATCCGACGGCATAATGTACGCAAAATCAGAACCGAAAAACTGTTCTGCAAACTCCGACCGACGCCTAAGCGTTCGTCGGTTGAAAGAGGCACAGGCCGAACAGGCTGCTACGTCGTGGGCTGGGCCTAAACAAGGCAGACAGTAAGAGTGGAAATCTTTATGAGGTATTTGTTTCCCACAGGTTAAACAATTGTTAACTTTTTCTGACATCGGCTGAGGCAAGAAAGAGTCCCCAACGGGGTACTTAGCTTTAGAAGTCTTCGAAGTAGTATTCGGTAGAAGTAATCTCTGGATCCGACCGACCGGCACTTGCGAACAGCTTCTGCTTCGGGCGCCACGCCGCAAGAAAGACTGAGGAAAATGGCGTCGGCTGATGCTTTTATACCCGAAGACCAACAGAGATGACGTCGGGTGGAGTGCGACATCAGCCGAAGCCGGACCCGGACTTTGGAATCCGGCCGACTGCAGGGCTGCCTGACGACAGGACAACCCACTTGTTATGACTGCAGATGCATCCATGAAGGACATCAAGCTAGAATAGTTTAAAATGGCGTCGGTGTGAGTGAGGTGTACTTGAAATGTTCTGCTAGCTTGTAATTGCAGTTTCTGCAGGAGGGGTGGGGTAATATTTACCAAAAGGGAGAGAGAATGACAGATACACTGCTAGTGGATTTTACAGTCCTTGGAGAAAAATGAAAGCAATAAGAGAGAACAATGTAAAAAGAAAGGTCTAGCAGAACATCAGCTATAGAAGGAAAGGAGGTTTATAACTGAGCAGAGTTCAGCAAATCCAGAAGAAGACAGCAGTGGGAGTGAGGTACAAAAGGGGAGGGCAAAAACAGAAATAACTGCAGAGCAAGGAGCAGTCACTTACACTATCAGGTACTGTGAAAAGTATCTATGCAGCTGACAATTGTGTAGACTAGGAATTCTTAGAGAAATAGAAACCTTATGCCGGGGGTGAGTACGGAGTTGGAGAAATATGGACAAGTGTATTGGGAAGGAGAAGACTGAGTAAAACAATGATTCCAAACTAGAAAGTGTTAGGTTTAGAGAGATCTCTGGTGAGGGTGGGAGTTACCAGTAGTGTGCACGCCCTGAATACATTCTAATGAAATTTACAATCATAGAAGGGTAAATCATTAACATACACTAACATTCCTGTACTTTAAGTAGACTGGCCACAGACTTTTGCAGATGCAGCTTGCTGGTAGAAAACTGCTATAGGAATGTCTCACAGTGTTTGTATTAGCTGACAAATGGAGGTCACACTACTGGAAGATGCCAAAACAGCAGGCAGAACAGGCTATGCAAAAGCGCTTACATGTTTCTTACTAAATAAATCGTTTGGTTTTATGCCATGCATGTCCTTTGTCTGCTTGGATTTCTTGCATTACATTTTTGGAGCCTAGTCTGGACTTTATCTGGTGCAGTGTTTTTTTTTTTTGCCAGAGATTAACCTCAACAGTTACAATATAGTCTGACATACAAGTGTATTTCTTTCTCTGCCCAGCAAGACACATTGTTGGTACTTTTTTTTTTTTTTAACACAAGCAACTTTACAAATACATTTTCAACACAAGTACCTGTACAAATCAGTTTGATATTCAAATGACATAATTCTTTACAAAACTCTAGTTAACTGTGCTGGCATACGTTACATATCCACTGCCCTACTTCTCCTGGTTTAGCTGGCAATACCTCATATCGCCACAACCCTCATCTGTCAGGGTTATATTCAGTATGTCACATCTGCCACAAATCACTTTTTCTTTGCACATAGTAAAGCAGCAGCTACAATTGTGTTGAAAACATGACAAATTATCTACAGCACCATCTACAGACACACACAAATGATTCCGCTTACAACTGAAGAATATCCAGTTATACAGCTGGAGATGTAGCCCTGTAGAATTTACTTTTAAATATCAGAATGAGATGATACAAATCTTAATAAAAACTTGTTATATGTGATTACATTATGTGTTGCCTATACTTCTGTGTAATAAAAATGCCATTTTCAGATAATCCAGAGCCAGCATTATTTAGCAGCAAAACAAGCAAGAAAATGGTATCATGAACAAATCTGCCAGCACATCTATACACGCATCAAGGTGACACAATCTTACGTGAAGGTGCAGTAGTGCTCTACTGTTAACAGATCACACAATTTAGGACTGCTAGGAAGTTGCAGGCCTGCAGTGGTAAAACAGCCATGAAGAAAAGAGGGTAGATAACTTAAGATGATATTGAGCCTGCCCCACCAACATAACTTCATGCAGAGGCAAAACCTGGTCCAAATAACCTATTTATTCTGCAAATTCATCCTTTTTCTAATTGCCATATGGACCCTGCAGACTTAGACTCAAGATCTCTGAAAAGCCTACTTGGCCAAACAAAACTTTTTACTTTCTTTGTATCTGTATTTGTCGAGTTCTGAATGGAGGAGGCATTTCTGCCTGCAAGGGGAGGGGTAACTTTACAATACAACTGCACAAGTACTCAAGACATGTTCTTACACAGATACGAGTAACTGACATATATACTGGATCAGTGCACACAAGACTACCATACAAGTAACTTTCCTGCTGCACATACCAGTACTTCCATTAGGGTAGGACTAGTGATGTGACCTCTCTGGTTGTGTTGAAAGGGCTGTAGCTATATCAGCATTTCCTTCATATATACTGTGGTTAGCCTATTATGGATTTCTAAGCAACTTCTAGGTCAAATGTCAAAACATGGAAAGAGCTCTAGCCACATGCCTTGTGTGTTCCACACAGCTATCACAGCCACTTTTTAAAAACAGAAAAAAGGTGGTCTTTCAGGAACTGCTCCAGCTTAGAGTGCGCGATATACTGTGTCCTACCGAACTGTCATAAGTGAACTACCTCTGGATGTAAATCGACCACCTCATGCTTGGGCTAAAGCAACATATCTAGGAGATCAAGTAGGAGGCAAACAACATTATAGTTTCCTATTAAAGTGACCCCTCCCAGAATTAATCTGGAAACTTGTAGAACATTCTAAATACAATGACAGATAACTTCCAATTCGCTAGCTGCCTCGTTCTTTCTCATTTTAGTGACCACATATCTTTTACCACAACTGCTACAGTTTACCTCAGGTGCAAGCTATTATTCGGCTCAGACAAACAGATGTTCCTGTGCACTCCAAGTACCATTATATATTTGTTAAAGCCAAACAACAAGAGTTGCAGTGTAAGGGGCTGCGCACTTTTTTTTTTCCACAGACATGTACAACAACTGAGAAACACAGACAGATAAGGTCAATGACTTACTGGGGCATTTTCAGCTTCCAAGTCCTCCTCACGTGTAAACAGACTGAAACAATCATCAAGAGATAACTTCCCACTGTACTTCTGCAAAACAGAAATGACAAAATAAATGGCAACTTCTCAAAGTACAACTTGTGCACATGACCGAAAAAAAAAAAAAAAGAGAAAAACAGAAAATATTAACAAAAATTACGTTTCAAATGCTGGAAGAAAGGTGTATGGTGCTAAGTGTTGGATGCCTGAAATCTGACAGATGGTGAAGCAGCATGGATATGGACATTTCTGCTGCTAAGCAATCTGAGATCACTGACTAGTGGGAAAAATACTACATACTTTACTGGGAACACAGCACAAACTCAAAGCATGTAATCATGGAATTTTAATCACTGCTGTCCTCTCTTGATTGGAGGTTACGGTACAGCTACATGTATACAACATTGTTACTTGCACAAATATGTACACAAAACATCTGCCACTTTTATTCAAGCTGTTCACCTATCCTAACCATGACTGGCACTACCAGGTCAGACAGATGCATTTTTATCTTGAGAGGTAGAACTACTCTCAGCAAGTCTGATGTCTTTGTAAGACAGAAAAAAAATGTAATTATCCATATGAAGAATAAAACACAGGAATAAGGCTTCTAGGATGTTTCAGCTATAAGCTTATAGGTTACAATGGCTAGCAGGTCAAAAAATGACGAGGACTCGTACAAACACATCCTTCAATAACTTTTTTTTGTAAAAGTCTGAATGCTAAATTTTAAAGGAATACTGTACCTAGATGATTACACTACACCTCTTAAGTGTGAAAATGGTTGCTGTTAAATATGCAGCAGGAGCTTTCTTCCTTCATGCATCAATGCCTTTGACATACTGTGTATATAAAGACATTTCTTGACTGATCATAACTGATCTACGAATGAACTCTTGTCTTGGTCCTCAAATTGGACTCATCCAATCTACTAATCACAATTCTGTTAAAAATATACAAAAATTAATTTCTCACTCCAATTAGAATTGGCTGAGAAGGCTAAAAAAGCAAAGTGTGCCACATTTCTGCATGTTGCAAAGGAAGAAGCCTTGAAGGTTATTTCAACACATCTGACTTTTAGGCAATTACATAGCAGCAGTTAGGCAGAAATTCAGGAATTATGTGCCTAGGTAAATAACATTTAGATCAGGGGTGTCCAACCTTTTGGCTTGCCGGGGCCACATTGAGTGAACAGAAATTGTCTTGGGGCTGCATATAAAATTTATCATATAGTTAACTATTTTGCTGCCGTGGGTGACCAAAGTCGACCTCCTGGCTGTACTGTAGGTGCATTCGAAACAATGAATAAATGCCTAATATTTCCCTTAAAATTCAAATTCTCATTCTAATTCTTAATCTAACAGTTAACTCCAACAGCTTAGTTAATTTTTTTTTTTTTTTACAAATAAACAGGTAAGCAACAGTTTCTTACTGGTACAAGGACGGTAGCTTTCACTAACCTAATCACAGCCCTACTATCAAGTTAAACAATGTTTATTTTGCATGCTACCCAAGGAAACTCATTCACTTGCAAATAAAAAACTGGCACACACTACCATTGCCATTTTAGTTATTCACTACAGCGCTACCAGTTCTCACTGGGAAAATCACTCCAGTAGTCCAAGTATGTAAAATGTCAACATTAGCAGCCCTACAATACTATAATCCACAAAAATAAGCCAACAAATTAGCAATAAAGTAAATAATTTACGTCCGCGGTGGTGGTGCTGCAGTAGCGTTGTCGCCTCACAGTAAGACGCTGACTGGTTCAACTCTCAGCTAGAGCGTCTTCTGCATGGAGACATGCGTGAATGGGCGTACCTTCGTTGAAGGTTGTGCGTTAGGGCTGGCAACTCAGCACGTAAAAATCAACTGCCAATCATTAGCAGACCGGAGTTCCACTGTGGCGAGCGACCCCTAACTGGGAAAAGCCAAAAGACACAACAACTGGCTTAATAAAACCATTCTGAATAAGCTACAAGAGGGTCTCACCCAAACAAATGACTGGTGCCAGAAACATGGCCTCAATTTAGAATGTGTTTTAAGTTTGTATTTTTGAACAGTCTTCTAGTAAGCAATGAAACAAAATGTATGAAACAATAATGACAAAACTACCAATTTTAGAAAATTTCAACCATAAAAGGCCATTCAAACATCTGTCATTACAATCCACCAATATCAGTAAATCTGCAAAATCTCTTAGTCATAATAATTTCACATTAAAGGGATCTGGAACTAATGAAGAGGTTGGTAACAGCAAACAACTTCATCATTTCATTTACAAATAAAGTGCCTGTTGCCCTTGAAGAATAAATTGCCTAGGTTACATAAAAAAATAAGCTAGTAATATTGCAATAGGGAATGGATGGCAAATGGATAACAGGTTCATAGTTACTAGGTAATATCTCCAAAGGAGGACATTCACAGGACTGCAACATCCACTCCCTTTAAGTACAACACAGTACAGTATCAGCGATCTACCTGCATACTGTGGGAGTAGAACCCACAGCTTTCTGCATCAAAAGCAAGTATACTACCTGTTATGCTACTAACCGTGTAAGCAGATGTGGCATAAGTAGCACTAAACGTCTCTTCCCCTGAAGCTCTCAGCTCCTTGTAAAATCCTCATTCCACGCCTTGAAGCACAAGTGGCGGTATGGGTAGAGAAGAGGATAGGTAGGATCTGCCAGGTCTGTCTCTCAGGACCAAAGGGAGGTGTAAAGTTTTGCTGCTGGAGATGACTTGGAGGAGTGACTGCTGACCACTTTGCCTGCCTCTGGAGTGGAGGGGTAAAGGCTCCTTTTCTGAAGGTAGACAGAGGGTCTTATGGTGTGAGATGTGGAGGCTGTGTATTGCCGAGGTGCATCATCAAGTGGACACCCACATAAGGAACACTGATTACAGTCTAGTATGGCTTGACAGGTTATGCAACTAGCAGATCCTGGCTACTGAATCCCCAAGGAAGTAATTGCCCCATACCATTGACCTAACAGGTGAGTGACAACTGGGGCAGTTGCCCTTTGGGCAGCCTGGCAGCAAAGCATGCCAGGAGCCCACCTTGTATTCATCTCAGTGCATTCCTTGCCTTATGTATCATTTCCCACTCCTTGATCATTGTTCAGCCCTCACCAGCTGTTCACCCTTAGTATATATGTGGCCCTCCAGTGTCCTCCACAACTTGTGTGTGCATACAGACCCTTGTCGTCTATCCCATCCACAGCCATCCCACAGTACCTTCCCGGCCTAGCCTTCTTTTGTTAAATGTACACATATATGTGCTTGCAGACACACACACACACACACATATATATATATATACAACCTTCCTTCCAACCATTATTAATAATTAAGTTATCTGTGTGTGTGTTTGTCTCAAGAAACCGGGAAGGAGGAGAAAGTAAGCTCCCTGTCCATTTTCTCCACACTTATAAGCAGAATTGCCACTGGGCTATGCAACTCATATTGCTTCTTTTTCTGGCCAATATGCTCAGCTGTGCTGCCCTTCTTGTGCAGGCTGGATGCTAGTTACATTTACATGTCACTGCATTGTGTTTGTGTGCACGCAAGTGCACATTGACTCAAGTGTGCTGCTCTGCCTTGGTTAACCTGTCACGTTGGCCATGCATGCTGCTGTTGTGCTGTTCCCATCCTACAACAGCACAGCACTATATCTCGATACCACTCCACCTCTAGTTTTTATGCAATACTTTGCTCAGTGTGTAAGTACTGTCTTCTGTAACACATGCCAGGTTAATGCTGTTGTGCTTCTTGCAGTGACCTCTTCAAATGTTAATGTTGCACAAGCTTGCAGTTCTTGTCCATTAATTCCAGACTTGCTTTTTTTCTTTTGGAACAATGAAGACGGATCACTAAATCATGGGTATTTCTCTGCACTAATCTCACATTTCAAAAATTGCAGCCCAGCTCAGCTACTGTTGCTCTATAAACATTGCAAAGTAACAAGTATTTTTTTTAAAATGGGGCTCTGATTTTATTTAGCATCACATAAACACACCTTATTATTTCTAGCCTTTCCCAATTCTTCAGGTTGGAAGTTCACCACTGACTTTTACAGAAATTTTGTTGTAAATGATATTTCTGTCTAGACTTGTACATTAATTAACTATATAATTTACAAAAAGATAAAATGCAGACACATCAAGCAACGAGAACTGCTGATTTAAGAATGCTGCCTCATAAATGAGAAGTTATGTACCTACCATAACGTTCCATATTAGTTGTCTTCTCTCGCCTTCTTTCTTGCTGGATGGGTTTGGTGCCGAACCTCGGCTCCGACTCGGCCACTTACTAAAGCTCGAGAGCTAATTTTACCGGCTCGAGGCAACCCTATATCCCATGATGCTAGGCGATAACTACCCAGATCTCGTTTGCCGCTTTAGCTGATGAGGTGCGTTTTACCGGCTCTTGGTAAGTGTTGGGATTTTATTACTTAAAAGTTGCCTTTGTACTTCGCCTTCCCACCCCTTTCTTTGTTTAGCTTAGCTTAACGGTTATATTACACCCTTTTTCCCGTTAGTGCTATTTTTTCCCTTTTATCCAATTTATTTTCCCCTTCCCCCTAGGTTAGGCCTTAGGCCTGCTCCTTTCCTAGTTCCTGATAGGGATTCTGTGCTGTGTCTGTGGTGCGCTTGTGTATCCCTGTTTTTACCAGTTTGTTTGGATTGAGAAAATGCCAGGAAAATACTACTAGGGCAGCTGAACTTTATTTTGGGTTAATCAAAGTCTCTTTAATTGATGGCAGGTGTGCATCCAAGAACACTGAATGCTGTAATTAAATCAAAAGGTGCTTCAACAAAGTATTAGTTTAAGGATGTGCATGCTTATGCAACCAGCTTATTGTACATTTTTTATTTTTTCCCCAACAGATTTGTTTATTTTTCAATTGAATTGTACAGATTATAGGTCACATTAAAGGTGGGAAAAGTTTTGAAATTATTTATTGTGCTCTCATTTTTTTATATCACAGAAACCTGGCATTTTAACAGGGGTGCGTACACTGTTTTATCCAATGTACATGTTAAATTAATTTCAGCACCAGATGCAAACCAGGCCTTCTGGCAAAAATAGTTGAAGAGCTCCAAGTTGTCTCTATGTAAATACACCGTTAGGAAGTCAGATTCCAGAGACCTCAACTTGGTTATCTCAATCACCAGAGGTAGTTGTGAGTTGAGACAGACCATAAACCCCTGCAAAACACACTTAGAAAGTCTTTGCAACAGGCACCCTAACTTTATAGAGAATATTGTTTAATCTGAAGTTATTACTTGAAAATGGAATACAGACCAGGCAAGAACTAAACACAGCAACCGACAGGCAAGAACTAATCACAGCAACCAAATAGAGCATATTTAATACAGCAGAATGAACAATCTGCCAGAAAAGTACAGTTGTATGAGTATACGCAATAAATACAGAGAGGGTCAGTGCTTCAGTGCAATTCCTTAAACAAAGTAATTAACTGTGGACATTCGCTTTGCAACATGAACTTTTGGACATCTTCACAATGAAACTTAATTTCTCTCCTAGTCGGACAGATTTTTCTCTAAGGAAATTTCAGTTCATAGGTTCATCACCTATATTCAGAAGTTCACAAAAATCAGTCAAAGAAGCACAAGCCACTTATAGCAGCAATGAACAAGGCACACTCTCAGAAAATCAAATAATTTCTTGATCCCCACTAAAAATATTCTCTTGTGAGATTAACAGATGGCAAAAAGGAGAAGCCCACCTGGTGCATATCGACTCTCAGTCATGAGCTTAAAATAAATTTGGCTAAGTGGGGGAACTTTTTATTTCTGGAAGTCACCAGGAAACATTCAAAGGACTAATGACCATATGTTTCTTGGGCATTTAACCAAATAAATGAATATGGCACAGGATGCACTTTTCTTTGCAACCAAGCATCATGTTAATGTATTCAGAAGAAAGTGAATATGTTAATGATGCAATAACAAAAATGCAACAAGCACGAAATGTCATTTAACATACAAGCATGCCAAGTAAACAGTAAAAATAAAAGTAAACAATCAGAGTTAGATACTTGAACATTTGCTATGTTAATATGAAATCAGACAACCAAAGTACAGATAGCAGTCCAGTAAATTCACTGTTGAATTCAATCTTGACCAGGAATAATCCAAGTCTGATATTCCAAGAGGAGCATATGAATGAGGCAGAATGCACAATTCTGACACAAAGTACCACTACAATGCTGTCACAAAGTAATGGTACAGTAACAACTTATCCTATATGTTACAAAGAAAGTTAGCAGATCAGTACAGCTGGAGCAAGCACCAACATTCCAGCTACTGGTAACACACAGATTTTAAACAAACAAACACATAGCTCTGCTGGCGCATAGGAATAAAACTCCTGACTACGTGATCCATGCTTGATTAGTGCCTTGGGTACTTGCGGCTGGCAGGGAAGATGGTCATGTCCATCCTGGGGGAGCCACAGTGCTGCTGGTTGCTGCAGTCCTTCGGAGGAAGAGGTAGGCCTGGGACCTGGGGGCGTTCATGTGGCTTGCCAAGCTGACAGTAGGAGACGGCTTTCACTGAAGAACATGGCAGCATGCATTTATGTAGAGGAAGATACTGTGGTCTCCACAGTGATGTGGGTCACATATCCCACTGCACAGTAACGTGGATAGTTTATCCCACTGCCAAGAAGAGGGGGCTAGGCAAAGTAAAAATGTCCTACTTGCACAGATGCTGGAGAGGGCACAAAACTCTCGTGGCTGCCTAAAAGACAACCCCCAAGACTGCTCTCACCCTAGTGGATCTGGAATGATTACCACTACTAGGGAAGTTAGGAGATGATTGATGGTTGACAGGATCAAGGTTAGAAAGCATACAGGAAAAAAAAAAATCTGTGAGAAATTTTGGACAAACTGGACAGCACAGTGGTGCAGCGGTAGCATTGTCGCCTTACAGCAAGAGGTTCTTCAGTTCGATTCTCAGCTGGGGTGCCCTTCTGTCCGGAGTTTGCATGTCCTCTCTGCGTTCGTATGGGTTTCCTCGGGGTGCTCCGGTTTCCACCCATATTACAAAGACATGTATCTGGAGCGTTTCTCCCCAGACCTCTGCTGAAAATTCGCTTTGTTCCAAGCTGGACTTTCACAGTTAGCAAATGTTAAATAAATATAAATAAATTCACTGTAGTACCCACTCATAAGGTGACTTCTTCAAATCAAATGCACACAGTCATTTCCAGAAAACAAACGTCCATGAGGCAACCATCTTGTGCAAAAATATTCAAGCATAACAGCAGATGTACAAGTAATGGGATCACTTCTGCAGGAAATCGCACATATAACTGGTAAGACACAGGTGGACGTCAGTCCCTTGGACAGACTGTTTCAGCAGTCAGACGACCCTGAGAGTGCATGGTTGTACCTTTACACAAATATTTGATATCCACTCAACTATCAACTAGTAACCTTTTACATCAAACTATCTAACCCCACTGAAATAATTTCCGGAATTCAAAGATTTCCGGCTATGAATCATCTCAAATTTTATGATGAAGTCTCAAAATTCACTTATAACATTACTCCAGTCATCTCTGCAGATACGTTTGCAAAGGAGTTTATAGTCACAAATAAATGTACAGAATTTGCACTCTCACCTAGATCCAAATACAACAGGAAGTTTAAAAGTAAAGCAAACTGGTAGCCCAAAGACAAAATCTACTATAAAAGAAGGTGGATAGAACAGATCTAAAGACCACCCAAGTTAAGGAAATATTAGGAAATTGACTAAAAATTAAAAAAAGGACAATTATATCTACTAAGGTAGCCCATAAACTCAAGCCGTCACCTGAGGCAAAGAACAATTACAAATCCTTCTTTAGTTATCTTAAAAAATAAAAAAACAAGAAAACACTGAACAATGTACAGAACTCATATTAAATGGCAAAACCTACTTGGATCCAATGGACATTGTTAATATACTGGCATACACATTTAGTACAAATTTCACTCCTGAGAGGACTGTCCAAAGCCCTACTATATCTGCATCTCTTAAACCCCCATCATCACTAAAGAACTTATACTGAAAGTGCTATCCAAAACTAAGAACATTTCCTCCATTGGATCAGACAACAAACTGGTTGTTTGTTAAATAGTACAAAACATGCCCTGGCAGAACCTCTCCTGCATACAAAATGAGCCACATGGATGAGTTAGCAATGGAGTTGAGGGTAGAGACCTAGGCGTTAACTGTCTGAGCCACCGCCTCAGGTATGTTACCCGAAAGAGTATCTCACAACTCTTTGAGGAGATCTCTCTGGAGCCAAGTGAAGTGAGACAGATAATTCAGCGACCGTAGAGTGAAGGTTGCTGACGATAGGGTATGCTTCCCGTACTGATCCATGGTCCTAGACTCCTTGTTAGGAGGATGGACGGATGAAGAAGACTGCAACTTCCTTCTGGGTGGCTGCCGCCACCACCATGGCATCTACAGGGACTCCTTTTGACAGAAACTTTGCCCTGGGGGGCAGAAAGGAATTTGTTGGGACGCCTGGGCACAGGCTCCACAGAATCGGGGTTTTCCCACACTCTTCGACAAATGAGGTCAAAAAGTTCGTCGAAGGGTGGAGACACCCAGGAGGTGGTGGGTTGTGCTCCAAAAGCCTTAAGGAATACTGACGCCTCCTTGGAAGGAGCTTTAGAAGGCCAGTCACCTCTTTGTTTCAGTATCTCCAGGATATCGGAGAAGGTAACATCATCAGGGGAAGACTTGGGGGACCCTTCCGATTCCTCGAGGTCAGTATCGGAGATGAGAGACTCATCCTGGGAGTCTATGTGCTTCCTCTTGCACAATTTCTTTCTAGGAGGCTCCTCAGGCATGGGCTCTGGGAGACCCTCAGAAAGTTGGGGACCGCTTATGGGGGTATCCTTAGGGCCTGGCGCTCTACTGTCCATGGATAGGCGAGTGTCAGAAGCTCTTGCCGGGGTGGTGGGGGACGGAATGACTGACCCGGGTGATGTAGCTGACAATCTGGCCAGCGAGCTCCACATGGCCTCGAAGGCCAGTCCCCCCCCCCCAGTCAGAGGACCGACCGGCCTTCCGAGGCCAGGACCGGGACCGGGGTCCCACGAGCCGATGCACAGAGTGGGAGACTCGGAATAGACAGATGTCCCAAAGTATCCCCTTTGGGCCCGAACGAAGAGACCCAAGTCCCGAACCCTGTGGATGGAACCGACATGGTTGGATCCGAGGTCAGCACCGATAGACCCAGAGGGGGTATTGGAGCCGGCGCAGGAACATCACTTGGGGCGGAACATACCGGCTCCGACGACAAGGATGTGCTCAGAGGAGGAATCATCGAGACAGTCATAGGAACTGGCTCAGGAGCCGAGTGGGTCGGAGCCGAGAACAATTTAGCCAACACCGGCGACTGCAGGAGCCTCTGCACCACCCTATCAACATTCAAATCAGAAAGCCTGGAGGATTTGGAGGAGAGCGATGGAGATTGGGATCTCTTGTCAGGTGAACCATGCATCACACTGAGCGACCGGCTCCGAATGGGTTCAAGAATAATAGGAGCCGATGCCGATTCAGTTAACAATGATACCTCCTGTGGCCCCAAGGACAGTGGAGCCAAGGGGGTAGAATCCAATACAGTAATCTTCTCCGGAGGCACCGAAGTGGCAGATGGAGCCGGAGACCTTTTCTTAGCCTTGGAAGCTTTGGATTTTGACTGAGGACTGGAAGCAGAGTCTATAGCTTCCTCAAACGATGGTTTTAGAAGTCCCTTTAATATTAACTTATTTTTCCTCTCCTGAAGCACCCTAGGACTGAACGCGTGGCAAAAGCTACACGACTCCTGTAAATGGATGGCTCCAAGGCAGTAAACACACACAGAGTGTCCCATCCATGATGGACATCTTATATCCATACTTGGAACATTTTTTAAAGCCAGAAGGCTTATGCTCCTTTCTGATCCTTAGACATCTTATAACTAGCGCTAAGCGAAACACCTAGACACAGATTACAAAAAGGGCGGGAAACACACAATTAGAAACACCAGAAAAACTCTACTAGACACACTCTAAGAACCTCTAACTGAAACGGTTCTTCTACGGAACACACAGACATACACAATCACACTAAAAAGTTTATCTAACAACAGAGGGGAGGACTAGGTCCTCTAACTAAAACGGGCCTAGCCCGCTGGAACAGTTAGGGATACCAAAAACACAACTATCACACTCAAACACAGCAACAAGAAATAGCTATCAAATTAGCTTTTGGGTATGAAAAATCAAATTTCTCTAAGAGAAATAGCAAAAAAGAAGATACTTAGCCACAGCCAAGAGAGACCACGTCTGAGCTACACAAGCGGCAAACGAGATGTGGGGATATGGAGCAGTGCACCATGGGATACCCTCTTAGCCCAGCCAATGAGAGACTTTGAGCTAGTAAAATTGGCAGAGTCGGAGCAGATATTTGGCTCAGGACCCACGGGTAAGAATGTAGGTGAGATAGGACTACATAACATCTCATATTAAATGGCAAAACTACTTGGATCCAATGGACATTGTTAATATACTGGCATACACATTTAGTACAAATTTCACTCCTGAGAGGACTGTCCAAAGCCCTACTATATCTGCATCTCTTAAACCCCCATCACTAAAGAACTTATACTGAAAGTGCTATCCAAAACTAAGAATGCTTCCTCCACTGGATCAGACAACAAACTGGTTGTTTGTTAAATAGTATAAAACATGCCCTGGCAGAACCTCTTCACAACTTAATTAACCTGAACTTGCAGTCCCGAAGTATGATATACAGCACTGCTGATGCCATAAATGTGATCCTACTACCAACCCTAGAAAATATCAGCCTATCACCCTAAAGAGTCAGTCTAAGGCCACAGAACACATGAGGCCATGGAACACAACACAGAGATTAAAAATTTTGTCAGGCTACATCTGCAGCAATTTTTTTTTTTTTTTTTTTTTTTTTTTTTTTTAATATATAAAAGGCACAACCTGTCTAAAGAATGCGGTAAACTTCTTTGAAAAGGTAAGTGGTTGACAGTGGTCACACTGTGCACATACAGTCTACCTTGATTTGGCCAAGGAATTTGATACCATCTCCTATATGCTAGCATAATTAATATTAATAAAATACATTACAAATAGACCAATATGCAATAAAACAGAGAGCTAACTGGCTAAAAGAAACCACACAGTGCAGATGACACAGGCAATGTCAGAGAATATTAAAGTGACTAGTGGTGTCCTGAGGGCTCACTGCGAGGACAGCTATTGTTCAGTATTTACTTCTCTGACCTACAGACCAAAAACCAAGACTCACGGCTAGCCACATTTGCGGGATGACTGCAAATTTTGGGGTCAATACCGAATCCCCCTCTGAGAAAAAATGCCAACCAACAGGAACTTTCTAGGAAAATGCAACTCCTAGCTCTCTAGTCATACAACTTTACCTCTTCATATCCTTTTCCCCACTACATACCTTGCTCTATGACTCTTCTTCTAATTTTGATTGTTTCTGCATAACTCTGATTTACAGTCTGTATGTAATTCATGTATATATTGTGTTTTGTCAGTCACTCTCTATACAGTGCCATTTTTCTATTGCCTTTATACCCTTAAACCAACTCTGACATTCACTTTGTATGTACGTATGGATTGCATTTTGTGTCTGTATATGTCATGTATCTACTGTGTTTACTCCAGGGTGAGACTGGAATAGCTCTAAGGGGATCAGTGTTTACCAAGGCTCATATTCAAAACAATACAATAAAATAAAACAAACTTGCACTTAAAATGCCCGGTGTATTGAAAATGGGCTTGAATTAAATGCTAAAAAATGCGACATCCTCACATTTGACAGAAAAAACATCTCCCCCAGCATCTAACACTAACACCCAGTTTCAAAAGGAAAATGTAGTTGAGACACCTGGGAACCTGGGCTTATAATTCCCTCTCTTTTGATCACATGTAACAGCGGATATTTGGAGAATCTTGCTACTTGGTTCAGCTGATCATCAAGGGAATAATATCATCCAGATCTAAAGACACTATTGCTCCCTTGTATTCACAGCAATGTGAGGTAGTATAACCACCCCCCCTTTTGGGATGCGACTCACCAGCGCTTCCTAACAAAGAGGATTCCAGACTTAAAAGCCCTACACTACCACAAAAAAATAAGCAATCTGTCTCTCATAGGTTCCTCAGAGGAGGCTTATGCCTTGCCTTCGGAGCAATCAAAGACCCAGCAGTCCAGGATTTCCTCTACCTTCACAAATCAAGCAGCCCCATAAATATCAAAAAAGAGAATCTAACATGCTTCAGCAGATCAATAAAAAAGATGGTGGGCTACCAAGATGGCTGCACACTGATCATCAAGGTGATTGGAGCTCTCTCTGTGTGAAAACAGAAACTGTGGGGAGAAAAGCCAGTAAAAGCTATCAACCTGGGTAAAAATGCCATTGTTGGCTGGTAGTTACACCACCTGGATGACAACAAAGACGAGGCTGAAGAAAGTGAGAGAAATCCAACCAGAAAAA
Source organism: Protopterus annectens (assembly GCF_019279795.1). Classification (NCBI taxonomy): domain Eukaryota; kingdom Metazoa; phylum Chordata; order Ceratodontiformes; family Protopteridae; genus Protopterus; species Protopterus annectens. The sequence goes on from NC_056749.1 coordinate 587,683,537, forward strand.
AAAATGTAGGGAAGAATATTGCAGTCACAGTGAATTTCACTTTTGATATAACAGATGGCTTCCAATAATTTAAAGGAAAAAAGTGCAGTTGTGTACACTTACTATAAATGTAGACATTAAGAGTGTATTCATTGTTGCAGTCCTGACTTGCGGGCTTTCCTGACGTGAAATCCCTTGGTCAGCCTGACTACCAGTGAAAACTCCTTCCTCTCCCAGGCTGGCGGATGCCCTGACCAACATCAGTATGCTTGGATATAAAAAGAACCAGCCTGTGTCATGATATCAGTATCTTCTTGTCCTCTACCAGAAGGAGCCCTAAGTGAACAGGAGGGAACTAAGAAAGAGGACCCTAACAGCAAGGGAGCCGAGGGTGATGATCCTTCGCTGGATTAGTTGGTTAATTGTAGGCTACTTAGTAGGCTAAGGGGACAGGAGGTAAGGAAAGAAGACTGCAACAGTGAATACACCTTAACATCTACATTTATGGTAAGTGTAGACAACTGTAGTACACTCTTCATGTTTCACTGTTGCAGTCCTGACTTGTGGGAAGATTCCCAAAGCTGAACTGGGGGAGGAAGGAGAGTATAGACAGGAGAGGATGACCTGCAGGGTAGCAGTGTCTAGACTTAAAGGGTTGCCAAGTGGCAGTGCTTTGTGAAATTATGTACAAATGACCAGGTGGCTGCCAACAAGATGTCCTTAGTAGGGACCCCCATCAGAAAGGCTGCAGAGGTAGCTGTGGCCCTAGTGGAGTGCGACCTAATCATTTCAGGGTCAGTTTTGCCATGAAGCTTTTGTTCTGTCCAGATAAAAGCAGAGATGCCTGTGCAAATCCAAGGAATAAAGTATTCTTTCCCCTTTGCTCTGAGGGTTGGGGAAGAATGTAGGTAAATGAATGGCTTGGTTTAGAGAAGCATCAGTGACCACCTTGGGCATAAAAGGAGGATTAGTTCTGAGGGAAACCTCGTCTTGGAAGAAGATAATAAATGGTTCCACTGCCATAAGGACCTGCAACTCGGATACCCTAGCTAAGGTGATAGCCAGCAGCAGGGCTGTTTTCCAAGTAAGAAACTTGAGAGGTGCATTAGCTGCAGGTTTGAAAGTGGTCAAAGTCAGTTTTTCTATGACAAAATTGAGATATCATGGAGGAGTGGGTTTCCTCCTGGAAGGTCTAATGTGAATGACTCCCCTAAGAAACTGTCTTAACAGGGGATGGAAAAAGACTACAGGAAGAGTAGAAACATGCTAAAATGGCAGATGCATGAACTTTAGAGGAGGAACAGGAGAGGCCTTTATCCACCAGACTGGTCAGGTATTCTAGGATGGTGGTAATATGTGCTGAACTGGAATAGAGTTGTTGCTTCAGGCACCAGAGAATCTCCTCCATTTGGCCAAGCATGACTTTCTAATGTTAAGTCTTCTAGACTCTACGAATGTCCTGCACTTGCTTACTTAAGGTTATGTTGCAGTTGGGGGCCGTGGAATTATCTAAGCTGCGAGTCTGAAGGTTGGTGTGCACAATCCTTCCCTTATTTTGGGTGAGGTCGTTTGGCCTCTGAGGCAACATCCATAAGTTCTAATTGGTGAGCTCGAGGAGGAGAGGATACCAGTGTTGTCTGGGCCAGTCGGGCGCTACCAGTACTGCTGTTGGACCCTCTTCCCTTATCTTCAGAAGTACTCGAGGCAAAAGGGGTAAGGGGGGAAGCATAAATGAAGGGAAGAGTCCATGGGAATGAGAAGGCATACGTTTTTCTCCAGGCAGATTTCTGTTTGATCCTGGCACAGAATTTTGTTTTCAGGTGAGCATTGTCCTTGTTGGCTAAGAGGTCTACCTGTAAGACTCCTCATCTCTGAATTATGCTAAGAAAAATTTCCCGATGCAGATGCCATTTGTGGGGGTCCATCAGGTTTCTGCTGAGGTGATCTGGGGCGGGGTGGATGAGTCAGCTGCTCTCTGCCAGGGGTTTGGAACCTAGAAATTCCTTGCCTGGGAGCCTCTGACATCCACTGCCTGCTTCTTTGCAGCTGCTTTCGCTGCCTATGGGTCCTTTTCAGCTGTGGTTTCCCCTGTCTACCCCTACAGTGGGAGGGAAATGACCAGTGTTTAGTTGGAAAGTTTCTACTAAACTTGAGAGACTGTACTTGGAGGAAGTCCTTCACTGTTTGCCTACACTTCACTTTGTCCTATCTTTTTTGAGAACTGCCTCCGCCTTAGGGGCGGAAAGAAAGTCTTTATCAAGGGGGAATCCAATAGGTTTGATTTAACATGGTCTGGAAGGGATTGTTCCCTAAGCCATGCACGTCTTATAATAACTGAGCCTGTGGCATCTGCCCTGCAAGTAGTTTCCATGGTATTATAACCACAGTGTAATGTTTACTTGAGTACTGGAATGACAGATCTAGGAACTCTTTGGAAAGGTTTTGATCCTTTAGTAAGATGACCTTCTGTTTGAGCCGATCTAAAAAAATTTTTGATACTTGATTATATGAAATTAACAGTTGAGGGCCCTTATAGTAAGGGTGGCAGATGTACATACCTTTTTCTCAAACTTATCAAGGGCCCTACTCTCTATCAGTAGGGAAAGTGTTCTTGGATGAACTGGCTCTACCCCCCTTTGGGCCCCAGGGTGACCACCTCAGAGTCAGCAGCAGGAGTTTTAGAAAGGTATTTCTGGGAGTCTTGTACCCTATAAAACCTGTTTAGTTTACATTGGGCAGGGGGAAGAGAATCAGGATTCAAGGAGGAATCCTGGAAAACATCTTCTACTACCTCTAAAATGGGTGGAATAGCCAGTGGTTTGTGTTCTGGTAAATCCAGGAACTCTCTAACTCTCTTCTTGGACTGGGGATAATCCTGTGCCTCCCACTGAAAATGCTGTCTCACAGCATGGAGGGTCTCTCCAAAAGTGAAATCCTCTTGATGGTGGGGCAGAGGGTAGGTTCTCCTCTGAATCAGAGTCATCACAGGGACCCTCATCAGACCCAGACTCCCCTATGTTTGAATATTCCTCTGATTGAAAAGTACCTGGGAAAACTACAAAAGGAGCATCCCTTTTCCTTTTCTATGGTGGGGTACCCCCTGTGGCCTGTTTTGACCTAACAAAAGAAATCAGGACCTCAGCTAGTCTTATCCAGCCCTGTTGGGATCCCTGCAAAAGGGAGCCAGTAGGCCTAGGCAAAGGCCCTGCCACAGTACCTTTGTTTTGGATGGCTTTGGCCTTGGGCGTAGGAGCATCCAACAACCTGGTGCTGGTCTCTCTCGAGTGGTGAGAAAGCACTGGTGTAGGCTAAGGTCTTGTTTGAGCGTCACCGGTAGAAAAATGCTCCTCAGAAGCTGAGGCCTGCTGAGTGGCCCCGGACCCAACTACTAAATCATATGCAAGGGCTTGGGAGGAAGAAGATGGGACCAACGGCATGTCAGACTCTGAACAGGTCTCAGAGGCCTGTGTCACAGTTACAGATACCGAAGGGGGCTGGAAAAGCACCTCACCTTCTTCAACAGTCATAAGCCTAGAGGGAGAGTCAGACCACAAAAGGTTGTTGTCCGAAGACCTAAGCTTTTGTTTCTTTTCTTTATATTTCTTCTGTTTATGTTGCTCAAATTTGGAATGTCCAGCACATGTCAGACAAGAGTGAGAAGATGCTTGACTAAGGAATCTCACTAAAAACTCAGCCCTATGCTCAAACAATTCTAGTATTAAGATGAGCACAAAAATGGCAACTAAGAACACAATGGTCTGGGCCTAAACAGGTAACACACAAAGGAAGTTAAAGTCTCTGTGTGGGATTTGCTTACCACAATGGAGACAATTATTTACTTTATCTGACATGCAAAAAGGAAAAGAAAGGATTTCCCCAACGGGGTACTTGACTTTCTGATGACTACTACTCTCTGGTGCAGACCAACCAACCCACTTGAACACTGCTTTGGGCTTCAATGGCAAGAAAAGACTGATGATATGATGCAGGCTCTACCTCCCTTCATACCAGAGTGAAATGACATCAGTCAGGGTGTCCGCCAGCTTGGGATGAGAAAGTTTTCTCTGGTAGTCAGGCCAGCCAAGAGTTTTCATGGCAGGAAATCCCACAAGTCAGGACTGCAACAGTGAATCACAAAGAACATCAGAAGAAGCTTTAATAAGCTACTCAGATGAATTAAAAAAAACTGCAAAATTAAAGGCTGAAATGAAAAGGCTGGCTGAGCATTAAGTTTCTGAAGATCAGTTTCAAAAAAACAAACTCAGAAGATTCAGCATGTAGAGAAAAACTGAGATGGTCTGATGTACCAGATAAACTGGAAGAACAGACAGCATGAATTTTATGAAAGTATAAACAAGCAACTGGATTGGTGTTCCACAGCAGGATTTGTGAACTGAGAGGGCAAATAGTGTATATGATCCAAATCTCTCCATGAGAAAGCAGCCAAAGAAAAGACACAATCATAGCAGCAATCATAGCAGCAGAAAGAATAGTTCCTGACAAAACAATGGCAACAGAAACAAAGTAACACTGGGGGCAGCAGAGTGTTTGCAGAAATTATTACCCACTGTACACAAGGCAGAATAGAAGGAAGTTTACCCCAGCAATTAGGGAATGTTCAGAGGCAGGTGCAAAATTCAAACTACTGTATCCAGCAATCTAGAGAATTTTTTTCCCTGGATTATCAGACTTTTTCTGAAGCAGAACAGACTAACTAGGAAATAAAATGTAGCTGTCTAGAAGAATCTGGAGTACCTTGGACTCGAACCAGAGATTGGCATTGGTAGACAAAGATGACATGGAAGACTACCAACATTAGCATCAACCCCCCTACTTTCCTATTTTGTACACAAGGTTGTGGTGTCACATCAAAAATGATCAAATCATCTACATCAAACATTCACAATGCTGGGTGGCTAGCTATGAAGTGCAGGAAAACAAAACAAGCAACACTGAAATCAGGAAATTAATGTGAGACTATGAAGCATCAGCGCATTTTTAATGTAGCTGGCTACTTTTTCCCCATCACCAAAGGTTTTTATTGGGACACAAGTCTACAGGTGCGAGCAAGTAATCATGACAAGTCTGAACAGTGTGTTTTGAATAAAATTTACAATATTCTTTCACACATCCACAAAGTTATTTTTTCATTAGCAAATGGTTTTACTTGGAGACTAGCATTCTGCAAGTGCAAGTAATTAATCATGAGAGGTCTGAACACTGTCTGCCGAGGGATATGTACAAGCTGCAATGTAAACAGCATTTACAGCTACTTTGGCAAGCAGCTCAGTGGAAAATAAATGTAGTCTGAAATTGTGGGAAGGAACTGAATCCCCAGCTGCCTTAACACTTCAATGCAGCTAATACAATGGTGCACAATTCAGTTTAATTAATAGTAGCCAGTACACTTTTCTTAGGGCTAAAAGGTAATATGAAATACAGCTTGCATGCTTTCAGTAAACATCTGGCAGCGGAACAGAGATAAAAGAAAAGACTGAGCTTTAGCATACCTTATTTTACATTAGGCAATGCCTCTGAGTTCAGCTGTCAATCGGGCCAATTGCTCCTCTCTGAAGGGGATATACTTCATTTTTTTTTGAAAATGTGTGTAAGCTTTGTGTTTTAAGTTAAAAAGGGATGAGGCTTCAGAAAATCATTTAGTCTTTTAACCGAGTGTTTTCACTGAAGCAAAAAGTCTGGAAAAATTTGACTGGTTCAAATGGAGATGAGAAGAAGCAAGTATACAAAAGATCGGCGTGCCACATGTTAGTGTATGCATGCAAAATGTTGAAACATACAGTCAAAAGAACTTTCTTGTATAAGAGGTGGGAGTAATAGCTTTCTATCACAATGGATACTCTATCCATATCATCATGGGATATACATGGCCTTACAGGTAAAAACAAAAAGCAGAGCACTGAATTATATTAGGAAAATACAGTTGTGCACACTTACCATAAATGTAGATGTTTGAGTGTATTCACTGTTGCAGTTATCACATTTGGGTTATCCCTGCCAGGATAGTGCTCAGTCGACCCAAATACCAGAGGCTTAGTATTTGCTGTCGCTTCAGGACTGACGCCAGGTTGTCAATAGTATAAAGTAAGGCAGCTGACGCCATTACATCATTTTTTCTTGTCCTGCGAGGAGCCCCCAAGTGAGAACCAGGATATGATGGAAGAACCCCACCAGTAGAAAGTAAATACCAAAAAGTTCCTTGTAATGAGAGAGAGAGAGAGAGAAAGGAGGATGGAGGGAGGGAAACCAGGACTGCAACAGTGAATACACTCGAACATCTACATTTATGTTAAGTGTACACAACTATACTATGTTCTTCGTGTTTCACTGTTGCAGTCACCACATTTGGGTTGATTCCCAAAGCTGAGGAAAAGGGTGGAGGAAGTCAAGACTGGGGGCTGGCTAGGATGCCCTGCAAGACTGCGGTGGCAAAGCATGCCCTGGATTTGGATAATATAGGCAGGTGGTAATGCTTGGTGACGGTATGAACAGATGTCCATGTTGCAGCCTCCAGCATGTCCCTGGTGGGAACTTCTCTGAGGAAAGCTGCAGAGGTGGAGGTTGCTCTGGCAGAGTGAGTTCTGACCCCCTTAGGGGGTGGTTTCCCATGTTGCTTGTAGCAGAAATGGATGCAGTGTGCTATCCATTTGGAAATGGTTTGTTTGGATATGGCTTTGCCCTCTGCTCCTGCAGCAAAGCTGACCAACAACTGATCAGTCTTTCTGAATGATTTAGTCCTGTCTAGATAGAATCTGAGCTGTCTGCACATCTAGAATGTGCAGTATTTTTCGCCCTTGTTTTGTGGGTTAGGGAAAAAGGTGGGCAAATGAATGGACTGGTTGATTGCACACTGGACATCACTTTTGGCATGAAGGATAGGCTAGTCCTGAGGGAGACCCTGTCAGCATGGAAAATGATGAAGGGCTCTACAGCAATTAGTGCTTGTAGTTTGGATACTCTTCTTGCTGAAGTGTTGGCCAGAAGCAAGTCTGTCTTCCATGAGAGAAACTTTAAATCTGCTGAAGCTGCTGGTTCAAAGGTGGGGGGGGGGGGCAGGGTGAGTTTCTCTAACACAATGTTTAGGTCCCACGCTGGGGTAGGTGCTCTTCAGGGTGGCCTCAAGTTGCTAGCCCCTCTGAGGAACTGTTTGATGAGAGGGTGCGAGAAAAGAGGCTGCTCAGTGCTGAAATGAGCAGAGATGGCAGAGGCATGAATTTTAATAGAAGAGAAGGAAAGACCGCGGTGTAGTAGGTCAGCTAGGTAATCCATGATGAGAGGTAGGGACGGCTGTGTCGTATCGGCTCCCTTAGCCTGGATCCAGGTGCAGAACCTTTTCCATTTGTCTGCACAAGACTTTCTAGTGCTAGGGCGTCCGGCCTCAAGTATAGCATCTTAGAACCCGTTTACTGAGACTGGCAGCTTGCACAGTGGTCAGGGAATAAGCCAGGCTGCCAAATTGAGGGTCTGCAATTGGGGATGCATGAATTCTCCTTTCCTCTGGGTCAGGAGTGCTGGGATCTGAGTGAGATGCCATGCTGGCAGAGGGGACAGGCTGTGCAGCAGTGGGTACCAGTGCTGGCATGGCCACTTTAGGGGAATCAACATTGCCCTTGGTTTTTCCTCCTTTACTTTGAGCAGTACCCTGGTAATGAGAGGTAGTGGGGGAAATGCATAGACCGAAAAGTTGACCCACTGGAAAGATAGAGCATTAACTTTCCATGCCCGGCAGTGAGGCTCCCTGGTGCAGAACTTGCTGAGCTGATGGCAGGAGTGGAAAGCAAAGAGATCTACCTTCAGGGTGCCCCGTTTCTGAGTTATAAGGGTGAAGGTTCTTTGGTTTAGCTGCCACTAGTGTGGGTCCAGAAGATTTCTGCTTAAGTTGTCTGCCAGAGAGTTTAGAGAGGATGGCAGGAATTGTGCTAACAGGTATAGTTGCATGGCTGAGGCTGTGTAGAGGGTAGGAGTGAGCCCCTCCCTCCTTGTTGATATACATGACTGTGGTGTTGTTTATTTTGATCAGTAGAGTCCCTGAGGAGAGAAGGGGTCTGAAAGTTGTCAATGTGTGCTGGACAGCTAACCTCTCTTTTTGGTTGATGTGCAGAAGTATTTGATGTGGGCTCATTGGGCCTGTATGCACCTGGTGTGCACCCCAGGCATAGTCTGATGCGTCTGTGGTGTTGGTCTGGGTGGCGTGGGGTGGTGAGAAGGGTAGTGCCTTGTTGTGGTAGCATGCTGCTGCTCACTAAAGAAAATCTTTCCTTAGACAAGGTATCACTGGTATAAGAGTTTCCAGGTCTTGGGAGTGTTGACACCCAAAGGCTTTTTAGGTACCACTGTAGTTTCCTCATATGCAGTCTGGCATATGGAATGAGTAGAATGCAAGATGCCATGAACCCCAGAGCTTGCAGGATTTTCCTTGTGGATAACTGGGGTCTGGTGGCTAGTTGAGAGTAATAGGCTGCCCAGTAAGTTTTCTTTTTTGGTGTAAGGAATGCCATCTGGGATGCTGTGTCCAGGCTTGCTCCCAGGAATATAATTTTTTGGGTGGGTATTAGTTTGGATTTCTTTTCGTTGATAGTGTACCCCAGGGAGGTCAGTAGGTCCTTTACAAAGGCCAGGTGCCTTCAGCAGCTTTTCCTGACTGTCTGAATTAGGCAGTCGTCTAAGTATGGGTAAATTTGAATATTTCTTTGCCTGCAAAAAGCAATGGCTGGAGCCAGGCATTTTGTGAAAACTCTGGGAGCAGTAGATAAGCCAAAGTCGTCTAAGCATGGGTAAATTTGAATATTTCTTTGCCTTCAAAAAGCAATGGTGGGAGCCAGGCATTTTGTGAAAAATCTGGGAGCAGTAGATAAGCCAAAGGGAAGCACAGAGAACTGAAAGTGCAGAGATCCTGCCCTGAAACGTAGATATTTCTTGCATGATTCCCTGATTAGGATGTGTAGGTAGGCCTCTTTTAGGTCTAGGGTGGCTAGCCAGGCAAACTTGGATAGCATAAGTAGTAGTTGCTGAAGGGTGAGAATTTTGAATTTTAGTATCACCAGGAAAGTGTTAAGAATGGATAGAGCAAGGATGGGGTGCCAGGTAACCTCTTTTCTGGGTACCAGGAAGAGCCTGGAGTAGAAACCTTGGCCTATCTGTTCTGCAGGAATGTGCTCTATTGCCCTCATGGAGAGCAGTGAAAGGACTTGCTTTTTGGCCTCTGTCCACTGGTTTGGAGGTAGATCTGGGAACCCTTTTGGGGTTGGTAGGGTGTGGAAAAAAAATTTGTATCCCTGGGACATTATGTTGAGGACACAGCGGTCGTTGATAATGGTGGCCCAGATGCTTGTGTGGAAGGGGAGTTTTCCTCCCAGGAGCAAGTGCAGGTGGGCAGAGGCAGGGGGTGGAAGTGGAAAGTCATTGTGAGTTCTTACCATGAGGGGGTGGGTTTGCACTCCTTGGTTTAGAAGTGGAGGTACTCCATTGCTTTGATCTCTGCATACCCTGTGGCTGTTGTCCGGGGGGGGGGGGTCTACTTCCCCAGGGTCTGGGCTGAATTGACCTGGAGGGGGCAGGAAAGGGCCAGTGTTTAGAGGAGCAATGCCTACTGAACCTGGGTGGCTGGACCTGCAGGAAATCCTTAACTGTCTGCAGAGATTTAGCTTTTTATTCTATTTTTAAGACAGTACAGTTGTGTATACTTACCATAAATGTAGATGCTCATGTGTATTCACTGTTGCAGTCATTACACTTGGGTTATCTGCCTGCAGGTAACCCTCAGTTGGCCCGAATACCAGAAACTTAGTATTTCTGCATTGGATGCTGTCGCTTCTTCCTTGATGTCAGGTCGTCAGGGGTATAAAAACAGGCAGCCAATGCCATTACGTCAGTTTTTCTTGCCCCAAATGTCAGGAGCCCCCAATTAGGGAGCTAGGATATGGTGGGGGAAACACACCCAGTAAAAGTAAATACCAATAACAGTAGGAATAGCCACAGAGAGGAGAGAGGGAGAGGAAACCAGGCGGCTAGAGGGAGGGAAACCAGGACTGCAACAATGAACACACTCGAACATCCACATTTATGGTAAGTGTACACAATTGTACTATGTTCTTTGTGTTTCACTGTTGCAGTCATCACACTTGGGTTGATTCCCAAAGCTGAGGAAGGGTGGAGGCAGTCAAGAAGAGTTGAGGCTGGCTAGTAGGCCTTGCAAGACTGCTGTAGCAAAACCTGTCCTAGATTTGGAAAAGATAGGCAGGTGGTAATGCTTGGTGAACTTGTGTACAGAACTCCAGGTGGTAGCTTCCAGGATGTCCCTGGTAGGGACTCCCCTGAGAAATGCTGTAGAGGTAGATGTAGCCCTAGTGGAATGTGTTCTGACCCCCTAAGGGGTTGGTTTTCCATGGTGCTTGTAGCAGAAATAGATGCAGTGCGCTATCCATTTGGAAATGGTTTATTTTGAAATGGCCTTGCCCTCTGTCCCTGGTGCAAAGCTGACTAGCAACTGGTCAGATTTTCTGAAAGGCTTATTCCCATCAAGGCAGAATCTGAGCTGTCTGTGCACGTCCAAAGAGTGCAGGAATCCTTTCCCCTTTATTTTGAGGATTAGGGAAGAAGGTTGGCAAATGGATGGATTGGCTGACAGCCACAGTGGACATCACTTTAGGCATAAAGGAAGAGTTAAGTCCTGAGGGAAACCCTGTCAGCATGGAAAATAATGAAGGGTTCCACAGCCATCAGTGCTTGTAACTCAAGAGACTCTTCCAGCTGAAGTGATGGCTAGAAGCAAGGCTGTTTTCCAAGAGAGGAATTTTATCTCTGCTGAAGCAGCAGGTTCAAAAGGGGGAAGCGTGAGCTTTTCCAGTACAAAGTTAAGGTCCCAAGCAGGGGTGGGTGCTCTCCTTGGTGGCCTTAAGCTGTTTGCCCCTCTCAGGAACTGTTTGATGAGAGGGTGAGAGATTGTAATGAGCCAAGATGGCAGAGGCATGGATCTTAAAGGAGGAGAAGGATAGGCCTCTGTGGAGTAGTTCTGCTAGGTAATCCAGGATTAGAGGTAAGAAGGGCAGTGCTGTGTCCTTTCCTTTAAACTGAATCCAAGAACAATACCTTTTCCACTTTCCAGCATAGGATTTCCTTATACTGGGCCTTCTGGCGTCAAGGATGACGTCCAGCATCTGTTTGCTTAGGGTTGCTGGTGGAGTATTCAAGGAATAAGCCAGGTTGCAAGATTTAGGGTTTGCAATTGTGGATGCAAAATCTGTTCCTCCTGCTGAGAGAGCAGGTCTGGGGTCTGGTGTAGGTGCCAGGGTGGCTCTGTTGAGCTGCGCAGGAGTGGGTACCAGTGCTGGCGGGGCCAGTCCGGGGCAATCATAATTGTCCTTGGCCTATCTTGTTTTATCTTGAGTAATACTCTTGAGAGAAGGGGCAGAGGGGGAAAGGCATAAATTGTTTTCCCATTGAAAGGATAGGGCATCCACTTTCCAGGCCCTACTGTGAGGGTTCCTGCTGCAGAATTTGCTTAGCTGGTGGTTGTATGGGGAGGCAAAGAGATCCACCTCTGGGATCCCCCATTTCTGAATCAGACGATTGAAGGTGCTGGGCTCCAATTTCCACTCGTGTGGGTCTAGGAGATTTCTGCTTAAGTTGTCTGCCAATGAGTTTTGTTTGCCTGCAGGAACTGAGCTTGCAGATAGTGTTACCACCTGTCCCACTTTGAGAGGGACAGTCCCTCTTTGGGCAGTTGTGTCCTGACAAACAGTTGTAAAAATGTCAAATGTCCTGAGACTTTAGGACAAAATTATTTCCTATATTTTATGTAATAGTTGCATACAACAGTCATTCTGTATCTGAAATACCTAAATGTTATAGGAAACAGAATAAGCAACTAAAATGCTACAAGAATAAGCTTTTATTTAGGCAAAAAAGTTTAAGTTCTATCCTTTCGACTGGAGGGTGGGTATGTGTCGGCCAGTAAAATCTGATGTTTGTACCAATAATGTCCCACTTTGGCCATTTGAAAAGGTGGCAACCCTACTTGTAGATAGACTTGGATGTCCAAGGCCGTGTTCCACAGGGCCATGGCTAACCTGCAGAGTGGGTAAGAATGGGTTCCCCCCTGCTTGTTTATGTACCACAACTGTGATGTTGGCTGTTTTTATCAGCACTTGTCCTGGAAGGAGTAGGTATCTGAAAGCTGGCAGGGCATTCTGTACAGCTAGCATCTCTTTTTGGTTGATGTGCAGATGAATTTGACTTGGGCTCCAGTGGCCCTTAATACATTTGCCAGCCATGTGAGCCCCCCCCATGCATAGTCTGATGCGTCTGTGGTCAGGGTCTGGGTGGCGTGGGGTTGAGTAATAGACAGTCCCTTGTTGTGGTTGCATGCATCTGCCCGCCAAAGGAACTTTGTCCTTAGACAAGGTATTATAGGAATGACTATTTCCAGGTCCTGAGAATGTTGGCACTAAAGACTAAGTACCACTGAAGTTTCCTCATATGCAGTCTTGCATATGAAATTAGTAGTATACATGAGGCCATGAACCCTAGGGCTTGCAGTACTTTTCTTGCAGATAGCCGAGTTCTGGTGGCCATTTGTTTGATGTAGTCTGTCCGATAGATCTGTTTTTCTGAAGTGAGGAATGCCATCTGGGAAGTTGTGTCCAAGCTTGCTCCCAAGAATACAATCTTTTGACTGGGTACCAGTTGTGATTTATTTTCATTGATGGTGTACCCCCCAATGATATGAAAAGGCTTTTTACAAATGCCAGGTGTTGAAGCAGCAATTCCTGACTGTCCGCCTGAATCAGGCAGTCGTCCAAGTATGGGTACATTTGGATATTTCTCTGCCTGCAGTATGCAATGGCTGGAGCCAGGCATTTTGTGAATACCCTGGGCATAGTATATAAGCCAAAGGGAAGTGCAGAGAACTGATAATGCACAGACCCTGCCCTGAAACGTAGATACTTCCTGCATGACTCCCTAATTCCTGTAGATAGGCTTCTCTTAAGTCTAGGGTGACTAACCAGACATCCTTGGCTAACATAGGGAGAAGCTGTTGCAGGGTAAGCATCTTGAATTTTGGTACCACCAGAAAGGTGTTTAGAATTGAAAGATCCAGAATTGGGCACCAAGAGCCCTCTTTCCTGGGTACCAGGAAGAGTCTGGAGTAGAATCCTTGACCTCTCTGTTCTACTGGAACAGGCTGAATAGCTCTGATATTGAGCATGGAGAGTATTTGGTTTTGAGCCTCTGCCCACTGGTTTGGAGGAAGGTCTGGAAACTCGCTTGGGGTTGGCAGTGAATGGATATAAAATATGTACCTCTGGGATACAATGTTGAGGACCCATCGATCCTGAGTGATGGACATCCAGTTTTTTGCAAGAAGGGCAAGTTTTCCTCCTAGGGGCACAAGCAATTGGGCAGGCTGGGAAATAGAGAGAAGTCGTCTCTGTGAGCTTTTTTTCCATAAGGAGGTGGCTTACCACTCCCTGCTTTGGGGGTGGGGGCACTCCATTGCTTAGATCTCTGCATACTCTGAGACTGTAGTCTGAGTGGTCCGTTTCCCCTGGGTCTTGTTTGGGAAGGCCTGGAGGGGGCTGGAAAGGACCACTTTTTTGACAGGCAATGCCTACTGAATCTAGGGGGTTGCACTTGTAGGAATTATTTTAACAGTCTGCATAGATTTAGCTTTTTCTTCCATCTTTTGAAGAACCTCTTCTGCTTTGGTGTCAAACAGTCCTTATTCAAAGGAGCGTCTAGTAATTTAGATTTGACATGATCTGGCATGGTCTGCTCCTTCAGCCAAGCATGTCTTCTCAGATGTTTCTAGGGCATCTAAGCCGCACTGCAAAGTATGCTTACTGACTTGGTTTGCAGAGTGCATAAGCTCCTGCAATTCTTTATTTTTTGAACAATCAGGAAAGGTTACCACTTTTTGTTTAATTCCATAATATGTTGCTGGTATTTCAGCATGTGAAACTGGCAATTCAATGCCCTGATAGCAAGAGTTGCAGAGGTATATCTGTCCAAAGCTCTGGAATCTCCGTCCAAAGGGGTGGGATTTTTGGCTGTAGTAGCCTCAATACCTTTATGCCCCTGGGAAATTATCTCTGGGTCAGCAGTAGGATTCTTGAAAAGAAACTTTATCAGGTACTCTGTAGTACCGGTCTAGTTTCCTTGGGGCAGGAGGTAAAGTGTCAGGAGTAAGACTGGATTCCATTAAAACATCATCCACAACATCCAGGACAGGGGGTATAGCTAAAGACCTGTGCTGAGGCAACTCTAAAAATTCTCTTTTTGGACTGAGGATAGTCTTGACATTCCCAATGGAAATGCTCTCAAAGTATGTAAGGTTTCACCAAAAGAAAAATCCTTTGGAGGGGAGGCAGAGGGAATGGGTGTCTCTGCATCTGAATCCTCATAGGCTAAGGGCATGTCTTCGTAATCAGAAAGGTCAGAGTCATCGGACTCCTGGTCTGTAGAACCTGATGGGGACTGGATTCTTTGTCTCTTTGCAGGGGAAGGCTGGCTTCCCACAATCAGCATAATAAGGTCTTCAGCCATTCTAAGCATTTGTTTTTGTACACCGAAAAACTGCCTCAGAAACCAGTGCCTGCACAGCGGTTCCGGACCCATCCAAGGTAGAGACATTTGCTCAAAGAAGCATCTCACGGCATACCGGACTCCGAATGGGTCTCAGCAGAGGCCTACGAATCCACTGAAGCGGGCATCAGTGGCTGCAAAGGCACCTCAATGAGTACCGGCGGACTGGTGACTTAGCTTAATGGAAACGTCGGCAGTTCTGAACCTACGCGGTCTGTCTCTGTCTTTATCCTTATGTTTTTTTGGAAGATCAGTAGTCAGATGGCTTACCGAAGCCATTTCAGAATATGGAGATAGAGAGCGAGAGAATTTAGCGACAAAGAGAGCCCGACGATGAATGATTCGGGCGTTAAACAAGGCACAAAACTGACAGCGAGGGACGTCATGGTCTGGGTCTAAACAGGTGACGCAGTAAGAATGAAAATCTCTGTGAGGTATTTGCTTTCCACAGGCAACACAATTCTTAACTTTTTCTGACATCGGTTAGAGCAAGAAAAAAGGATCCCCAACGGGGTACTTCGCTTTAGAAGACTTCATGATTATTCAACTCTAAAATGAAAAAATCTGGTAGCGGCTGACCAGCACTTGCAAACTGCTTCAGTCTTTCTTGCTGAAGAGGAGCCCAAAGCACATGTAATGGCGTTGGCTGTCTGTTTTTATACCCCCCCCCCCGACGACCTGACGTCAGGGAAGAAGCAACAGCATCTGACGCAGAAATACTAAGTCTCTGCTCTTCGGGCAGACTAAGGGCTACCTGCAGGAAGATAACCCAAGTGTGATGGCTGCAACAGTGAAACACGAAGAACAACTCCCCTGCCTTGGTGCCAACTATGCTGTTTTTGTGCAAGGGTGCATCCAATATTTTAGATTTGACATGGTCTGGCAAGGGCTGTTCCTTAGGCCAAGCATGCCTTATAAGGACAGAACCAGTGACTGCTGCCCTGCAAGATGCTTCTAGGGCATCAAAAGCACAGTGTAAGGTGTGCTTAGTTACTTGACTTGCAGAATGCATTAAAGGAAAACTCTGGGCTAGAACTAAAAAAATATGTTTTTTTCAGTCTATCTTTGTTTCCAAACCTATTTTAACACCTAAAATAGATTCCAAGTGCTTTATTTGTAATTTTAGCCTGTTTACCACAACATGGCTACCGATGGGGCTTGCTATATCAACGTGATCTACTTCTCAGTCAAGCCTTTCTCTTTCCCATAAAGCATTTCAAGTCTCCTTTCTGTGACTCATGCCAGACATAAGGAAGTAACTGTGAATTCCCATGCCATTGACATACAATGGGAAATTTGTGACTCATTGTCAGTTTGTATTCCTTCTGTGTTAGGCCTGCTTCTTTTCTGTTGCTAATCACCCTCATTTATGTTTAGACCAGAGCTTGCTTTACAGTATAATTTGAAGTTATCTAGCAGCAGACAGAGTTGTAGCTAAATTGTACGCCTTTGTTCTAAGTGTTCTTTTGTAGTCCAGCATGAATTGACAGTCCCCTCCTCCCACACTACTGCAGAGGTGTGAAAACTGTCACTGCAACTGACAGCTCACAATAGAAAGGAAGGGAGTGTCATTTCAAATGTCTTTCCCTCTGCCTGCAGAATCATTTGTTAGGCAGCAGCAGAAAGATTTACTTAAAAAATTTCAAATTAAATTTCGTAAAACAGTTGAGGATAATTTTTGATTATTTCATTGTGTACACTTTTTTATTTTGTCATTTCTACAAGACATTATTATGTTAACTTATGTTTGTTTTACAATCTCTGAGGAACATTAGCCTAGTGACATGTTGTTTTTGTATTTTACTTGACATTTTCATCATCTCCGCACATTTTGAAGGACTGTAAAACAGTAGATAGCAAAACATGTGTCTATGATGCTGGCACAGTAAAGTTATGTACTGTAAACTCAGTTTTCTATACTCCATGCAGTGATTTTTTTTTTTTGGGGGGTGGCTACTAATTATTTTGTACATGTATGTATCACTTGCATAATGCATATAACTGAGGCATTTGGGAGCTTAATATGATCTTCTCTAATTCAGCTGAAACTATTTAGCAAGCCTTTAGTCTTTTATCCATATTAGTAAATTTACTTTGAGGCCCTCCCTGCCTTTCTTTGTGCATATTTCAAATCTTACTGCTCCACTGGTCATATATCGAGCTGTTAATTGGCAGTAGACACTACTCAGCCAAACACAGTTATTCATATTTTTCACATTACTAATTTGACTTAGGTCTTTTTAAAACAAAAGATATGTGCAGTTCTCAGAAATCACACCCACTCAAATAAGGATTGCAGCATCCAATTTGCAGTTGTACTAACTAAACTTGTTAAGTCAGGCAGTAAGCACACAGGAGTAATACTACTGTCACTGTCATGAGTACAGAATGACAATTTTGACTCCATAATTTTCCTGTCTATGTTATTACAAGTCACTGTACCAGGCAGTGCTGTGTGCCCTTTTGGCAATATTGCACATCTTACTCCAAGTTCTCCTAAATATTGCCACCTGAGAGCCAAAAGCACATGTCATAGCGCTCTCCCCTTTGTGTAAATAATTGTAGGCCCTACAAATTACTTAAGGATACCTAAAATACATGTATCACATCACACAAACCCCTTTGCCATCAAATTGGTGACTGCTGCATAACGTTACACTGTCTCACACTGTGCATCAGACATTAGTACATGTTCACACAAGTTACAGTGTGTCAAGGGTACCAGCCATCATCATCTGCACAGGTGACAGGGAGCACACTGTACAAAGGCTGCTGCATAATGTTACACTGTCTCACACTGTGCATCAGACTTTAGTACATGTTCACACAAGTTACAGTGTGTCAAGGTTACCAGCTATCATCATCTGCACAGGTGACAGGGAGCACACTGTACAAAGGCTTGGGCTATAAATGCTGTTAGGAGGGCATAACTGCAACACAGGATTTTGAACATTGTGATACCTGTGCCATGTCACCACCCACTTGCTACTCAGGCTCATGTCGAACGATGAATGCCTTCTCAGTGATTGTGCAAGTGTCTATGGAAACTGGTTCCTGCTAGTTACATAAGCTCAATGTATTTTTGGTTTACAGTACATACTTCATTCATACGTCTTTGCTTAGTATGATTTTTGCCTTTATCCCTGTGCATGGCCTAATCAAATTCAGTGCCCTGCTGCAACTAACAGAGTATCTGTAATACCAAGGTCTCACAAATAAAAATAATGATGCAATTACATATATGAAATAGTCCTGAGCACACAAAATCATGCTCAACCAGCAATATACTTATCCTACGGGTGTGCCTCCATTCAGTGCGCCAAAATAAGGATACAAGCTAAATGCCAAAAAGTGCATAGTCATCCCCTTTGGAAAAAAACAAAGTACCCACAAACTACCACATAGGTGGTAGTCCCCTAAATACAGAAGAATCACAAAAGGGTTTGCAACCAGATTGAAAGAGGTCATTGGGCCCCTCTATGCATCACTCATTAGACCCATCATAGAGTAAAATGCCCCATTTGGTATGTAACTTACAAGACACCTGCAACAACTGAAAAGTACCTCACCAAGAGGATCACTGGCCTCAAACAGATGTCCTTTGCAGCTCAACTGAAGAAAAGTACAGTTTTGTACCTACCATAAATGTAGATGTTCGAGGATTCCCTTGCTGCAGTCCTGACCATTGGGTATAGTCCGCGTCCCAGTCGGCCCGAATACCAGAGTATAAGGCTGACGACGGTCATGGCGTCAGGGTACTAATGCCATGACCGGCGTCATTTCTCAGTCTTTCTTGCCCCAGATGTCAGAAGACCCAAAAGACAAGTCCCAAAACAACCTGCACCAAAAACATGTACAATATATACAGTAATATATACAAAAATATAAGCATGTAAACTCACCTACACAACCACCCTGAAACACAGAGGGAAGGAGGGAGGTAGATTGGACTGCAGCAAGGGAATCCTCGAACATCTACATTTATGGTAGGTACAAAACTGTACTATGTTCTTCGTCTTCCCTTGCTGCAGTCCTGACCATTGGGTAGAATCCCAAAGCAGAGGTAAGGGAGGCTGGCAAATTATAAAGTAGCAGGAGCTGACAACATGCCTTGTAAAACAGCTGTGGCAAAACCAGCTCTAGACTTAGAGTATATAGGCAGGTGATAATGCCTAGAGAAAGTATGCACTGAACTCCAAGTAGCTGCTTCCAGAATATCCTTAGTTGCCACCCCCCTTAGAAATGCTGTTGAAGTGGCAGTAGCCCTAGTGGAATGAGGCCTAATCCCAGCTGGAACCTGTTTGCCATGATGGGAATAACAAAATGCAATGCAAAAAGCCAATCCACCTAGAAATAGTTTGTTTTGACACAGGCTTGCCCTGTGAACTCAAAGCAAAAGAAACAAGTAACTGCTGAGACTGCCTAAAATCTTTAGTCCTGCTCAAATAATAGCAATTGCCTGTGTACATCTAAAGTGTGCAAAATCTTTTCCCCTTTATTCTGAGGATCTGCAAAAAGTAGGCAAATGAATAGTTTGGTTTAAAGCCACACTAGAAACCACCTTAGGCATAAAGGAAGGATTAGCACGTAATGATACCCTGTCCTTATGGAAAATCAAAAGGGCTCTACTGCCATAAGGGCCTGCAACTCAGACACCCTTCTTGCAGAAGTAATAGCCAACAGAAAAGCAGTCTTCCATGACAAATATTTCAATTCAGCAGTAGCTGCAGGCTCAAAAGGTTGTAGAGTAAGTTTTTCCAACACAAAATTGAGATCCCAAGCAGGAGTAGGAGCTCTACGGGGGTCTTATATTCTTTGCCCCTCTAAGAAACTGCTTGAACAAAGGATGCGAAAACAAAGGTGGGTCACAATCATAGTGAGCTGAAATTGCTGCAGCATGAATCTTTATGGAAGAGAAGGACAAACCTTTGTCCAATAATTCAGTAAGATATTGAAGAGCCACACTCAAATTAGGCTCTGAAATCTCCAAATTCTTTGCTGTACTCCAAAATAAAATCTCTTCCATTTTTCGTACACTCTCCTAGTACTAGGCCTTCTAGCTTCCATAATCACATTTAAAACTTGTTGAGGAAGCTGAGACCTACCGTGCTTCAACACAGAATATGCCAAGCTGTGAGATGAAGAGATTGAAGCTTGACATTGAGCAGATGACCGTCCTTCTGAGATAACAGATGAGGAATCAGAGGTAAAGGCCATGGAGGCGTCTTTACAAGACTCCTTAGAAGTGGGTACCAGTGTTGCCGAGGCCAATCTGGAGCTATCAAAATCATCCTTGGCCTGTCTTGTCTGACCTTTAGTAATACCTTTGGAAGAAGAGGTAGAGGTGGAAAGGCATAGACATGAAGGTTTTTCCAACTGAAAGACAGAGCATCCACTTTCCAAGCTGTGTGATGAAACCCTTTGTGCAATACTTTGGCAGCTGGTGGTTTAGTGGAGAAGCGAACAGATCTATGTCTGGAGTTCCCCAGGACACTGTCAATTTCTGAAATACATGAAGATCCAGTTTCCACTCGTGGGGATCCATGATTTGTCTGCTTAATACATCTGCTAGGGAGTTCTGTGCTCCTGGCAGAAACCTTGCCTGAAGAGTCAGTTGCAGGCTTAACGCAGTCTCCCATAAAATCATTGCTTGCCTGCATAGAGGATAAGAATGTGTTCCCCCTTGCTTGTTGATGTACCACATGACAGTTGTGTTGTCTGTCAGAATCAACACCTGCCCTGGTAGAAGTAACTCCTTGAACGCCATCAATGCAAACTGGACTGCTAACATCTCCTTCATATTGATATGTAGATGCTGTAGTCTGGCAGGCCACTTGTCTTGTATCCACTTTCCCTTTAGATGAGCTCCCAAGCAGTGTCCGAGGCATCTGTCGTTAAAATCTGACTCTGGCCGGGTCACAGAGAGTCCCTTGTTTAGGTGACATTCCTGAGCCCACCACAAGAATTCCTTTTGAAGGCAAGGTATTATTTGAATGACAGTGTCCAAATCTTGGCAGTGCTGTGTCCATACATTTTGAGATACCATTGCAGCTTCCTCATATGCAGTTTGGCATTGGGAAGCACCAGAATACAAGATGCCATGAACCCTAATGCTTGAAGGACTGTCCTAGCAGTCAGCACGGACTGATGAGATAGTTGATGGAAGTAAAGTGACAGACTCTTTTGTTTGTCCGGGGTTAAAAAGGCCATCTGGGCTGCTGTATTCAGTCTCACACCCAGAAAGCACATGTCTTGAGAGGGTACTAGACTGGACTTTATTTCGTTCACAGAATACCCTAGGCATCTTAGCACTGCTATGACATATTCCAGATGCTGTAGAAGGTGTTTCTTTTCTTGAGCCAGAATCAGGCAGTCGTCCAGGTAAGGATAGATTTGAATGCCTTGAAGCCTGAAGTAAGCTATCACTGGAGCCAGAACCTTTGTGAATACTCTGGGCGCAGTAGATAAGCCAAAGGGCAATGCAGAGAACTGATAATGAAAATCTCCAGTTCGAAACCTCAGATACTTTCTGCAACTTAGCCTTATAGGCACATGAAGGTAAGCTTCCTTGAGATCCAAAGTTACCATCCAGTGATCTTTGCCCAGCAGAGGTAACAGTTGCTGTAACGTCAACATCTTGAACTTGGGAATGTCCAGATAAGTGTTGAGGATAGATAAATCCAAAATTGGTCTCCACGTGTTCCCCTTCTTTGGCACTAGGAACAGGCGAGAATAAAATCCCCTTTCTGATACAGGGACTGGCTGAATGGCCCCTATCTGGAGTAACTGAGAAATTTGCATGTGAGCCTCTTTTCTTTGTGGAGGAGGAACATCTGGCATGCCTCTGAAAGGGGCATTGTGTGGAAATAAAATCTGTAACCGTGATGAATGATATCCAGCACCCATCTGTCTTGAGTGATTAAATCCCAATTTTCTTTGAAAAGAGACAATCTTCCTCCCAAAGGAGCTGCCAGACGAGAGTCCACTGGCAGCTGAAAAGGCAGGTCATTGGTTCTGCTTACGAAAGGACTGACCCCTGCCTTCACCAGAAGTCTGAGCAGGTGAACTGTCTGATCGAGGCCTAAACGAACCTTGAGCCCTGCCCCTACCACGTCTAGACCTACCCCTAGACTGGGAACCATAAGCAGGATATGTCCACCCCTTAGCCGGCCAATTTCTACTAAACTTCGGAGGTTGTACCTGCAAAAAATCTTTAACCGTCTGCATAGACTTAGCTTTGTCCTCCATTTTCTTTAAAACTGCTTCCACAGGCGGTCCAAACAACACATCAGACTGTAAAGGAGCATCCAAAATCCTTGTTTTAACATGCTCAGCTAAATTCTGATCCTTCAACCAGGCATGTCTGCGAAGAACAGAACTAGTAGCAGCCACCCTCGAGGAGGCCTGAACAGCATCAAAACCACACTGCAAAGAATGCTTACCCACTTGTTCAGACACATGAACCAAATCCAGCAATTCTTTACACTCAATACCTTCCCAAAGCATCCACCTTAGATTTCAATTGTGAAAGGAGATAATTCTGATATTTCAGCATATGAAACTGACAATTCAACGCCCTCATGGCCAAAGTGGAAGAAGTATATACTTTCTTACCCCACCTATCCAAAGCCCTTGCCTCTTTATCAGAGGGTACAGGATTTTTAACCACAGAAGCTTTAACACCTTTAGGCCCCTGAGAAACAGTTTCTGGGTCCGCCCTGGGACTCTTAAACAAATACTTATGAGCTTCGGGCACCCTATAATACCTATCAGGCTTAACAGGAGCAGGAGGCAAGGAGTCAGGGTTCAGAGAAGCCTCTGCAAAAACATCCTCCACCACATGCAACACAGGAGGAATAGCTAAGGGCCTATGCTGAGGCAAAAACAAGAATTCCCTAAGCCTTTTTCTAGAGTCAGAGTAATCTTGGCCTTCCCATTTAAAGTGCTCCCTCATGGAGTGAAGAGTCTCTGAAAATGAAAAATCCTCAGGAGGAGAAGCCGAAGGGGTGGAATCATCCACATCAGAATCAGAATAAGTAGGAAACTCTTGCAAGTCTTCCACAGAAGACTCCGAAGCCTGTGAACACTGTTCAAAACTATCAAACTCCTGTTCCACCCTAGGCCTCTTATCAGGTGGGGGCATAGAACCTCTAATCAGAGTAATCAAATCTTCTGCCATTTTGAGCATATGTTTCTTAGGCACAGAGCCCGAAATGCTAGGAGAAGCCCCCACAGAAACTGAACTTGGCCTACCTCTAAAAGAAGCTTTGGCAACAGAAGGAGAGGCCCTAACTACCTTGGGAAGAGAGGGAAGAACAGTTACCTGAGAAGCCCCCTCAGCCTGGCCTACCTCCTGAGAGGGCACATCCTGTAACAGTAAAGTATCTGCCTGAGACTCCATAGAAACTCCTGGCAAAACCTCCGCCCTGAGCCTTCCAAAGGACCGGCGTCCGGGACTGCGGTTCCTCACCCTAGGCTTCACTGTTTTATCTTGCGCTTCTTGGATGAAGCAGGCCGGAGCATCCGGCGGCATATTATAATTACGCTTCCCAAACACTAACCTAGCACAATCAAGCCTCCTCTTAATAGTGCGCTTGTTAAATCTAGCACAAGAGCGGCAACCAACAACGTCGTGCTCAGGCCCTAAACAAGGTATACACAATGTATGATAATCCTTATGCGGTATCTGCTTCCCACAAGAAATACAGTTATTCACTTTTTCTGACATCCGTTTAAATACTGAGGCAAGAAAAAAAACCAAAATGTTCCCCACGGGAGTTACTTAGCCAACTCTGTATTCGGTCTGAAACTCCGGTTTCGGAAAATCTCAGAACGCCAACCTGCACAAACTGCTTCTGCATCGGACCATGCGGCAAAAGACTGAGGAAATGGCGTGGGTCATGCGCATTAGTACCCTGACGTACTGGCGTCAGTCTAAAGCGCCATGACCGGCCTCTGGTATTCGGGCCGACTGGGACGCGGACTATACCCAATGGTCAGGACTGCAGCAAGGGAAGACGAAGAACATCTCCAGCTGTACTCAGTTGCATACTGCCCTCTCAGAGGTGATCTCTGCCTGACATACAAGGTCATGTCCAAACCAGAATTGATGGACATGCTCCACCTAAAGAAAACCATATCCCCTCGAACCACATGCTCCAGGGATGTAAACCTCACCACAACAATAAATAGGATGCGCTGGAGGGAAAGATTCCTGTCCCAGAGACTTCCCATGCTCTGGAACAAGATTCCAATCTACATTAGGCAGAGCTCCTCGATAACCCTCTTCAAGAGAAAGCTTGACAGAGTGGATGGGAAACAGAAAGTTACCCCAGGTATCACTTCAATGGCTCTGCTGGACAGAGGCACAGGGAACAAATCTAAGGGGGTGGCAAAAGTCAACACATTCCGGCTAGACTTATAAATGCCTTCGGGCAGATAGCCTAGTACCTACCTATGAACATATGAAACTATTAAAAATACATGTTAATAAGCAAGAGGCTTCTTCTAGGTACATATGAAAAGGATAGAAGGTAGAGTGTGAAACTGATAAGTTAACCTGCAAGTGCCAAAAGGAGACCGAGGAAGAAATGAAATTCTAAATGACAAGTTCACATCTGTGTTCATTATAGAATCATACAGCCTAGTCCAAATCCAGGAAGATAACAGGATCAGGATGGTCAGATGAAAAATGTAGTAACAGGAGATGGGAAGGGAACTAGAATTTGAAGGAGGATAACATAAAGGGACTAGAGGGAATTTTCAGCACAGATCCTAAAACTGACTTTGAAGTTTTTTGATTAACGTCTGAAAGAACTATATAGCAGTAATTTTCAGGAATTTGTCAATATATGGGATAGGATGCAAGTAATTGCAGTGCTTATGTACAAAGCTGCCACAATGGGCAACCTAGAACATAACAGAACATTGTGTTTAACTTCAGTGGTCAACAAAGCCAGGGCGACATTCTTATTCTTAAACATACACTACTTCTGGTGAAGAATGGACAATTTCTGAGTTCCATTACGTGGTTCACAGTGGCAGACTGTCAAGCTAAGATTTCCTAGCTCGATGACAGGGCCAGTAAGAAATAAGATGGAAGACTCCATTTATGCCAAAAAACATAATTATCTCACCAAATTACAGATAAATATATATGCAATATTAAAATATAATAAATCAAAACAACGCATATTACAAGAGCTAAAAACAAATACATTCTGTGTGTAAGCTTCTGAATTGATTCATGTTCCTTAGATTTTGACTCTGGTATTTAGTTCTATGGCTATTACAGATTGAGAAACAAAGCAACCTGTCAGTGTATGGCTACCCAAGATGTAGTAACTCTAATCATCTTATTATAGCCAATTTATGTCCGAGTGATGCTTCCAGGTGCATCTGCAGTTAACTCTACTTATGCCGCTAGGCTTTAGACTAAATGCAATTGGAATTTCCTTAAATAATGACGTGCATGATAAAAGATAAATGCCAGTAACAGCTAAAAAATTTCAGAGGTGTTGAGATCTGTGGTTCCATTGTTGGTGTTGTTGTGTCTCAAGAGGGATTCTGAAAACATCAGGATGCAACATAAGGAACCTGCATACTTTGTCATGACTGGCAACATGTGGACAAATGCCAGGTCTGAAATTGATGTTCACCCGGGTGAAATCAAACATGTGTTAGTCACAGGTATGTGCAATTGTACAGACCTTGATATACTACTCGCCCGGCCGAACAATAGGGCCATGATCGGCTGTATATACACTGCCAACATGTGTCACATCGCAAACATACTCAAGTGTCTCACCAGCAGGCAGTGTTATGAGGTGAACGATGAAATCAGCACAGAAACTACAAGCCTATGAGTCTGAGTAGTCTAATATGCAAAGCA
The DNA here is from genome assembly GCF_019279795.1 of Protopterus annectens. Taxonomy (NCBI): domain Eukaryota; kingdom Metazoa; phylum Chordata; order Ceratodontiformes; family Protopteridae; genus Protopterus; species Protopterus annectens. Next base: position 587,709,008 of record NC_056749.1, read on the forward strand.
ATAGACTGAATTCACTGGGAAATGTTCTGTTCAAAGACACTGGACACAAATTGAATTTTCCTTAGTTAAGAGAAGGCTATGTCTACTTAACTTGTTGTACTTTTTTCCTGAAATGCACTTAGGCAATGCATGCGTTCCAACCTAGACCTAGCTAAGACATTTGATACAATATCCCACTCAGGTAAAGCTGACAAAATCAATGACTTGGCCATAAACCGCTACATATCTCACTGGATTGCAAGCTTTCTCACAGACAGGACTCAAGAAATCATGACTGTTGATACCATGTCCACTAAATGACCATTCACAAGCTAGGTACCTCAAGGCTCCATGTTGAGATCACTCCTATTTGTCGTATACATCGGAGATGTAAAGTCTAAGCAAGTTGGCAGATGACTGGATAATTGGGACATATAACAGATTCGCCCATGACACAAACATCTTACAAGCGGGTTTACTACAACTAACTCGTTCCAAAGCCATGTACTACAACTCATTGGCAAGAAGTGCAATATAGTGCTTTTTGGCTAAACTGCTACCCAGGCTAAGTACTCCTTGACTAAGAACTCCCTAACAGATGACACAGTATCCAAGGATCTGGGAACATATATAGATAATAACATGGCCTTTGATCAATCTGTGTTCACAACAGTAAGACAATCATCCTATGTCGCCCAACTTAGAAGTTAGGGCATGCCATCCATGTCAAATGAAGTCATAGTCGCACCATTTTTTGACCTTATTAGACCAATCTGAGTATAATACCCCCTTTCACATGTACCTGATCAGACTTGTGCAACAGTTGGAATGCCCCCAAAGGGTGACATGAATAAGACATGTTGGTGAGATAGAGGTGTCTCACAGTATCTCCATGCTCTGTAACAGGATGCCCCTCGATGCGAAGCAGTCTCTCTCCAACCTAACATCACTCTAGGTTTTCAGCTGTGGTACCACCTTTATCTTTTATCCAACCGGTGGATACTTTGTTATAAGAAAAGAGCAGTCCGGGTCTAAACTGCCTGCAAACACAAACAGCTAAAGTTAACTGAGTATATGTCTACCAGTATGAGTGAATATTCATTATCTCCTGGAGAGCACTCTGCTTTGGCTTGTAAGCAGCCCCCCACCACACACACACACACACACACACACACACACACACACACACACACACACACACACACACACACACACACACACACACACACACACACACACACCTTACATACTACCAAAACTCCATAATTCCCCCACTCAACCACTACCACTGTACTACTACTCACACCACTACTCCTGTCTCACCCTCACTCAGCTCCCCTCCCACCATTTCAAGAACCACCCCTATGCACCCCACAAATATTCTATCAACTAAATTACTCAAACAAAAAGCATCCCTACAACTCAACATAGTAACCCTCCCACCATTCCTATTACCCACAAAGCACATATCATAAAATTTCCCTAGTAAACTAACACATTCAAAAACTGAGAAAACTAATAACCTCATGCATATCAAAACTAGCCCTAAGTGTAGACATCCACCCCAACACTGGCCCTACCATCTTCAACAACACTGCTCATAATCAGACTAGAAACCACAATTTCTCCCAAATCACAGCCAATAGAAAGCCAAGTGACTTCCTTCTACTAAGCGTAAATATTAGAAGTATATCCAACAAGGTCCATGAACTCCATGCCACCATATACTTGTACTCCCCAGATATAGTCATCCTGACAGAAACCTGGCTAAACCTCACATTAACAGTGAGCAAATCCTCCCTACCGGTTACGGCATACTGACAGTAGACCGCCAAATCAAGAAAGGAGGCACTGTAGCTATAATATTTAAACAGCATCTAAACATCCAGATTTTAATTTCATCAGCTCCACAAATAGGCAATGAAGAAATAATATATACCAATCTCAAAATAAATGAAAACAAAACCATCAACATAATTGGATGCTATTTCCCACCTGGCCAAAACATCACTCCACTAGAAAAACTCCACAGCTGGCCTACCCACCATCTCCCACAAGAAACTATAATTTTAGGTGATTTCAATATTGACTGGCAATCCTGTTCTGGCAACCAGCCAACCCATCACTTCAACCTTCATGGCTTCACCCAACTAGCCCAGTCACCAACCAGGATAAATAAAAACTCCAACAAGCACACTAACCTGGACTGGGTACTAGTCAGTAAGAGCCCCCAGTCATATATAACAGGCAGCTTATCAGAAAGCCTCAGTGATCACTCCACAACATTCCTACTCAAAAAATACCTATACCAATCTAAACCTGTCATCTACCGTAATTTATGTCAAAAAAAAAACTTTAACCCACTCACATTCTTCTCATCCCTCAAAGAATGTAACTAGCATCCTCTGAAGTACCTCAGTCTTGATGACGCAGTGGAATTTTTTAATACTACCTTCCTGAGGCTCCGTAATTACCATGCCCACATAATACTTATAGGTAAGATTATGCCCATCCATGTTCAAGGAAGTTATAGTTCCACTCTTTTCGGCCCTTATCATGGCCATCATGGAGTACAATGCCCCCTGTGGCATGTATCTGAGCAGACACTTGCAACCATTGGAATACCCACAAACATTTCTCACCAGGAGAGTTCAGAGCACATATACTCTGTCCTACACTGATCGTGTAAAGGCTCTGTCACTGTATTCGGTCCCCTGCAGACTGCTGATAGGGGATCTTTGCCTGACTTGCAGGGCTTCATCAGACTCATCCCTGATGGATCTGTTGCAAATGGGCAAAACGGACAGCACCAAAATACTAGATCCAGGAATCAGAACTTCACTTATGACATAAGCAGGACAAGCTGAAAAGACACATATGTGTGTCTCAAGGGATCCTCAAGCTATAGAACAGGCTTCTCATCCATGTAAAACTGACAATTTCCAAATTAAATCTTGACAACTGGATGGGAAATCATAAATTTACCCCCCATTCTCTCCCACATGTCCCTTATGGACAGAGATGGTCAATAAGAAAAGTATTATCCTAACACCCGCCCCACAAATCCTTAGTTAACTCCCTAACATGCCCCCCCCCCCAGTATGGATGTCCCTGACACTTGGGACCCAAATGGTTAGGGGTGAGCAGCTAGGCTTGTAAGGGCCCTAGTGGTCGTTAACCTAGTAACAACCTATGAACCTGAGTTACTTGATAGATAGTAAATTGACTCACAATTACAACCCAGAAATTTCAGGTGAGTGGCTATATCTCCAGTTTTGACACCAGTGGAGTACCACAGAGCACTCCCCCTGTCTAGTTATTAGTGCTACAGACAGCAACCCAATACCACTAGTATCAGAACTGAGGTACCTAGGGATCTTTTTCTTAGCAACAGTGCAGACTACAGGAGCAACATATGTTAAAATAGCAAAGACAGTCAGCAGAGAGGGATAGACTAAGGCAGCCTGTACTGTGTGCAGACCTCCTCAATCTGGATGTTGAAAAATATCTTAAATGTGGAGCCCCATCAGTTTTGGATATGTCAAAAGAAAAGCCCTTTAATGTTTCCTCAACAAAAAAAAATCTCTGGTTTCTGTACCCCCAGATATTCTGATAGAGTCAAAAATATGTTCCTCTACAAAGCATCCTACAAATCCCTGACAGGGTCATGTCCACTACAGTTCTCATGCTATGAATGACATAGCACTCTAAGAACACCTTCATCACAATGAAACTAGTTGTGAACCTGCACTATCACATCAACGATTCCAGATGGCCTTACCCAGTGCATTCCACATTTGTAAAATAGAATGACTTTACATATCAAGCAAAAAGTATTTATCTTGTAACCTTTAAAACCAATGTGGATAACTATAACAATTCAGGACAAAATTTCAATCCTTGTATCTCTTTACTCTCCCTTCACTTACTTCCTTACTTCCATCAAATTCTGTTCCATGACTTTCCCTCTAAATATGCCATAACCCTGTTTTTCCCTTACTTCATATTGCAATTCCTGTTTGTAATAGACTAACTTACTTCCTTACTTCCATCAAATTCTGTTCCATGACTTTCTCTCTAAATATACCATAACCCTGTTTTTCCCTTACTTCATATTGCAATTCCTGTTTGTAATAGACTAACTTACCTATAATTTCTCTACAAACTGTCTAAAATGTCTCTAAATATTAAATGACTGTCATATAACCTGTATTAATTCTTAACCAATGTTTTTATTTTATTTTATTTTACATTTGTTAACCGGGGGTGTCTGAGCCGAAAAGGCCCTTTTTCAGCAGAGGCCCGGGGAGAAAAGCTCCACAAAGAAAAATTACAGACACATTTAGTTATTTAGACATAATCAGTATACACACAAATTACAAGAGACATGTTTTTACAGTGGTATGCGGCACAAACAGTTACAGTGGAGAGAACAATCAAAAAAAAATATTAATTTAAAAAATAAAGGTAAGTAATAGATTTGTGGTGTACGGCTGAACTTTGGAATGTAGGTAGAATACATACATAGTACACAGGTACAGTACATACATTATAGGTTCATAGGTTCATATTAGGCTATCTGCCCTAGGGCATTTATAAGCCTAGCCAGAGTGTGTGTGGCTTTCACCACCCCTTAGGATGAGAAAACTATACCCATTAGTTTGCTGTGCCTCTGTCCAGCAGTGATACAGAGATGATTCCCGGGGTAAACCTACGATCTCCCATCCACTCGTCAAGATTTCTCTTGAACAGAGTCAGTGAGGGGCTCTGTCTCACATGGACTGGGATTCTGTTCCATAGTGTAGGGAGTCTCTGGGTGATGAATCTGTCCCTCCAGCACGTCCTATTTATATCCGTGTTGAGGTTTAAGTCTCTTGCTCTCGTGGCTCTGGTGGATTTGGATTTTTGAGGTGGAGCATGTCCATTAATTCGGGTTGGACATGGCCTTGTATGTCAGGCACAGATCACCTCTGAGCAGACGGTATGCGACTGAATAGAGCTGGAGTTTCTTCAGTCGGGCATCGTATGACATATGTTTGAGCCCCTTTATCCTTTTGGTGAGGAACTTTTGGGGTCTTTCCAACTGCTGCAGGTGTCGGGTAAGGTACATTCCGAATGGGGCACTGTACTCAATCATTGGTCTGATAAGTGAAGAGTACAGGGGTACAATGACCTCTCCTGATCTGGATGTGAATCCCTTCATGATCAGGTGGGCAATGTAGAAGGTCTTCCTAACCACTTTGGCAATGTGAGTGTCAAAGGAGAGGTTACTGTCAACGTGGGTCCCCAGGTCCCCGATAACTTCTTCCGTGTTTAATGGATTACCACCTATGTGGTAATTAGGGGTTACCTTGTTTTTTCCAAAGGGTATGACTATACATTTTTTGGCATTTAGCTTAAGGCCATGGCTCTGGCACCAGTTATCCATTTCTATGAGACCTCTCTGGAGGATGTCTGTGTCTGATGGAGTGTCAATTATGGTGCCCAGTTTGCAGTCATCTGCAAATTTTGTCAGCCACAATCCCCTTATGTTTGCCTGCACTTCAGAAAAATAAATGCCGAACAAGAGTGGGCCCAGGACTGAGCCCTGTGGGACACTGCTCGTGACCGGCTTAGAGTCTGACATGGCACCAGCAACTCTAACCCTGTGTGTTCTGTCCTTGAGCCAGTTTGCAACCCATCTTGTGATATATGGGTTTACATCTAAGCTGGTGAGCTTTCCTATGATGCCCGAGTGGGGTATTGTGTCGAACGCTTTTGCTAGGTCAAGGTAGGCTGTGTGAACTGCCTTACCCTCATCAATGGCCTTAGTGACTGTTTCGAAAAAGTCGACTAAGTTCAAGAGGCAGGATCTGCCCTTGACAACGCCAAATTGGGTAGGATCCAGTGTCTGTAGGTCCCCAATGTCTTTATTTATGAGTTCCATTATGATCCTCTCCATAGCTTTGCAGACAAGGCTCGTCAAGCTTATGGGGCGGTAATTTACAGGGTCCGTAGAAGCACCGCCTTTGTGGAGTGGGACCACAGTTGCCGTACGCCATTCTTTGGGTACGTATCCTGTAGTAAGGCTAAGATTAAACAGCAGCCTTATGTGTGGGTTTAGTTCCTCATTGAGTTTGTGTAGCACACAGCCGGGGACACCGTCCGGTCCCCATTGATGCTGTGTTTTTTGCTTTAGAGAGAGCAGCTCTCACCTAGGCATCTGAGATGTTTGGGAGGCTAGAGTCTGGTGGGATAGATATTTCTCCTTTTGGGAGAAATTTGCACTGAACCTGTCTGCCAGTATGTTGGCAATGTCTGTGGGTTCAGTGATTTTTTTATCATTTTGGACTAATTCTGAGCATATCTGGGAGTTTCCACCCAGGTTTCTAACATAGCTAAAGAAGGCTTTATGATTGTCTTTTGTGTCACTAGCGATTTTTCTCTCAAAGTTGGCCTTGGATGATTTTATGAGTGATCGTAGTTTTTTGCTAGTATTGATCAGAGATGCCTTCCCTTTTAGGGATTTTGTTCTGTCATGTAGTAGCTTTCTCTTGTTGTAGAGTTTGTTTATGGCTGGGGTCCACCAGACCGGGCGCCTGCCTTTGGTGGAAAGGGTCTTGATTTTATTAGGGATTGCTTGATCCATACATTCCTGGAGGTGCTCGTAGAAGGCATCTGTAAGGGTTTCAGCAGCGTGGGTTGTAGTTTCCACTGGCTCGGGGGCCTTGAAGGATACCACTCCAGTCTTAAGAAGTGTGAAGTTTGCTTTTGAGAAGTTCTTCACTGTGGTCTTTTGCTGGGGGTGGGGGCGGGATGTGGATCTCCAATGAGATTAATTTATGGTCTGATCTCACCAATGAGGGATATACTTCCGGTGTGGAGCATTTTGTCCCCATGTTTGTGATGATCAGGTCTAGTATATTTTCTCCTCTTGTGGGAATGGTGACTAGTTGTTCCATAGCATTTGAGTTTATGAACTCAAGGAACCTTTGGGCTACGGTGTTGGGGCTTGAGTAATGTTCCCAGTCTATGTTTGGGTAGTTGAAGTCACCCAATATGATGGTGTTTGGAGAGACATTCATACTCTCCAGTGTCTTCAGGAAGGCTGTGTGGGTTTCCTGAGTTTGAGAAGGTGGTCTGTAGCATGTTACAAACTGTAGGGCAGTTTTACCTATGGTTAATTGCACCTGGATGGTCTCCGATGCTTCGTGCATTGCCACTAACCTGGAGGTGTGGGTATCCTTTATGAATATGGATACTCCCCCTCCTTTTGTGGTTCAGTCCAGATTTTGGGGCTGGAACGCATGATATGAGGTATAACCTGATAGTGCTGGGGTGCTCTCAGGAGCCTTGAACCAGGTTTCAGTCACAGCACAGACATCGATGTTCTCCATACTGAGGAGGGCTTGAGGGCGCATCTTGAGGTTTAGACTTCTGGCATTGAGCAGTATTACCCTTAGTTTTTCTCCATTTTTGTTTTCTAGGGCGGTAGGTTTATCATTTGAGCCTTGCCTAAAAAAGGCACTATGGGGGTGGCAGGAGCCTTTGCCAATATCCGGAAGCCCAGGGTGACAGGTGCAAGCCGTCCTTGCAGCGTGGCTTGTCAAGCATGTCATCCCAGGCAGACAGACATTGGATCCCCCTTAAAATGACACCAGTAATTAAGCCAATTATTAAAGCTGATCATTTTGTCTCTGTATTGTGGCATCATTCTTGGTGAGGGTAGGATACTGCTCAGGGTCAGGGTCATACCGGCCTGGGCTACATAATCTGAGAGCTCCTCTATGTCTCTTTTCATGTAGTCCAGGGAGGTACGTCTCAGGTCGTTCAAACCGGCATGGACAATGACTGAGTCATACTTGTACTTGCTGTGGAGTGACCTGAGTGCTTGTGTTAAGTGGCGGATTCTAGCGCCTGACAGGCAGCTTACTGTGATCTTTTCCTTGTTCAGTCTGGTGAGTGGGACGTCAGTGTGTCTGACTATGGAGTCACCTATAAGAAGTGCGTCTGGCATTGTGTTTGGCCTTAAGGGCTGTGACTGTTTAGCACACTGACTTTGAGAACTATGTGTTGCATTGTCTTATGTCTTGAGGTGGCAGTTGCTTGGGTGTCTGCTTTGGAGGCCTCTGTAGTTTTGGTAGATTTTTGATCAGTGCCTCCGAGTATGTCTGTGTGTTTATGTGTTTGTTTTGCAGTTGTGATAGTTCTATGTGAAACTGGGTTTGTGGTGTGCGTAGTTTCCTTCTCCTCCTGTCTGGTCTTGCCAGTCCTGAGTTGAGAGAGCTCAGCCTCCAGTTTGGCTATATAGTTGCATCTCTCACATGTATTTGTGTTTTGTGGGAGAAGGAGTGGGTTGTCTGTGTATATGAGGCAATTGTAACATTGCCTCAAGATGCCCAGATTCACCAGTTGAACAGGAGAGGACGCTAGCAACTGACCCTTCGACATGCTAGAAAAAGTGAAAAAGTTTGCTGTGTAACTGAGTCAGAAGGGACCTATAGGGAAATGGGTACTCAAGGGGATTCTAGGCTAATGTAGTACTTTGTTTAGTATACAAGTACTTTACCTATATAAAAATTCTTTAGGAGCAAGTGCTGAGCTTTACCTATATAAAAATGCTTTAGGAGTAAGTGCTGAGCTTTTGAGATAGATAATAGACTGTTTAGATTGCAAGTAGAGAAGTTCTAAGGGAAAAATTGAAGAGCAGACTTTACGGAGCCAGAAATAGTTTAACCTTTTTTAACCGGCGCTGCCCGATGGTGCTCTATGGGCAACTCCGCACTAAATCACGCAAAAGCGCGCTAAAGCGGGCTTTATAGCAGGGGGTTGAAAAGAGCTAGGAATTGACCCAAAATGGCCAATAGACTGACTACAAGTTTTTGGCTGGATCCACTGCTCTAGGGACAAATAGGCTGCTCAGTGCTCCCCACTCCCACTGGTGAACAAAGAAGCTTCCCTTTATCCAAATAAGGATATGGAATAGCACAGGAACCAAGACAAAGCCCAGAGATCAGCAAACTCTGAAGACTGGACTAGTCTAGTTCAGTAAGGCGGGAAAACAAGATTTTTTTTTTTTTTGCAGAAAAAAGAGGAAAAACAGACAGTAAATGCTATAAATGCTTTTAAACGGCTAGCACACTTGAGTGTGTTAGCCTACAGGTAAAATTAAGCAACAAATAACTTTTTTAAAAGTGCAAAACAGTTAATCAACACAAAAACAGTTTAAATAGAATGCAGAGCTGTATAAACAGGCAAAAATGCAGTTGCTAAGCAGTAAATAATCAAAAAGCCAGAAAAAAATACTTAAATCAGGAAAAAGTCACTCTTTTGCTCTCTGCTGCTTGTAGAACTCTGCAGGACACCACGAGGAGCTGTGCTGAATTGAATACAAGCGAAAAAGTGCTCTAAAGCGGGCTTTATTAGAGGGGGCTGAAGAGAGCTAGTTCAGTAAGGCGGGAAAACAAGATTTTTTTTTTCTTTTTTTTTTTTTTTTCTTTTTTGCAGAAAACAGAAGAAAAACAGACAGTAAGTGCTATAAATGCTTTTAAACGGCTAGCGCACTTGAATGTGTTAGCCTACAGGTAAAATTAAGCAACAAATAACTTTTTTAAAAGTGCAAAACAGTTAATCAACACAAAAACAGTTTAAATAGAATGCAGAGCTGTATAAACAGGCAAAAAAGCAGTCGCTAAGCAGTAAATAATCAAAAAGCCAGAAAAAAAATACTTAAATCAGGAAAAAGTCACTCTTTTGTTCTCTGCTGCTTGTAGAACTCTGCAGGACACCACGAGGAGCTGTGCTGAATTGAATACAAGCGAAAAAGTGCTCTAAAGCGGGCTTTATTAGAGGGGGCTGAAGAGAGCTAGGAATTGACCCAAAATGGCCAATAGACTACAAGTTTCTGGCTGGAACCACTCCTCTAGGGACAAATAGGCCGCTCAGTGCTCCCCACTCCCACTGGTGAACAAAGACGCTTCCTTTTATCCAAATAAGGATATGGAATAGCACAGGAACCAAGACAAAGCCCAGAGATCAGCAAATTCTGAAGACTGGACTATTCTAGTTCAGTAAGGCGGGAAAACTAGATTTTTTTTCTTTTTTTTTTTTTTTTTCTTTTTTGCAGAAAACAGAGGAAAAACAGACAGTAAATGCTATAAATGCTTTTAAGCGGCTAGCGCACTTGAGTGTGTTAGCCTACAGGTAAAATTAAGCAACAACTAACTTTTTAAAAGTGCAAAACAGTTAATCGACACAAAAACAGTTTAAATAGAATGCAGAGCTGTATAAACAGGCTAACATGCAGTCGCTACGCAGTAAATAATCAAAAAGCCAGAAAAAAATACTTAAATCAGTTATAGCAAATACAGTTATAACAAATGCTCTGAAATATACTGTATATTTCCAAAATGTTTGAAAAGGACAGTCAGAACACAAGAAGGTTCAGGCGAAAGAGAAAAAAAAAAAAGTTTTGTTTTACTTTTTGAAAGGGAAAAAGGAGGAACAGAAGGCCTTATCAAATGTTCTCTCTGTATTAAGCAGAATGAGCTAATGACACTAGACTGGGAGGTGTGTCACAGTAGGGGCGGGCAACTGCAAAGCCACCATTAGCCAAGAGATAATTACACAGAGGAAATGTTTCAGTTTACACAATAGCCTACAAGACACCAAGAACTACAGAGACAAATGAATGTTTTTAAACAGATAAGGATTTGTGAAGATACTGAATAGACAAAGTGCTTTATATATATTAAATTGTAAAAACAGTAATCTGTAAAAATAATCAAAAAAAATCAAGATACTTATATTTTGTAGCTCAGTTGCAGTCAACAACTTCTCTAGTCTGCTCTGTGTGAAAAGACAGAAACTTCTTTTTTTTTTTTTTTTTTTTTTTTTTTTACAAGGACACAAAAGAACCAGCCCCCACTAGCCAAGAGATAATTACACAGAGGAAATGTTTCAGTTTACACAATAGCCTACAAGACAGCAAGCACTACAGAGACAAATGAAAGTTTTTAAACAGATAAGGATTTGTGAAGATACTGAATAGACAAAGTGCTTTATATATATTAAATTGTAAAAACAGTAATCTGTAAAAATAATCAAAAAAAAATCAAGATACTTATATTTTGTAGCTCAGTTGCAGTCAACAACTTTTCTAGTCTGCGCTGTGTGCAAAGACAGAAACTTCTTTTTTTTTTTTTTACAAGAACACAAAAGAACCAGCCCCCTCTAGCCAAGAGATAATTACACAGAGGAAATGTTTCAGTTTACACAATAGCCTACAAGACAGCAAGCACTACAGAGACAAATGAAAGTTTTTAAACAGATAAGGATTTGTGAAGATACTGAATTTACAAAGTGCTTTACATATATTAAATTGTAAAAACAGTAATCTGTAAAAATAATAAAAAAAAATCAAGATACTTATATTTTGTAGCTCAGTTGCAGTCAACAACTTCTATAGATTAGCCAGTGTTTGTGAGTAAGACTGAAAAACTATTCTCAATTGCTCTAGATTTAGTATGTATATGTTATCCGCTTTCACTAGCCTGGGGAGCAATCATAATTTTATCACTAATTTAGTGTTCTTATTTTAACTGCAGATGTTTTTTTTTTATCTTTGAAGATTATATTTTCCAGCAGGGAAAACTACTAATGGGAGTCTGGGTATGTTATGTACTGTCTAGTACGATACAACAAATAAACAAAAAAAAATGTATTACTTAGGTAAGATGTACTTCATAATACATTTTTTCAGCCAGTTTAGGTCAAAATCATTTAATCACAAATCATCCTCATACCCAAACTTGTCTCAGCATAGGCCACAGCTGTAGTAAACAATCTCATTAAATAACAAAGAACAACATTCACAAGCTGGAGATATTTAAATGTGTGCAAACTGGTCTCTGTACAATACAAAGACAAGTTGTTAGCACATCATTTGAGCTTGCATCTAACATCACCACCAGTTACAACACAACACAAAAAGGCAGTTAGAGGTGGGGGGATTCACAGCTGGGTTTCTCTGAAGGTACTAAATGTCTTTAGTAACCCTCATGCATCTTGTTACTGAAGTCTTGCTAATACGTATTTAATTATGTGCTGTGTGTGTGTGTGTGTACACATGTATGTATGTATCGATGTAATTAATTTATTTACTGAAACTAAAAAGTAATTCACTTTGACATAAACCATAAAGGTCCAATACACAAGCCCACACTTACCTCTCGTCCCGCCTGAATTTGGGGGAACGCCTCTAATTTGTTCTCAAACTTTTGTTCCATCCATTCTAAATTCTGAAGTTATTTTAAGTATCCAATATGGAGGGTTTTCCCTAATTTCCCTAAAGCCATTTAGGACAAATCATTGCATCAATCAAAATCAGCTTGGGTGGCTCGAACTACCCAGCCTAATCCAGTATAACCAACTGATTATGGCCTATAAAATCCTCTATCATCCGAACAATACTCCTGCACTTAAAAATATTATCACCCCCTATAACAATCCTAGACCGCTTCGATCCTCTAACAAACTACTAATTCAAACTAGCAAAATTATAACACAGCCAGTGACTCTCTCTCTGCAAACTCTGTAAGTAGATCCTGGAACTCTCTTCCAGCTGATATTACCTTACTTTCCACCTTAGGTCAATTTAAAACTAGACTCAAACAACATTTGCCACTTAACTGGCTATGTCACTGTATCAAGCCTGGCTAACTGTCTCTAGAATGTGTAAAAATCTGTTAACCATCTTACTGTGTAATTTAATTTAATCCTGACTTGCAATCGGGATTAACTCTAACCTGTTGAACTTGTTTAACTTGCTTACTTGTGTAGTCTCTGTAAATAGTCTGTATTATATAATGCTGTATCTGCTTATCCTTGGAGCTTTTCTCCACGGGCGTCCACTGAAAATGGACATGCATCCAGTCGGACTATCCCAGTCAACAAATGTAAAATAAAAATAAATAAATAAAACTTTATTTTTGTCTATAACTCTGGGGCTAAATATTGAAAGATATGACACACAACATGCACACACACACACACACACACACACACACACACACACACACACACACACACACAGTGTTGTTAACATATATGCAGCTATTTACCACATTAGAGAAGTGGGCACTTTTTTCCTATTTTAAGGCTTTTTACAGAACAAAATCATGTTTATTACGGTCCTTTGCAAAAACTGTTTACAAATAAACAAAATTAGTACACTCAGAAAACAAATAAAATGAGAAGAGACACACTCAAAAATAATAATTATAATAACCATAAAGAATGTCATAAATGAAGATCCCTAACATGCCTGTTCCCCAGCCCTAAAGCCCCAATTGCTCCTTATACCTGCATTCCAGTTCCCCTCCCATTGTAGATCATTCTGTAAACCTAAATTGCCTTGCACCTCATGCTCTCTGTGGTTCAGTAAACCTAAAATTCCCATCCCCCCTAACCATAGCATTCTCATCACTTCTTAAACCTAAAATCCCCTTCCTATTCTGATCTATGATCTATTCCCAACCACAAAATACTAATCGTTTTGTAAAACATAAAATCCCTGTCCCCTCTGTAACCCTAACATTTCTATTGCTCCCTAAACCTAAAATCCCCGTCCTGCTCCATAACATTGTAGCCTCTACTCAACTCCTTTTTCCCCTACCTAAATCTAAAACACCTTCCCATCTCCCTTAAATCCACTTATGTGGTCCACGCCAAACGCTTGCATCCGATTCCTAGGAAGAGAGCAGATGGTGCAGCAGCTGTGTTGAACTCACATTCAAGTTTGAGCATGAGCAGATGATCAGATGGTTTACAGCCACGTGAGTGATGGTGCAGCAGCTGTGTTGAACTCACATTCAAGTTTGAGCATGAGCAGATGATCAGATGGTTTACAGCCACGTGAGTGATGGTGCAGCAGCTGTGTTGAACTCACATTCAAGTTTGAGCATGAGCAGATGAGCAGATGGGTTTACAGCCATTTGAGTCCCAGTCTGCATGTTTCTGACATTCAAGCAGCTGGAACACCCAGTACACCAGACGTGTTCAATGAACCACTTCATATGCTATGAACAAAGTGAGGAGCAATTGGCCACAATACAGAATGCCACTATCATGAACTACAGTAACATCATATACGGTTTTAATCTTATTATGAATTACTACTAATATTATGAAATGCCTGGCAACAGGAATGTGACAATAGGCATGTCTTAGATCCAGCTTTACCATGAAAGGCAGTAGAGGGAATAGTGGTACAAGATAGTGAAGGATAACATACTGAACTTCAAAGTGTAAACAAAATGGTTTAGACCAGAAAGATCTAGCACTGGTTCAAGGATCCTTTTGGTTTGAAAACTAGAGTGAATTTACGATTCCCCATCCATTAATCCAAACTCTGTTGAAAAGGGTCATGGAAGGGCTCTGTTTTTACATGAATAGGAAGCCTGATTCAGAGAAGGGGTATTCTCTGAGACACATATCTGTCTCTCCCACATATTTTGCTCATTTCGCAGATCAGGCTTAGATCCCCAGAATGGGTGACCCTTGTGCAGTTTGTTTTGTGAATGTAACAGTTCCATCAGAGATGGATTTGTGGACACCTTCTGTTTTAGGCGTAGATCACCCCTTAACAGTGAGCACCACAATAGGATAGAGTAATAGATATCCACATTAAGGAGAAACCAGTGGAACAGGAAGCAATTGGTCAGGAGCCATATGAAGATAATTTGGAGCCTTTCACAGCAAGCCAGTATAAATGTTCACTTGAGGCTAGACAGCAGGGGAAGGAACAGGAAAATCTGATGCAGTCAATGTTGAGGAGAGATGGGCCAGTGAGTTCCCATATGATAGATCAATGGACAGCACAGGATGATATTTATGAGAATGTGTCACAGGAAGATGGTATACAACCTTCTATAGAATGCCCGCAGGAACTGGAAAACAAGGGATGTGCCTTTAGTTTAGAAGAAAATGAGATAACAGAATAATTGCTTGATTTAATAGACACAGACAGATATATCAAGATCAATAAAAGAAATAGATTGCAAAAGGTTAATAAAACCCAAAAAGTCAGAAGTCGGATAAAACAAATGAACACAGTAATTAGGACTGTTCATAGAGATCCATGCGATGCAACAGAAGTAAACAGGATACATTACTGTCCAGCTAAATTAATAACTGATAAAAGTTCGACCACAAGAACACAGGGTAGTGAGGGAAAGGAAGGACTACGAAAATAAAATTGCCAAAGATTCCAAAGACAACCACAAGGCATGCTATAACTATGTCAAAAATCTAAATGGCAATGCTCAGATCTGCTCTGAGCTACAACAGAATGGCATTAAATATATTGATCTCAAGGATATTACCAATATCCTGGCAGATCGATTCAGTGCAAAATTCACCCCCCCTCTCACCCCTTAAAGGGCCTTTCTCAATACAGAAAGATTGACAAATTCCGATAATAACTGCCACACAGGTAATAAATGCACTCTCCAAAGCTAAGAATACAGTATACATGGGGACCAGACGACATCCCAGGCTGCTCAGGACTTGGATAGTCAAGGTGAAGAAACTATTGAAACTGTTAGCGATATCCTCTTATAGTTTATCAGTAGAGGCTGAGGGAGTTGGAGTGGTTGTTTGTCCTGGGTGCAGTATTTTATTTATACCTGTCCTAAACATTTGAGGGTTATTTTGAATTCCCTGCTGGAGATGGAAGTAGAATTTATTTTTTATCTAGTAAAATGGATCTTTTTTTCCCATTCCTTAAATGCCGATATTTAATTTGATCTAGAGGGGCTTTAGTGGTATGCCATGTAACCCATGCCTTGTTTCTGAGTGTGATTTTGGATTTGGTATCTTTAGAGAGCCATGGTGCAATTTTTGTTTTGGTCCTAATGGAGCAAGCAGGAGCATGAGAATCGAGGATGGCAATTAATTTATTGTTAAAGTAAACAGTTCCATCCAGGGGCAGGGATTGTAGGGCAGACCAATTACATGATTTGAGTTTGTCCTGAAACTTGGTAGGATTAAATGTCTTATTTCTTAGTGTTCTATAGGTGGGGCTGATGGGAATTATTGGTTTTGTGTTTAAAATAAAGGTAAGATGGTGATCACTGAGGTCGTCAGGTAGAGTCCCTAATGCATACATTTGGGGGTGACTATTGACTAGTATCCAATCTATTATACTTTCTTTGTGATTAGGTTTGCCTATCCTGGTAGAGGTGGATATGACCTGTGTAAACCCATATAGGTTTACATGGGTAGTAGGAGATTATGAGGAACAGGTGTTCCAGTCAATATTAAAATCTCCAAGTACTATGGTTTCTTGTTGATGGGTATTAGTTAACCAGTGGAGGATATCTTCTAGGGTATTGGTATTATTTCCTGGGGGAATGTACATGCAGACAATATTTATACATTTGTATTTATTAATCTGAAATTTGGTAGAAAGTATTTCTGCATTATTGACCTGGGGTGGCTGTATGGGGTCTAAAGTAACATTTAGTGTAGATTTCAAGAGTACAGCTACCCCCCATCTCCCTTCCTAGTAGTGCGGTAAAGTCTAACTATATTACAACCGGGTGGTAAGATTTCATTATCTGAGGTTGATGGCTTTAACCAGGTTTCAGTTAGACACAGTATATCAGGGGAGTGGACTTCTAAAAGGGCATGTAAGTTATGTACTTTATTGTTTATGCTTCTAATATTTAGATGGCAGACCAGGAGGGAGTTGGGACCAAATTATAGATACTGTTTTGGTAGGATTATTACCATATGAGGTTGAGCCATCTAGAGTTGATGGGCCAGGTTTGGGTGAATATCTCCATCCATTGTGAGGTTACAGTGTAAGTTTTTAGTAAGCGTCATGAATTTGTCTATTCGTTTTTGATGATGTTTGGATTTTGAGCTGATGTATGTAGATTTAAAAGGCTGACAGTGTATTGTGGTTAAGGAGATGGATATAGGACTAATTACTGGGTGACCTGCCTTATTTTATACAACTGGGGTGGTGGTTTGACATTTTGGGTAAAGAAATCCTAGGTAATACTCATTTTCATAAGTGGAGAGAAGGTATGGAATTAACATAAGGGATAGCAGGTTTTCAGCTTAAGTTTCCACAGGGTAACATCCTTATAATAATACAAGCCTTGCAGGACAGCTGTTAGAAGGGGATAGTACCTGATGGGGAAAAGATTAATTAGATAACATGAGTAACTAGTTTAACATATCCACACATAATCATTGAATACCACCTTGGTGTAGTAAATATGACCATCAGTACTTTCTGTTTTAGCCTAACTAGTACACATGGGTGATGCATGGTATTACAAAGGGCCTATCATATCAGATGCAATTAGCTAACCTATGGCTTTTCTGAACACAGTAGAAAAGTAAAGTAGTTTCCTTAATGTAAGGGATTCACAGTGTACCAAATGATAATTAAACCAGCTTTTCAGTTACTTTCCTAGTCGCTATACAGTGATCAATTAAGGTCATATATCGTTCCAAGCACAGGTAGTTTCAGGTTCAAAATACTTCAATAGTGAGGCGTTTTATGTTCAAGACAGGCAAAAATAAAATTACAGTGTTTGAGACAATTCAGTACAGAATATTAGAAACTATCACTAACTAATATTACTATTACTATTATGTTCCTGTCGCTAATTAGTTACTATAGCTGCTACCTGTGTAATTTTAATCACAGTGCAGTTTCAGTTGTAAAACAATGCTATGTTAAAGCTGTAACGAAACAGTGAACATACTAGCCTCCTAGTCGTTATATCAATACAGTAAACAGACAAGCTTGCTAGTCGCTGTAAGACATTTTTTAATATAAATATCAAAGGAGGGAATTTGCTCCTTCTCCACTGTTGTGTGATTGTAATAGTTGGTAAACCTACTTTACAGGGGGGTGTGGGGGGTGCTGGAACCGAGATGATTGGTGTGACCCCACAATACAATGTTGATCAATAAGTTGAATTTTCAGTCTGTTGGGAATCAGGCTTTTGGTTTGTCAGACTTCCTAGGCAGACCCCTACATATACACATATGCATATATATATATATATATATATATATATATATACATATATATATATATATATATATATATATATATATATATATATATATATATATATATATATATATATATATATATATATATATATATATATATATATATACACATATATATATATATATATATATATATATATATATATATATATATATATATATATATATACATATATATATATATATATATATATACATACATATATATATATATATATATATATATATATATATATATATATATATATATATATATATATATATATATATATATATATATATATATATATATATATATATATATATGCATATATATATATATATATATATATATATATATATATATATATATATATATATATATATATATATATATATATATATATATATATATATATATATATATATATATATATATATATATACACACATATATATATATATATATATATATATATATATATATATATATATATATATATATATATATATACATACACACACACATACATATATATATATATATATATTTATAGTTTGATAACCGGGGAAGTCCACTGGGCTCGAAAGCCCATTTTTAGTGGAGGCCGGGGAGAAAAGCTCAATATTACAAACACATTGCACACTTAAACAATTTACAATCAAGTAAAAATAACATTTTTTTATACACTTGTATTGTTAGCATAGAAGAAAAAAATATACATAGATATGAAATGCAAATGAAGTAAATCAGAGGAGAAGTGTAGGAAAAAGGAGGTGCAAAGAATTAAAGAAGAGATGCCAGGAGGAGGATAAAAAAGAACAGTATATATACACACACACATATTTTATATATATATATATATATATATATATATATATATATATATATATATATATATATATATATATAGATACATTTATATATATATATATATATATATATATATATATATAGATATATATAGATATATGTGTGTGTATCTATATGCATATATATCTATATGCAATAAACACTTAATACATAAAAAACAGTACACGCACCAATATTGAACCATACATATATGCACATAACTAAGCATACACAAACGGAGGCAGCTAGAAAAACTCTGACATATGTATTCACAAGTCTACTTTTTCAGAATTACGTATAGTACTTTTGCTATAAGTAGAGACATATATATATATATATATATATATATATACATATGTGTGTGTGTGTGGTGGTGATCGGTGTTTAATAATACACATGCACATTGCTACTTTCCTTTTTAGTTATGCTCCTTGATGCCTGTCTGGTTACATGAATGTAAAGGTATGTCCTTGGGGCTTTACTGAGTCTCGTTCAGTGGCTGGATGCAGAACTGAAATTGTACTTTGGCCATGGACCCAATTCCATTTGGAATTGAAGAAATGCTTCACCCTTACTTTTGTCCTACACACAATCATTCTGCTCTGTCTGGTTATCACAGACCATTAGGGTATCTTGAAAGAGACAATTTCAATGGTGTGGTGGGGGTCCTCGCATAGAAAATCGCCACACACTTCACCTTACTCAGTTATGGAATTGTGAAAGGGAGATCATGCCTGTTAAACCTGGTGGACGACTTTGAGACAGTCCAAGGCCCTGGACTGGGGGGGGGGGTGCCTTGCCTATCCCCCACCCAAGCATCATTGAAAAATCCACCCAGTTAGTTGGCAACCCTCAGATCATTAAATGGGTGATTAAGTGTCTCACTGATAGCACCCATACAGTCAAAATAGGGGAATGCACCGCAAACAGCAGACCTGTAACCAGTGGTGTTCCACAGGGATGAGTCCTAGTACCTCTACTGTTTGGAATCTATTTCTCCAAAGTACAAGCTAAAACTAAAGAATCTGTGGCTGACAAACTTTGCTTAAGACTGCAAACTGGATGCAGTCAGTGAATCTCCAAACAATGTTAATAACCTACATGAGGGTTTAACACAAACAAATGATTGGTGCCAAAGTCATTTTCTTAAACTATGAAAAAGAAATGTATTATCATCCATTTCTGTTAGTGTTATGTTTGTGCTAACTACCACATCAATAACACCCCAAGTACACACTCAAAGCAACCTTTATTTTGATCACCTTGTGTCCACCATGGTAAGAAGGGCATTGTATACTGCTCATCTCATAAGTAAGAGCAATGCATCCAGAAAAAAAAAAGGTTATATCAGCTATGTACCTCATCAGGTCAATAATTTAGCAGAATGTCCCTTTTGTTCTGTACCTGACCAAGCACCTGCATAAATTCATGAGACCACAAAGCTTGCTCACATGGAAAATTCAAGGATTTTAGCATCTCATCTGAACTCACTGTCACTTTATTCTGTCTGATACAGACTACTTAGAGATGGTCGATGTCATGCATATAAAGCAATCTTTTGACCCTGCTTTACTGGAATTTCTGCATATCCACCACTGAAATAGTAGACAGGTTACTTGCTTTAAAGAACTGAACCTGGTAGGTGAGATTAATTGAACTTGAGAGAGGGACAGATTGGTCTCACAGAACTTACCACATCTTTGGAATGGACTCCCACTTCATGTCAAACAGAACAAGTCACTGGCCCTCTTCAAACGCTATCTGGACAATTGGAAGGGTAACAGCACATTGACCATGGGATGTTTTACCTGTGTCCATCTTGGACAGGGGCAACTGGTGCTTATTGTGGAAATAAGGGTAGAACTTGGCTAGGCCTTCTAGAGCCTTACAGACACTAGCGTAGTAGCTTCCTATGACACAATGATCCTATGTAGCTTCAACTTTTCCCTATCTTTAATAGCACCAACTCTGCAGCTGAATATTTCATAGGTTCACAGGACGATAACTAGGCAGTTGGCCGGGAGGCCCTTATAAGCCTAGCTAAAAGTTTTGCACATGATCCCACATAGCACCGGTTTCTGCTGTCCACCAGGAACACAGGTTGGTATCCCAGAGGTGTATTATCTGTTTGCCATCCAGTCATCCCGGTTCATCTTTAAGATGGTTATTGAGGTAGTCTGCTTGACATGGAAAGGAGTCTATTCAACAGATGGTGGAGTATTTGGGACGCACAACAAGCTCAATTAATGACACCTACGGCTATGCAACTCCAAAAAGGCTGCAACTGATACAGCCGTGGGTGCCACACACAGGTCACCTCTAAGCAGTCTGGAAAAGACTGAGTACAGGGACAGGGGCTGTCAGCCTATCAGTAGAGGATAGGTGTTTGAGTCCCTGTATCTTACTGGTCAGGAACCTCCGAGGTCTCTCCACCTGCTGCATGGGCTTCGCAAGGTACATGTTGAACAGGGCACTGTACTTCATAATGGTATGAGAAAGGCAGAGTACAAGGATGTTATGACATCCTTTTTCAAGGATGAAATACCCTTACTTATTAGGTGTGACATTTAGAAAGTCTTCCGTGGTATGTAGGCAATGTGGTGATCAACATGGTGGCTTCAATCGACCTGGGTGCCCACATCCCTCACAACTGATTGCATGCTTAGTCCATTGTTATTACTGTGACAATTATTGGGAATTACATTTTCCACAAAGGGGATTATGATGCATTTCCCGGCATTCAGTTTGAGGAGATGATTCTTGCACTAGTGTTGTAAAGCTATATTGCTCATCAGATGAGGATTTGAAAGCACAAGTGCAAGGACTCAAATTTTTTTCAGATATAAGAATGTGATTTGGTCATGATGAAGGTGCTAAGGCAACCTTTAAAGTATAAAAATTGCAGCAGTAAGAAAATACCTGTTTGGGACAGGAATGTGATATAAAACAACGTGAGCAAGAGTGAGTGTAAAAATAATTGGGAACTAATGGGATGAACACTAAAGCATGAACAAATGCAAATAAAACTTATGGAATACATTAGACAAATTAATGCTGAAAACAGTGTTTACATCTAGGAACAAAATTCAAGCTATAAAACAATTTGCTGTTCCTGTCATAACTTACAGTTTTGGAGTGACTGAATGACCACAAAACATATTACAGAGGAAAACAAGAAGGATGCTTGCTGCTTATCAAATGATTAAAAAAAAATAAGTGCATACCAAGACTACATTTTATTAAAAAAAAAAAAAAAAAAAAAAGTGCAAACCAAGACTACATTTTAGCCATTCTGAATGAGGTATGGGTCGCCTTGAAATTGATTACATGTATTGATCTGTAATCCTGGGAACACACACAGATCTGCTGACCTCCCAAGACCCAAACATAGATAAAGGTTTGAAACATGAGGAGAAAACTCTAAGATGACTTCTCTGCTTAATCTAGCAGAAGGATATCGGCATCAAGCAAGAATGGAAATCAAACCAGTAGATCACAATCAGGAAACAACTGAATGTGCCAAAAACAATAAGGTGAGGGACCAGATGAGAAGTCAAGAAATGAGGTAAATTCATAAAGAGAGTTCCAAGTATAGAAAACTTCTGAAAGAACCTCATGGTGATCAGGACTGAAAGCATGAATGGTTAGGCAAAACCAAACTAAGACATGAAAAGTTTGTTATTGGTGGCTGAAGAAAGTGGACTACGTACACATTTGTTTAGAAAATCTATTGAGCATACAGGAGAAACAGAGAAACGTAGATTTTGTAAAACAGAATTGTAAACAGTCACACAAATCATGGGTGGTTGTGATACATCAGTGGCAGGAGGACTGCATACTGAAAGGCTTCATAATGCGGCAAGACTGTAGCACTGGGGATTGTGCAGTCATTATAGTATTGAAGTGGCTGAAAAACACTAGAAATATTATCTACAAAGCATCATGGAAAACAATGAAGTGGACATTGTACAGCATCACCTATTAGCAACAGATAAAAAGATAGTTGCTAGAAAAGTAAATGTAGTGGTCCATGAAGAGAAGACAACAGTAGAAGTGATCCTTGAAACCTCTACACCCAGTGACAACAGTGTGCTGCATATAGAGAGATGCAAAGTTGCAAAATATCTGGATTTGCAGGCAGAAACAAGAGCAATCTGGATTACAGACAGACAGACAATTCCAATAGTAGTAGGAGCAATGGGCCTTATAGAAAGAGTCTACAATCTTACTTAGTTATGTTAGCATTGCATGTAATCCCATGCTAATTGCAGGAGGAGTCATTACTGGGCACAGTGGAGCCGATTCAAAGAGCACTTGTGGCTGACAAAGATCGAAAGAATACTAATTTCATGTGCTGTAATCATACTTTGACTTAGGAATGGGGTCCATTGCCATCATGGTATTAGAAACCCTAAAGATTTGGAGAAAATAAAGTATATATGTATATATATATATATATATATATATATATATATATATATAGAGAGAGAGAGAGAGAGTACAGCAAGCATTATTTGTAATGCTACAGTATCCACTTTTACAACAGTGGTTAACAGAATGCAAGTTGATAGCCCGCTTGTACACCTTAACTGTAACCATACTTTGACTTAGGAATAGGATGCATTCCCATCCTGGTATTAGAAACCCAACATATTTGGAGGAAATAAAAAAGATTACGGGGGTATAGAGTTGCATCTTAAGATTGCAGTAAACATGTACAACTTTAAGATTGGTTAGCTTTTGCTGAATAGATATAGTACATACTGATATAATCAAGTATAATATAAGTAAATGGCTGCAATGTTTGTGCAATACTTAAGGACCACAAAGCATCAGACCTTTCTCTGCAGCCTGATTGTTTGTACCTTCAAGTACTGTCACTTGGCACTAGACGTCACAAGGAGTACATTAATAAGACTGATACAAGGACTTTTTCATGGTTTAGACTGGTGGAGTACACCTGTTAGACCGACTACTACAAAAATGTTTTTTTTTTTTTTTTTTAAGCATCTTCACCTTACGTGGGGTGCTTTTATCATATGTTGCCTCACATGAATACTGACTGGAGCGCTGGTTGTAACCTCTCATCAGAACATTTCAGTAGTAAAACTATTTTACTGTCCAGTGTTTAGCCAGTATGTGACAGAGGACTTTATTTTCTAGTTTGCATTGTGAGCAAATGATTACAGATGGAAGTCTGAAAGAGTGCCCAGTACCAGGAACCCGTAACCTAATGCTAATGGTGGGAATGGTGTTATGTGCCCCTATTGGCCAGTATGTGCCTACCATGAAACCTAGCAGCCCTGCGTCAGTACAGTACTGGCCGGCCAGTGTTCAGTTGCCCAACATGGAATACCTGGGAAAGCAAAGAACAGGGCATCTGTGACATTCAACCAGGTTTTTGGGAAAATATGCCAGTAGATGGGACAAAGAAACTATTAGTTTGGAAGGAACAGTAAGAAAGATGAAGTCAGGGAAAGCAGCATGCTCAAGTGAGGTCACAGCAGATATGACAAAGATGCCGGGTGAGATAGAGGAGAAACAGCATTTGAGGGTACTCACAATAGTGTGGATAAAAATGTGCATCTCAGATGACTGAAAAATAAGCATACTTATGTCAGTGTTTAAGAACAAACGGCACACTTACAACGGTGGGCAGTACAGAGGTATCAAAATGTTGTCACATTGCATGAAAGTTCTGAAGAGAGTGATTGATAAACACATACACAGAGTAGATGAAAGAGTAGATGAAAGTAATTTGGGAGATGATAAACACGTATGCAAAACAGTTAAAAGTAAGATGGGAGATGAGAATTTCAGATTCAGATCAGGATAGAGCAAAATTGGCCCAATGTTTGCAGGGAGACAGATGAGAAGAAGCTAGTGCTGAGGAAGGAGTCCAAATGGGCATTACAAAACTTGGAGAAAGCATATGATAAGGTTCCAAGAAAGCGGATTCGGGCAGTCCTGCAGTGGTTCAAAGTCCCAGAAACATTGATGAAATTAGTGCAAGCTATGTATAAGGACCCAATGTCTCCAGTATGAGCAGTGTTCGGTCTCAGAGTGGTTCGCAATGGGTGTGCGTGTGTAGCAGGGTTCATCTATGAGCCCACTGCTGTTCATACTGATGATGGACTACGTTAGCAAGTACTTGAGGTGAATTCATAAGCAGACTGAGCAAAAACTTCTGCAAAGGACAGGAGAATGCAAAACAAAGCACATGGGATGAAACTGTGTACAGATAAGACAGACATAATGGCAGCAAATAGCAGACTTCCAAAGAAGCTGAGAATTGACAAAATAACCGAACAGGTTAACATCTCCAACTATCTGGCAGGGGTCGTTAAGGAGATGGGAGTTCAGAATGAGGATGTCAAAGCATGAATCAGAGGTCCTGCAGCCATCTTGCACATAGTGTTAGGTGTTGCATATGACCCCAAAATGCTAAAGAAGCTGAAAAATAAGGCATGCAAAACAGTGAAGCGACCAGTAGTAATGTATCGCACAGAAACCCAGGCAGTACAGCCAGAGCAGTTGAGAGTCTGGATGTAATGGAGATGAAGTCCCTCAGATGGGAGGTAGGATGCACACTGTGGGATAAATGACGAAATTAGGACACAAGGGCAAAATCCAGAGTAGCTACAATTGCAGGAAAAAGTCAAGCAAAATGCAATCGATGACAGTGACTCAGGCACATGTGCATAAAAGCCAGAAGACAATAAGGTTAAGAAGTAGTATGGGACAGACAGGAAGTAGACAAGAGAAAATGCAGTCATCCAGCAGAGGTGGCTGGATTGTGTGTGAGAGAAGAGCTGTGACAGTCAGTAATGGGTGAAGAGGGCATGAGAGCAGCATTGAATCAAGAGAGATATGGCAACAGTTGGTCCGACACCAAAACCCCATGTACAGAATGGGAAGAAGGGGGCTGGTGATGATGGCACTATAGACAGTTGGTCCGACACCACAACCCCATGTACAGAATGGGAAGAAGGGGGCTGGTGATGATGATGGCACTATAATCTTGTTCATCATAGTATCACTGTAACTCTGCTATATTACATTGTCCTTTGCGCAGCATGCAGACACAATCCCTTTATGCTATATCAATAATTCGCTCACTGGTACTTTGAGCAATGAGCTCATCTAAAATTAGTGCTATGCAGGTGAGCTCTTGTTGTCTTTGAATCCTAGCCAGTATCCCTTCATACCACTTATCACCTAAACTAAAGTTAGAGCATTCCTACAACCACCCTCTGACTTTAGAACCCTTTCCTGCACTATATAATTTCATGACGGCTTCTGTATAACCCCGTGAACAACTCACTTGAGAAAAAAAGAGGTTGTGATGTAATGGTGTATACAGAGCTTTTTAAATAGTATAGTACATAAACACACACCCAAACACGCACAGTATCTTCTGCATTCACACACACAGACATTGTGCTTTCACACACACACACTGTTCATTCTCTCATGCATTGTTAACTCTGTCATACACACACATACAGTCTATTCTGCAATCACACACTCAGACATTCATCGCTAACTGGCTCATACACACACCTTACACAGTTTCTTGTGCATTCACACACACATTTTGCTTAGACACACACACACACACACACACACACTGTTCATTCTGTCATGCATCGCTAACTGTCTTTCTTACACAAGCATACAGAGTCTTTTGAATTCACACACATTCTGCCTTCATGCATGGATTCAGGAACCCACATGCAATCAGAAAGTACAGTTTTGTACCTACCATAAATGTAGATGTTCGAAGATCCACATTGCTGCAGTCCTTACATATGGGGTAGTCCGCTGTCCTCGGTCGGCCCGAATACCAAAGTATAAGGCTGACGTCGGTCAAGGCGCTTAAAACTGACATCAGGACGTCAGGGTACAAAAGCGCATGACCAACGTCATTTCCTCAGTCTTTTCTTGCCCCAGATGTCAGAAGACCCTAACAAGAAAGGCCAAAGCCAAAAACCAGCAAAAACTAACCAACCACCCGTGCACTAACCATATTTACAATATATACAACACAAACTACACCACCACATTCAACAACAGAGGGGAAGGAGGGAGGGTAAATTGGACTGCAGCAATGTGGATCTTCGAACATCTACATTTATGGTAGGTACAAAACTGTACTATGTTCTTCATCTCACATTGCTGCAGTCCTTACATATGGGTAGAATCCCAAAGCAGAGGTAAGGGAGGATGGCAAAACTATAAAGCATTAGGCGCTGCCAAAATGCCCTGTAAAATAGCAGTGGCAAATCCAGCCCTAGATTTAGAGTAAAGTGGAAGGTGGTAATGCTTAGAGAAAGTATGCACTGAACTCCAAGTAGCTGCTTCCAAAATATCTTTAGTAGCCACCCCCCCTTAAAAAAGCTGTAGAAGTGGCAGTAGCCCTAGTGGAATGAGGCCTAATCCCAGCTGGAATCTCCTTACCATGATGGGAATAACAGAAAGCAATACAAAACCCAATCCACTTAGAAATAGTTTGTTTTGAAACAGGTTTGCCCTGAGAACCCAAAGCAAAAGAAACAAACAACTGCTGAGACTGCCTGAACCCTTTAGTTCTGCTCAAATAATATCGCAACTGTCTGTGTATATCCAAAGTGTGCAAAATCCTTTCCCCTTTATTTTGGGGGTTTGCATAAAAAGTAGGCAAATGAATAGTTTGGTTTAAAGCCACACTAGAAACCACTTTAGGCATAAAAGAAGGGTTAGTACGCAAAGACACCCTATCCTTGTGGAAAATTAAGAAAGGCTCAACTGCCATAAGGGCCTGTAATTCAGAAACCCTTCGCAGAGGTAATGGCCAACAAAAAGCAGTCTTCCATGATAAATATTTCAACTCTGCTGATGCTGCAGGCTCAAAAGGTTGTAGAGTGAGTTTCTCCAACACAAAATTGAGATCCCAAGCAGGAGTAGGAGCTCACGTGGGGTCTTATATTCTTTGCCCTCTAAGGAATTGCTTAAACAAAGGCTGAGAAAATAATGGTGGGTCACAGTCATAGTGAGCAGAAATTGCTGCAGCATGAACCTTTATAGAGGAGAAGGACAAACCTTTGTCCAACAACTCAGTAAGGTATTGAAGTGCAACACTTAAATTAGGTTAAGAAACATCAAAGTCCTTTGCTGTACTCCAAAATAAAAATCTCCTCCATTTATCTGCGTAAACTTTCCTTGTACTAGGCCTCCTGGCCTCCAAAATAACATTCAAAACTTGTTGTGGAAGCTGAGACCCTCCAAGGTTTAAAACAGAATATGCCAGGCTGTCAGATGTAGAGAATGAAGTTTGACATTGAGTAAATGACTGTTCTCCTGAGACAGCAGGTGAGGAATCGAAGGCAAAGGCCATGGAGGCTCCCGTACCAGACTTCTCAGTAATGGGTACCAGTGCTGTCGAGGCCAATCTGGAGCTATTAAAATCATGCTTGGCTTGTCCTGTCTGACCTTCAGGAGTACCTTTGGGAGGAGAGGCAGAGGTGGAAAGGCATACACGTGAAGATTGCTCCAATTGAATGAGAGAGCATCCACTTTCCAAGCTGTGTGATGAAACCTTTTTGTGCAAAACTTTGGCAGCTGGTAATTTAGTGGAGAAGCAAACAGATCTATGTCTGGAGTTCCCCATAACACTGTCAATCTCTGAAATACATGAGGATCCAATTTCCACTCGTGGGGATCCATAATTTGTCTGCTCAACACATCTGCTAAGGAGTTCTGTGCTCCTGGCAGAAACCTTGCCTGAAGATTTAGCTGTAAACTGAGAGCAGTCTCCCACAAAATCATTGCTTGTCTGCATAGAGGATAAGAATGTTCCCCTTGCTTGTTGATGTACCACATGACAGTTGTGTTGTCTGTTTGAATCAACACCTGCCCTGGAAGAAGTAAATCCTTGAAAGCTATCAATGCAAATTGGACTGCTAACATCTCCTTCAAGTTGATATGTAGATGTTGAAGTCTGGCAGGTACGTGTCTTGTACCCATTTTCCATTTAGATGAGCTCCCCAAGCTTTGTCTGAGGCATCTGTCGTTAAAATATGACTCGCCTCTGGCCGGGTCACAGAGAGTCCCTTGTTTAGGTGACATTCCTGAGCCCACCACAAAAACTCCTTTTGAATGCAAGGTATTATCTGAATGACAGTGTCCAAATCTTGGCAGTGCTGTGTCCATACATTCTTGAGATACCATTGTAGCTTCCTCATATGCAGTTTGGCATTGGGAAGTACCAGAATACAAGATGCCATGAACCCCAAGGCTTGAAGGACTGTCCTTGCAGTCAGCCTGGACTGACGAGACAATTGGTGGAAGTGAAGAGAAAGATTCTTTTGTTTGTCCGGGGTCAAAAAGGCCATCTGGGATGCTGTATTCAGTCTCACACCCAGAAAGCACATGTCCTGAGAGGGTACTAGACTGGACTTTATTTCGCTCACAGAATACCCCAGGCATCTTAACACTGCCATCACATACTGTAGATGATGAAGAAGTTCGTCCCTTTCTTGGGCCAGAATCAGGCAATCGTCCAAATAAGGATAGATTTGTATTCCTCTTAGCCTGAAGAAAGCTACCACTGGAGCCAGAACCTTCGTGAACACTCTGGGCGCAGTAGATAAGCCAAAGGGCAATGCAGAGAACTGATAATGTGAAGTCCCAGCCCGAAAACGCAGATACGTCCTGCAACTGGGCCTGATAGGAACATGAAGGTAAGCCTCCTTGAGATCCAGAGTCACCATCCAGTGATCTTTGCCCAGCAGAGGTAAAAGCTGTTGTAACGTCAACATTTTGAACTTGGGAATGTCCAGATATGTGTTGAGGATAGATAAATCCAAAATTGGTCTCCACGTGTTTCCTTTCTTTGGTACTAGAAACAGGCGAGAATAAAATCCTAGGCCCACTTCTGGCAGAGGGACCGATTGTATGGCCCCTATTTGAAGTAGCAGAGAAATTTGTTTGTGAGCCTCTAGTCTTTGCTGAGGAGGAATGTCCGGCATGCCTTTGAAAGGAGGCAAGGTATGGAAATAAAACTTGTAACCCTGGTGTATGATATCCAATACCCATTTGTCCTGGGTAATCAACATCCAATTTTCCTTGAAGAGTGCTAACCTTCCTCCCAAAGGTGCTGCCAGGCAAGAAGGATCTGGCAGCCGAAAAAGTAGGTCATTGGGCCTGTTTACGAAAGGACTGGCCCCTGCCCTCACCCGAAGATTGTGCAGGAGAACTCCCTGTTCTAGGCCTGAAAGAACTCTGAGCTCTGCCCCTACCACGTCTAGATCTACCCCTAGACTGAGAATCATAAGAAGGATACGTCCACCCCTTAGCAGGCCAATTCCTACTAAACTTCGGAGGCTGAACTAGCAAAAAATCTTTAACAGCCTGCATAGACTTAGCCTTGTCTTCCATTTTCTTCAAGACTGACTCCACAGGTGAACCAAACAACACATCAGCCTGCAAAGGAGCATCCAAAATCCTTGTCTTAACATGGACAGATAAATTCTGATCCTTCAGCCAGGCGTGCCTGCGAAGAACTGAGCCAGTGGCAGCCACCCTAGACGAGGCCTGCACAGCATCAAAACCACACTGTAATGAATGCTTACCCACCTGTTCAGAGACATGCACCAAATCTTGTAATTCTTTACACTCAATGCCTTCCGCCAGAGCATCCACCTTAGACTTCAATTGAGAAAGAAGAAAGTTTTGATATTTCAACATATGAAACTGGCAATTCAAAGCCCTCATAGCTAAGGTAGAAGATGTATAGACCTTTTTTCCCCATCTATCCAAAGCTCTGGCTTCTTTATCTAAAGGAACCGGATTTTTCACAACAGAGGCCTTGACACCCTTAGGTCCCTGACTAATAGTTTCTGGGTCCGCCCTAGGACTCTTATAAAGATATTTATGAGCCTCAGGCACCCTGTAATACCTATCCGGTTTAACAGGAGCAGGAGGGAGAGAATCAGGATTAAGTGAAGCCTCTGCAAACACATCTTCCACAACATCCAGAACAGGGGGTATAGCCAAGGGCCTATGCTGGGGTAACAGCAAAAATTCCCTAAGCCTTTTCCGAGAATCAGAGAAGTCCTGACCTTCCCACTTAAAATGTTCCCTCATAGAATGAAGTGTCTCTGAAAAAGAAAAATCCTCTGGAGGAGAAGCAGGAGTGGAATCATCTGCATCAGAATCAGAATAAGGAGAATACTCCTGCAAGTCTTCAGCTGAAGACTCTGAAACATCCGAAGCCTGCTCAAAACTTCCCAACTCTGGCTCCACCCTAGGCCTCTTATCAGGAGGGGGCAAAGAACCTCTAATCAGAGTAATCAAATCCTCTGCCATTTTAAGCATGTGCTTCTTAGGCACAGACCCTGCTGAACTAGGAGTGACACCAACAGAAGCTAAAACTGGCCTGCCTCTGGGAGAAGCCTTGGAAACAGAAGGAGAAGGCCTAACCACCCTAGGAAGGGAAGGGAGTACAGTAACTTGAGAAGCCCCTTCAGCCTGACCTGCCTCCTGAGAGACCACCTCCTGCAAAATCAAAGTCTCCCCCTGAGACTCCAGAGAAGTCTCCGCCGGAACCACCGGTTCCACTGAAGCCTCTAAAGAACCGGCGTCCGGAACGGATGACTCATCTTGCCTGGGTTTAACTGCTTTGTCTTTGCGCTTCTTCGCAGAAGCGGCGCGGAGAATCCGACGGCATATTATAATTGCACCGCTTCCCAAAGACCAGCCTAGCACAATCTAACCTTCGCTTAATAGTGCGTTTATTGAACCTAGCACAAAAGCGACACCCAACAACGTCGTGCTCAGGCCCCAAACAAGGAATACACAAAGAATGATAATCCCTATGCGGTATCTGTTTCCCACAAAAAATACAGTTATTCACTTTTTCTGACATCCGGTAAAACACTGAGGCAAGAAAAAACCAAAATATTCCCTAACGGGGTACTTAGCCCACTTGAATTCGGTCTGAAACTCCGAATTCGAAAAATTTCAGAACGCCGAACGGCACTTGCAACGCTGCTTCTGCATCGGACCATGCGGCAAAAAAGACTGAGGAAATGACGTCGGTCATGCGCTTTTGTACCCTGACGTCCTGATGTCAGTTTTAAGCGCCTTGACCGACGTCAGCCTTATACTTTGGTATTCGGGCCGACCGAGGACAGCGGACTACCCCATATGTAAGGACTGCAGCAATGTGAGATGAAGAACATCGAGAAAGACAATCATACACATAAATATACACACCGAAACACGTCTGGCATACCACTCAGCTATATATTCTTTCTCCGAAAAGTCTGGACTTAGGGCAAATTTTTTGTTCTGTGTTGTTATTATTTATTACTTATTTATTTAAATTTGTTGACCGGGAGTGTCCGACTGGACGTAGGTCCATTTTCAGCGGAGGCCCGGGGAGAAAAGCTCCACAGTAAAATAAACACAGTTGTTACATTGGATTACATAGCGATTAACAATTTAACATAGCAATTACTTACAACATATTTACAGATGAAGAACATAGTACATCAGTAGACAACTAGAATCTTTATCTGTGAAGTACATAGCAGACATTAACAAATGTTACGAGAAGTTCCTGCTGTATAATAAGTACTAGGCTTATGAGCATCTGAGTTTGCTATAATCAAGGTAGTTAGTGGAGTGGAGAGAAAGGTGGTGGTTGGATGGGGTGGGTGATATTAGAGTGGGAGTTGCAAGGGCATAGCCAGCATGTTTTTAGGTGCGCTTTTAGTAAAGTTTTGAAGTGGGTGCATGATGGTACAGAGGCAATTGTGGGTGGGAGTGAGTTCCATAATTTGGCTATGGCGCAAGAAAATAGTGCTTCACCAGCAGAGTTATTGGCTTTAGTGATCTGCAAGAGATTTTTGTTGCTGGATCTTAGTGGTCTGGTGGTGCGATAGGGTTGGAGTAGATGCTGGAGGGATGGGACATTTAGTGGATGGTTTACTAGTTTGTGGGCGAGTGAGAGTTGATACCACTGAAGGAGGTGAGGGAGTTCAAGCCAGCCCAGTTCAGCAAGTGAGAGACAGTGGTGACTACGGAAGGATGCCCCTGTGGCGAATTTGGCGATTTTGTTGTAGAAGGTCTCTAGCTTGTTTAGATCACATTGCCTTAGGTTGGTATATATTGGAGAGGCATAAAGTAGGGTGGAGATAAGGTGGGAATTTGCTATCGAAATCTTTGCTGCTTTGGTGACAAATTGCTTATTTCTGTATAACTCTCCTAGTTTTTTGTGGACTTCTTTATGGTCATGGATAGGTGAATGTCAAATTTTAGTTTATTGTCTATTTCCACTCCTAGCAATTTGGTGTGTTCAGTTGGGTATATAGTTGTGTTGCCTTTTGCTGTGATGTTAAAGTGAGAGTTGTTTTGAGTATGTTTGGTGGGTTGGAAGATGAGTAGTTTAGTTTTGTTTGGGTTGAGTATTAATTGGGCATCAGATAACCATGTTTCAACAGAGGAAAAGGCTTCCTGTGTGACTTTTTGCAGTTTGGGTAGGGACTGGGCTGAGCAGACGATGGTCGAGTCATCTGCGTGTTGTATGAGTGTGCCATGTTTGGTGGCAGAGGCTAGAGTATTGGTGTAAACTGAGAAGAGTAGGGGTCCAAGGATGGATCCTTGGGGAACCCCTATGGAGACAGGTAGTTGGGGAGATATGTCATTCTGCCATACAACAGATTGTTGGCGGTCAGACAGGTAACTCTGAAACCAGTTGGTGACTGACTGTGAGAAGGATAGGTTATTGAGGACAGAGATAAGTTGTTTGTGTGTGACCATGTCAAATGCTTTAGATAGGTCTAGGAATGTAGCAGAGGAGAGATAGCCATTGTTTTTATGCTGAAGGATAGTCTTAGTAAAGGACAGTAAGGCAGTGGTAGTGCTATGGTTTGGTCGGAAACCATGCTGAGTACTAGAAAGAAGGTTGTTATTAAGTAGGTAGTCTGAGACCTGAGAGTGTATGCATCTCTCTAGTATTTTGGAGAGTGGAGAGAGAATAGCTATGGGGTGGTAATTGGTTAGTTCAGCGGAGGGTCCGCCTTTGTGGAGGGGAATTATATGCGATACTTTCCACAGTGTGGGAACATAACTTTCTGACAGAGATTGGTTAATCAAGATGGATACTGGGTAGGCCAGAGCATCAGCTGCAATTTGTAGGTATTCACTTGGGAGGTTGTCTGCTGCTAATTTGGTGGGTTTAAGTTTAGTTAAGAGTTTTTTTTTATGTTGGAGGTAGGTACAGGAGAAAAAGAGAAGGCAGTGGGGAGATTACTAGTTAAAGGTGTGGGTTGGAGGGGAGGGGGGTTGTGTTGTTTATAGTATGGTTTGGGTGAAGTGTGTGTTGAATGAGGTAGCAATATTTTCTGAGGAGTGAGAGATGTTAGGAGGAGGGGTACTGACTTTACCTAGGTGGAGGATGGAGTTTATGGAGGACCAGAATTGTTTGGGGCTGTGTTGTGAGGAGTCTAGGGCAAACTGGCAGTATTGGAATTTGTCCGGTTTTATTAGCTTTTTGACTCTATTGCGTATTTCTAGGAATTTCTGTCTAGCTGAGGGGGTTTTGGTTTTGCGCCAGTGCTCCCAGGCTTTATCCCCGTTTTTCATTTCTGACTTAGTGGTTTTCTGTAGCCATGGGGAGGGTTGTGCTTTGGTTCTGGAAAATCTTATGGGGGCATGGTAATTAAGGATGTTCAGGAAGGTAGTATTAAAAAATTCAACTGCGTCATCTAGACTGAGGTACTTTAGAGGATGCCAGTTACATTCTTTGAGGGATGAGATGAATGTGAGTGGGTTAAAGTTTAGTTTTTAGTATTTGACGGTAGATGACAGGTTTAGCTTGGTATAGGTATTTTTTGAGTAGGAATGTTGGGAAGTGATCACTGAGGCTATCTGATAAGCAGCCTGTTATATATGACTGGGGGCTCTTACTGACTAGTATCCAATCCAGGGTAGTGTGCTTGCTGGAGTTTTTATTTATCCTGGTTGGTGACTGGACTAGTTGGGTGAAGCCATGAAGGTGTACATGATGGGTTGGATTGTTGCCAGAACAGGATTGCCAGTCACTACTGAAATCACCTAAGATGATAGTTTCTTGGGGGAGATGGTGGGTAGACCAGCTGAGGAGGTTTTCTAGTGGAGGGATGTTTTGGCCAGGTGGGAAGTAGCATCCAATTATGTTGATGGTTTTGTTTTGGTTAATTTTGAGGTTGGTATATATTATTTCTTCATTGCCTATTTGTGGAGCTGATGATTTTAAGATCTGGATGTTTAGATGCTGTTTAAATGTTATAGCTACACCACCTCATTTGTTTAGCCGAGCTACTCTTAGTATGCCGTAACCTGTAGGGAAGTATTTGCTCACTGGTAATGTGAGGTTTTAGCCAGGTTTCTGTCAGGATGACTATATCTGGGGATTACAAGTCTATGGTGGCATGGAGTTCATGGACTTTGTTGGATATACTTGTAATATTTAGGATTAGTAGAAGGAAGTCACTTGGCTTTCTATTGGATGTAATATGGGAGAAGTTGTGGTTTCTAGTCTGATTATGAGGATTGGGGTTGGAGATGGTAGGGCCAGGGTTGGGGTGGATGTCTCCACTTAGGGCTAGTTTTGATATGCATGAGATTATTAGTTCTCAGTTTTTGAATGTGTTTATTTATAAGGGAAACTTTATGATTGTGCTATGTGGGTAATAGGTATGGTGGGAGGGTTACTATGTTAAGTAGTAGGGATGCTTTATGTTTGAGTAGTATAGTTGGTAGAATATGTGGCGGGTGCATAGGGATGGTTCTTGAGCTGGTGGGAGGGGAGCTGAGTGTGGGTGAGACATGAGTGGTGGTGTGAGTAGTAGTACAGTGGTAGTGGTTGAGTGGAGGAATGATGGAGCTTTGGTAGGATGTAAGATATGCAAGGAGAGTACATGCAGTGAGCATAGGAAAGGTATGCTTGTACATGTTAGTTGAGGAGGTGTGATAGTAAAGGGAATATGGAGGAGGTAGTGTTGGGTTAGCGCTGTGGTTGGCTATTGGAAAGATGGGAGGGGTTTGAGTGCAATAAAGGTGGGACCACTGGGGGCGGGAGGGAATAGGGGGCAGGGTGGGGAGCGAAGCAGATAGAGACCCAGTTAGTTACTCGAATGAGGGGGCTGGAAACAATCACAAAGCAAAGATAAGTAAGTGTTAAGAAACAATCACAATTGACCAAGGACTGCTCTGAAACTAAGTAATTTCTTAATTCCTCAGGTGGAAAAACAGGATAACCTTGTATCAGTAGGCTACTGTGGTCATAGTTTAAATTAACAAACACACAGTATTGATCAGTTATGGATACTATTTGCTAACAGAAGGGAATAAGAGAAAGTGGAAGATGTGTGTGTGTGTGTGGTGGTGGTGGTGGTGGGGGGGGGGGCTGCTTACAAGCCAAAGCAGAGTGCTCTCCAGGGGAAAATGAATATTGGTTCAAACAGGTAGACACATACTCAAAGTTAACTGTAGCTGTTTGCAGACAGCTCAGACCCGGATTGCGCTTTTCCTACAAGAATGTTACAGGTGGTACTGCAGTTGAATACTTAAGAGTGGTGTTAGGTTGGAGAGACACTGAGCCTTCATGGGGCCTGTAGCAGAGTGGATTGTAGTGTTGTATATAGTTGTTTACGGGCAAAAGTTGCAAGTTAGAAAAGGATGGGCAGTGCTATGAACCATACCTCTGGACTGTACATATTTCCACAATGTCCAGATTTTTGCCTCATATCTTTGGTCTGTTTCTGTTAAACCTGTGTTTTTTGGCAAACAGTTGGTAATTCAGTGAAGTCGAAGGAAAAAATAAAGGCCAGAGAATTTTCAGACTTCATACCCTTTAGAAAATTCATGCTAAATTCCCAACTCTCAACTGTCCAGATTTTTGCAGAAAATCCAGATTTGTGCCTCATATTTTTTAATCTGTTCCTCCTCAAAGGTATGGTATTCTTGATTTTTGTGGAAAATCATTGAGGACTTTGGCCAGATTTCTTATGCTAAGAGGTTGAAAGCTATGCACCTGTCCTGTCAACTTTCTAAGTTTTTTTAAGAGCAATATTTAAAAAGTGTCCCTATTTTTTGGATATTTGTCCCCCATTATTTGTGGCATTGTCAATATTTTTTGTTCTAAGAGGTTGAAACGTATGGCTATGATCCAGCAACTCCCCCTCAGCAACAGCCCCACCCCCAAAAGGCTTTACTGTAATAAGCCGATTGATAGGATCAACTTTATTACAGTTAGATCTATAGCCCGCTGCTCGTAGTTGCAGTGGCAGATGCTAGTTAAAGGCTAAAAAGAATAACCAAAAAAATAAATACAGCACATCACTGTAATAAGCTGATCGATAGATTGTATTAGATCAGCTAATTACAGTTAAAGCTATAACCCCAGCTGTTTAAACAAACAAACAATAAAAAACAACGGATGTTCCTTTTTGTGGCACACAAACCAGATGGCCAGATACATGACACATACCTGTCTCTCATATACACGCATACACAGTCTCTTCTTCATTGCCACACTCAGACATTCTGCTGTCACACAGGGGACTGTTCATTCTCTCATTCATCGATAATTATCTGGCACACACACACAGTCTTCTCCTGCACTCACACACTGACATTCTGCTTGCACACATGCACTGTTCATTCATTCTCTCATGCATCGCTAAAGCTCTGTCATACACACATGATGCATACACCGTCTCTCCTGCATTCACACACACACATTCTGCTTGCGCACGAGCACTTTTCATTCATTCGCTCATGCATCGCTAACAGTCTCTCGTACACATGCATACACAGTCTATCCTGCATTCACACACACAGACATTCTGCTTGCACACATGCAGTTTTCATTCGTTCTCTCATACATTGCTAATGCTCTCTCATACACACGCATACACAGTCTCTCCTGCATTCACACACACACTTTTCATTCATTCTCTCATGCATCGCTAACGCTCTCTCATACACACGCATACACAGTTTCTCCTGCATTCACATTCTGTTTGCACACAAGCACTTTTCATTCATTCTCTCATGCATCGCTAATGCTCTCTTACACACACATACACAGTCTCTTCTTCACTCACACACACATTCTGCTTTCACACATTCACTGCTCATTCTCTCAGGCATCGCTAACTCTCTCATACACACACACACACACACAGTCTGTTCAACATTCACACACGGAGACATTATGCTTTCACCCATGCATTCACTAACCCACATGCAATCAGCAGGAGAAACCCAACCATACACACACACACCAACCAAGGCATGCCCGAAACACTCTATACCATACATATTTTCGCACGAATGACCTGATTTATGGCTCATATTTTTTGTTCATGTGATCCCAAAAAAAATTGGTTTTCTAGGAAATCGGGGGCAATTTATTAAAGATTGAAGCTACAAAATAACGGCAGACATTTGACATTCAGGCTTCCTAATCTTCAGAAAATCTAATCTAATCCAAAAACTGTTATTCTCGCAACTTTCTAAGTTTGCAACAGCAATATTTAAACAATGCCCATATGCTTTTGAGTCTTTATCCAGTTTTCTTGCTCTAAGAGGTTGCGAGGTATGAGACCAATTGTATTAACACTTAAAAAAATAAATAAATAAAAAAGCTCAGCTACACTTGCGGTACATTATGCTATCACCTTACCGAAACAGTGCAGGTGGTGTTAGCTTTCAAGCACTTCGGCAGCAGTTTCACTAAAGGCAGTACTGGCTCTGATAATGTTTTCAGCCCTGAAGGAAACTGTGGTCATTAATACAGTTCCACAATGTGTTCATTTTTAGCAGCTGTTTACCAGGCAGGTGTGATAATGTCTATGTCACAGTGTGGGTGGAACATCAGGACAAGGAACTACTGATTTGCCTATGTCGAAGGTACAACATGAAGGTGGTGACAAATTCCACCAGAAAGAATGAGATACAAAAGAATGGGGGATGGGCAACCCTACACTACGCTTAGGTAGGGGAGAAATATAGGACTGAAAAACTTTTTTGTGCATTCCTGTAACAGCAGGTGGCTAGGCTGATTTTATGAGGGTAAAGGAAAACTAGCTTTTGAGTTTAAATATGTTGGAGCCCGGAGTTTTCCTTTAAGTCTTGCAACTATATTTTCTGCACAAGCAGGAAAAGTTGATATTTTTGTTTGAGGAGTTCCATGGTATTCTGCTGGAATTTTAGCATATGGACCTGACAATTTAGTGCTCTAATAACAAGAGTAGCAGATGTGTATACTTTTTTACCCAATCTGTCTAATGCTCGGGAATCCCTATCTGAGGGGGTGGGATTCTTAGCAGAAGCTGCTTTAATTCCTTTAGGCCCTTTGGAGATAAATCCTACTGCTGACCCTGAGGTTTTGAAAAGAAATTTGTGAGAGTCAGGGACTCTGTACTACCTCTCAGGTTTCCTGGAAGCGGGAGGGAGGGTGTCAGGAGTTAAACTAGATTCCATGAAAACATCATCCACAACATCCAGGACAGAGGGTAGTCCTGACATTCCCATTGGAAATGCTTTCTTAAAGTATGAAGGGTTTCCCCAAAGGAAAAATCTTGGGGTGGAGAGGCTGAAGGAATGGATTCCTCTGCATCAGAATCCTCATAAGCAGAGAGGGGTTGCATGTCTTCATATTCAGAGGCATCGGAGTCATCGGACTCCTGTTCAGATAAGACTACTGGGGACAAATCTTTTTTCTTTTGGAAGGGGTAATCCTTGGTCAGACAAGCTCCTCGTGGTCCTGCAATGTGGTCCTAGCCACAGAAAAGCGAC
Organism: Protopterus annectens; assembly: GCF_019279795.1. NCBI lineage: Eukaryota > Metazoa > Chordata > Ceratodontiformes > Protopteridae > Protopterus > Protopterus annectens. The sequence continues at coordinate 587,748,729 of NC_056749.1, forward strand.
TACTTTCTGGATTTAAATATCTTTGCTGTTTTTTACCTGAAATAGCTTCTCTAGCTTACCCTAAACAAGCTTAAACTGTTTTTTTAGCTGTTTGCTGCATTATTTTAATATCTGCACTTAAAGTTACATTTTAGTCGAATATGATCGAAAGTTTGTTTGTTTAATTTAACTGTTGAGGCTGCCCACTAAAGTGTGCTAGCCTGTGTAACTGATTTATTACTGTTTCTGCATTTTCTGTGTGTTTCTATCTAAAAACAAAAAAAAAAACCCAAAAAAATAATCCTTGTTTTCCCGCCTCTCCTCGACTAGTTTAGACCAGTTTACAGGCATTGCTGTATTCTGGGCTGTGGTGTAGTTCCTGTGTTGTCCATTACCTTACTTGGATAGAAGGAAGTTTCTTTGCTCACCAGTGGGAGTGGGGAGCCTTGAGCAGCCTACCTGCCCCTGTAGGAAGTGACCTCAGCACAAGGGCTGTAGTAATTGGTTGTTTTGGACTATTTCTAGCTCTTTTGAAGTTCCCTGTTTAAAATCCGCCTCTGGGCGTTTTTTTCTGACTATACTACTCAGACAAGCTCCTCGTTGTCCTGCAGAGTGGTCCTAGCTACAGAGAACTCAGAAAAGCGACTACTTTCTGGATTTAAGTATCTTTGCTGTTTTTTTACTTGAAATAGCTTCTCTAGCTTACCCTAAACAAGCTTAAACTGTTTTATTAGCCGTTTGCTGCATTATTTTAATATCTGCACTTAAAGTTACATTTTAGTCGAATTTGATTGAAAGTTTGTTTGTTTAATTTAACTGTTGAGGCTGCCCACTAAAGTGTGCTAGCCTATGTAACGGATTTATTACTGTTTCTGCATTTTCTGTGTGTTTCTATCCAAAAACAAAAAAATAATCCTTGTTTTCCCGCCTCTCCTCGACTAGTTTAGACCAGTTTACAGGCATTGCTGTATTCTGGGCTGTGGTGTAGTTCCTGTGTTGTCCATTACCTTACTTGGATAGAAGGAAGTTTCTTTGCTCACCAGTGGGAGTGGGGAGCCTTGAGCAGCCTACCTGCCCCTGTAGGAAGTGACCTCAGCACAAGGGCTGTAGTAATTGGTTGTTTTGGACCATTTCTAGCTCTTTTGAAGTTCCCTGTTTAAAATCCGCCTCTGGGCGTTTTTCTGGCTATACTACTCAGACAAGCTCCTCGTTGTCCTGCAGAGTGGTCCTAGCTACAGAGAACTCAGAAAAGCGACTACTTTCTGGATTTAAGTATCTTTGCTGTTTTTTTACTTGAAATAGCTTCTCTAGCTTACCCTAAACAAGCTTAAACTGTTTTATTAGCCGTTTGCTGCATTATTTTAATATCTGCACTTAAAGTTACATTTTAGTCAATTTGATTGAAAGTTTGTTTGTTTAATTTAACTGTTGAGGCTGCCCACTAAAGTGTGCTAGCCTATGTAACGGATTTATTACTGTTTCTGCATTTTCTGTGTGTTTCTATCCAAAAACAAAAAAATAATCCTTGTTTTCCCGCCTCTCCTCGACTAGTTTAGACCAGTTTACAGGCATTGCTGTATTCTGGGCTGTGGTGTAGTTCCTGTGTTGTCCATTACCTTACTTGGATAGAAGGAAGTTTCTTTGCTCACCAGTGGGAGTGGGGAGCCTTGAGCAGCCTACCTGCCCCTGTAGGAAGTGACCTCAGCACAAGGGCTGTAGTAATTGGTTGTTTTGGACCATTTCTAGCTCTTTTGAAGTTCCCTGTTTAAAATCCGCCTCTGGGCGTTTTTTTCTGGCTATACTACTCAGACAAGCTCCTCGTTGTCCTGCAGAGTGGTCCTAGCTACAGAGAACTCAGAAAAGCGACTACTTTCTGGATTTAAGTATCTTTGCTGTTTTTTTACTTGAAATAGCTTCTCTAGCTTACCCTAAACAAGCTTAAACTGTTTTATTAGCCGTTTGCTGCATTATTTTAATATCTGCACTTAAAGTTACATTTTAGTCGAATTTGATTGAAAGTTTGTTTGTTTAATTTAACTGTTGAGGCTGCCCACTAAAGTGTGCTAGCCTATGTAACGGATTTATTACTGTTTCTGCATTTTCTGTGTGTTTCTATCCAAAACAAAAATAATCCTTGTTTTCCCGCCTCTCCTCGACTAGTTTAGACCAGTTTACAGGCATTGCTGTATTCTGGGCTGTGGTGTAGTTCCTGTGTTGTCCATTACCTTACTTGGATAGAAGGAAGTTTCTTTGCTCACCAGTGGGAGTGGGGAGCCTTGAGCAGCCTACCTGCCCCTGTAGGAAGTGACCTCAGCACAAGGGCTGTAGTAATTGGTTGTTTTGGACCATTTCTAGCTCTTTTGAAGTTCCCTGTTTAAAATCCGCCTCTGGGCGTTTTTTTCTGGCTATACTACTCAGACAAGCTCCTCGTTGTCCTGCAGAGTGGTCCTAGCTACAGAGAACTCAGAAAAGCGACTACTTTCTGGATTTAAGTATCTTTGCTGTTTTTTTACTTGAAATAGCTTCTCTAGCTTACCCTAAACAAGCTTAAACTGTTTTATTAGCCGTTTGCTGCATTATTTTAATATCTGCACTTAAAGTTACATTTTAGTCGAATTTGATTGAAAGTTTGTTTGTTTAATTTAACTGTTGAGGCTGCCCACTAAAGTGTGCTAGCCTATGTAACGGATTTATTACTGTTTCTGCATTTTCTGTGTGTTTCTATCCAAAAACAAAAAAATAATCCTTGTTTTCCCGCCTCTCCTCGACTAGTTTAGACCAGTTTACAGGCATTGCTGTATTCTGGGCTGTGGTGTAGTTCCTGTGTTGTCCATTACCTTACTTGGATAGAAGGAAGTTTCTTTGTTCACCAGTGGGAGTGGGGAGCCTTGAGCAGCCTGCCTGTCCCTGTAGGAAGTGACCTCAGCACAAGAGCTGTAGTAATTGGTTGTGTTGGACCATTTCTAGCTCTTTTGAAGTTCCCTGTTTAAAATACGTGTTTGCACAGCTTTTCAGTGCTGGTTAAACTTCTTCCGGCTCTGCCAAGTCTGCTCTTCAAATTTTCCCTTAAGGAAGCTCTACTCTTAGTATAATCAGACTACTCGCTATATTATAAGCCTAGCACTTGTTCTCAAAACTTCTCTACTAAGTAAGCACTACATCCTACCACCCCTGTGAATATCCACTTCCCTTAAAGGCACAGCACTCCCTTATACTATTCTAGCATGTCGAGTGGTAGATTACTGGCATCCTCTCCAGTTCAGCTGGTTAATCTGGGTATCTTGAGACAATGTTACAATTGTCTCATGTACACAGACAACCCTCTCCTCCTCCCAACAAACACAAATATATGTGAGAGATGCAACTATATAGCCAAACTGGTGGCTGAAATCTCTCAACTCAGGGCTGGCATGACCAGACAGGAGGAGATGGTAACCACACACATAACAAACCCAGTCCCACATAGACCTACCACAACTGCAAACCAAACACATAAAAACACAAAGACATACTCGGAGGCTCTAATAAAAAACTTACCAAAACAACAGAGGCTCCCAAAGCAGACATCCAAAAATCCACCACCTCAAAACAAAACACATGCAACACATACTTCAGTAAATCAGTGTGTCAATCAATCACAGCCCTTAAGGCCAAACACCATGTCTGATACACTAGTAATAGGTGACTCTATAGTCAGACACACTGATGTCCCACTTACCACGCTGAACAAGGAGAGGGTGACTGTGAGCTGCCTATCGGGAGCTAGGATCTGCCACATAACACACGCACTCAGGTCACTCCAAACCAAGTACAAATATGACTCCATCATTGCTCATGCTGGCGTGAATGACCTGAGATGTACCTCCCTGGACTACATGAAACAAGACAGAGGAGCTCTCTGAGCATGTAGCCCAGGCCGGTATGACCCTGACCAGCATCTTGCCCTCACCAAGAATGATGCCACAATACAAAGACAAGATGATCAGCTTTAATAATTGGCTCAAGTACTGGTGTCATTCTAAGGGGATCCAATATCTGTCTGCCTGGGATGACATGTTGGACAAGCCACGCTGCTTCGCAAGGGACGGCTTGCACCTGTCACCACTGGGCTTCCGGATATTGGCTAAGGCTCTTGCCACCCCCATAGTGCCTTTTTTAGGCAAGGCTCAAAAGACAAACCCACCACCTTAGAAAACAAAAATTGAAAAAAACTAAGGGTAATGCTGCTCAACGCCAGAAGTCTAAATCTCAAGATGCAGGCACTCTATGCACTCCTCAGTATGGAGAACATAGACGTCTGTGCAGTAACTGAAACCTGGTTCAAGGCTCCTGAGAGCACCCCAACGCTACCAGGCTATACCTCGTATCATGCTTTTCGGCCCCAAAACCCGGGCCGAACCACAAAGGGAGGGGGAGTGTCCATATTCATCAAGGACACCCACACCTCCAGGTTAGTAGCAACACATGAAGCATCGGAGACCATACAGGTGCAACTAACCATAGGCAAAACTGCTATACAACTGGTAGCATGTTACAGACCACCCTCCCAATCTCAGGAACCCCACTCAGCCTTCCTGAAGACATTGGAGGATATGACTATCACAAAATACCATCATACTGGGAGACTTTAACTACCCTAACATAGATTAGGTACATTATTCTAGCCCTAACACCCTAGCCCAAAGTTTCCTGGAATTCATAAATTCAAATGCCCTGGAACAGCTAGTCGCCTCTCCCACTAGGGGAGATAATATACTAGACCTGATCATCGCAAACATGGGGACAAAATGCTCCACACCGGAGGTATACCCCTTCACTAGTGAGATCTGACCACAAACTAATCACCCTCGATATACATATCCCACCTCCACCCCCAGCACAAAAGACCACAGTGAAAAACTTCTCAAAAGCAGACTTCACTCTTCTTAAGACTGAGATGGTTTCCTTTAAGCCCACTGGGCCAGTGGATACCACATCCCACAATGCTGAATCCTTCACAAATGCTGTCTATGGACATCTCCAAGAATGCATGGATCATGCAATCCCAAATAAATCCAAGTCCCTCTCCACCAAAGGCAAGCATCCTGTCTGGTGGACCTCAGCCATTAACAAATTGTATAACAAAAGAAGGAAGCTACTGCACGATAGAGCAAAATCCCATAAAGGGAAGACATCTCTGATCAACACTAGCAGAAAACTATGTTCTCTCATAAAAACATCCAAGGCCAACTTTGAGAGAAAAATCACTAAGGACACTAAAGATAACCACAAAGCCTTCTTCAGCTATGTTAGAAATCTGGGCGGAAACCCTCAGATATGCTCAGAGTTAGTTCACAACAACAAAAAATACACTGAACCCACAGATATTGCCAACATTCTGGCTGACAGGTTCAGTGCAAATTTCTCCCCTCCCTCACCCCCAAAAGAAGAAATACTTATCCCAGCTGAATGTAATCTCCCTGTCATCTCAGATGTCAAAGTGAGAGCCGCCCTCATTAAAGCTAAACACACAGCATCAATGGGACCTGACGGTATCCCGGGTTGCGTGCTACGTGAACTCCACGAGGAGCTAAACCTGCATATAAAAATGCTATTTAACCTTACCCTTACTACAGGATATGTACCTGAACACTGGCGTACAGCAAAAGCGGTCCCACTCGACAAAGGGGGTAACCTCTACAGACCCTGGGAACTACCGCCCCATAAGCTTAACCAGCCTGGTCTGCAAAGCTATGGAAAGAATCATTATGGAACTCATAAACAGAGACATTGGGGACCTACAGACACTTGACCCCACCCAGTTCGGCTTTGTAAAGGGCAGATCCTGCCTTTTGAACCTGGTTGACTTTTTCAAAACAGTCACTAGAGCCATTGATGAGGGCAAAGCAGTCAATACAGCCTACCTGGACTTGGCTAAGGCCTTCGACACAATACCCCACTCAGGCATCACAGATAAGCTCAACAGCTTAAACGTAAACCCTTATGTCACTAGATGGGTTGCAAACTGGCTAAAGGACAGAACCCATAAAGTTAAAATCGCTGGAGCAATGTCAGACTCAAAGCCAGTCACAAGTGGTGTCCCACAGGGATCTGTCCTGGGACCCCTCTTGTTCGGCATTTATTTCTCAGATGTTAAAGCAAACATGGGAGGGTTGTGGCTGACAAAGTTCACAGATGACTGCAAACTAGGCGCCATAGTCGATACACCAGTGGACACATACATCCTACAAAAAGGCCTCTCAGAAACGGACAACTGGTGCCGGAGTCATGGCCTTAAACTAAATGCCAAAAAATGTATAGTCATCCCCTTTGGGAAAAACAAAGTACCCACAAATTATCACAGACAGCAACCCACTGAGTACGGAAAAAGTAATCAGAGACCTAGGGACCCAAGTCGACAGCGACCTCAAATTTGACACCCACGTTGCCAAAGTGGTTAGAAAAACATTCTACCTTGCACACCTCATCCTGAAGGGATTCACATCCAGATCCAAGGATGTCATACCCCTATACTCCTCCCTCATCAGACCCATGATTGAGTACAATGCCCCATTTGGTATGTACCTCACCCGGCATTTGCAACAGCTGGAGATATCACACCAAGAGGATCAAGGGTCTCCAACATATGTCTTATTCTGCCAGACTAAAGAAACTCCAGCTCTATTCAGTAGCATACCGCCTGCTCAGAGGTGATCTCTGCCTGACGTACAAGGCCATGTCCAATCAGGAACTGATGGACATGCTCCACCTCAAAAAATCCAAATCCATCAGAACCACGAGAGCTAAAGACTTAAACCTCGGCACAAGTATGAATAGGACATGCTGGAGGGATAGATTCATAACCCAGAGGCTTCCCATGCTCTGGAACAAGATCCCAGTTCATGTTAGGCAGAGCCCCTCACTGACTCTCTTCAAGAGAGATCTTGATGAGTGGATGGGAGATCGTAAGTTTACCCCAGGGGTCACATCTGTGTCACTACTAGACAGGGGCACAGTAAACTAATTCTATTATATAAGGGGACCTTCACTGTGTCACTACTAGACAGAGGCACAGTATTCTAAAATCCATTCTGTGCATTTTTGTACCATTTCATGGGGTGGCGAAAGCCACATCACTATGGCCAGGCTTACAAATGCCCCAGGGCAGATAGCCTAGTACTAAACTATGAAACTATAAAAAGTTTTGCAACAGTGACTCAGCTACTCAAGCATCTACCATTACACTGAATTCTTCACAGATCTGTCTACGCCCATTGTAGGAATCATGTAACAAATTATGGGAGAATACCAAGCAGTGCAAAGGGATCCTAATACTGAACCTACTTAAAAGGTTAGATCATTTCAGTACTACTGCCACAAAGCTTGCATGCGCCCAAACATGAAATCTTAATTCTTAGGTGAACACTAGGCTAACTGCCTTTAAGGCACATTTTAAGCTAGTCAAACCAAGGTCAGAATTAAAACCTGTACTTTTTGTCTATGAAGTGAATACCTTAACCACTATGCCAAACCTACCGTGGAAAATTAACAGACAAAAGTCTGAATCAATGCATTGCAAATACCCTGGACTGAAAAAAATTTAGAAGACTAATGAGACAGGCTGCTGTCCTGATGGAATGCACCTCCCTTACCATCTATGCTGTCCCATGACAATCATACCAAAAGGAAATGCAATTAACCACTTGGAAAGGGACAGTGATCTACCAGACTTCTCTGGCATACAGAAAATGAAAAGATAACCTGATAGCTGATGTCTTTCTTCTTTTTGGTATATAGGTTTGCCAGTGCACATCTGTGGTATGCAGAATACCTGCCCTCAGGGATTAGGTTGAAATACCAGGAGTTGAATGGACTGGTTGAAAGTGAATTTTGACTCAAACACAGGAATGAAGGATAACCTGGTCCTAAGGGAGACCTTTGTCACTGTGGAAACATCAAAGCCTGAAGCTTACACAATTTCAGGTGAAGTGACAGGAACTTTGGTAAAAAGATAACAAGGGTCAACTTCTCAATAACAAAGTTTAAGCTCCAGGCTGGAAGAAACCATTTTTTTTCAGAAGTCTTAAGTGGAGCGTGCCCCATAAGGAAAGATGTAACTGCAGAAGTAGAAGAGGCTGGTGGGGAGGTCTAAGGAAGACAGGCTAAAATCCTGGAGGTACACACCCCAACAGAGAAAAAGGCTAGGCCCTTAAAAATAGCTTAAAAAAGTATTGCAAAATCACTGGAATGCTGGCTGGTAAAGGATCAAGCCCCTATTTGTTTTACCAAGCCAAATTCTCTTCCACCTCACTAGGCAAAATTTTCTGGTGCTGAACTTCCCACCTTTTGCATGATACTAATGCATTTTGGAAATATAAAAGCCCCAGGAGCACTAGCTTGAAACCATTTAAGCTCCCAACCAGAAAGGCTTGAGGTATCAATGCATGCAAATAGTCTTTTGCAGAGTCATTAGATTCATTACCGATGGAATGATTCATAAGTTCTCCAAAGCAAATGTGGCTTGGGAGTACATCATCTTCCTTGGCTAAAAAGAAGCTACGGAAAATGAGATTTGTTCTCTTCTTGGATGCCTTGGCTACGCACCTTTGGGATAATGAGGGAGAAGGAGGGGTGTGTATAGTTGGCCTGGATGAAGGAAGTACTGATTGCTTAGGCCTCCAGTGCAGCAATGCAGTAAATAAGAGGAAATCCGCTCTCTCAGGATGCAAAAGCATCCAGCCTTATGGTCCCCAACCTTCTTGTGATCTTGAATACCACTTTGTCTAGCATTCATAGGTTCATAGAAGGTTACTAGACTAGCAGCCCTAAAGCCTTTATAAGCCTAGCCATGTTAATCCCTTGGTTGCCCCAATTGTCCTTGGTTAGATGGATGTACTTAACAAATCAGCACAGACTTCCCAAGTCCATGAGGGACATCGGTGCCACCCCCAGGATGAATTTGCAGTCACCCATCCATTTGTCCAGACTGTGCTTGAATAGGGCCACTGAGAAGCTCTGTTTCATATGAATAGGAAGTTTGTTCCAGAACAGCAGCAATCTCTGAGAGACATACCTCTCTCTCCAACATGTTCCGTTAAAGTCACTGGCAGGGTTTAGATCTGTACGAGTGACACTTGTGCCATTTGATTTTTTAGACAGGCAGCATTTCCATCAGGTCAGGGTCAGAGACTGCCCTGTAGGCCAGGCACAAGTCACCTCTCAGTAGCCTGTATGATACAGAGTACAGTGACAGGGCTTTCAGTCTATTCACATAGGTCATGGTTTGGAGAATCTGTATCTTAGTGAGAAACCTCTCTCCAGTTGCTGCAGGTGTCTGGTGAGACACATGCAGAAGGGAGCACTGTACTCTAGTAATGGATTAGGGTCAAGTAAAGTAGGGTTATAACATCCTTAGACCTGGATGTGATGCTTTTACTTATGAGAAGAGCAATGCAGAAGGCTTTCTTTACCACTGTGGAAACCTGGTGATCAAAGTTCAGATTGCTGTTGACCGTGTTCCCAGATCTCGCACCACTGGGTTTAACCTTAGAGGGGTGCTGTCAATATTGCAATTAGTGGGAAAATCTGCTTTGCCAAATGGGACAATAGTGCACTTTTTTAAATTTAGTTTTAGACCATGAGTTTGACACCAGTCATTTGTTTGTGTTAGCCCCTCCTGCAATATGCTAGCATTGTTGGGTGACTCAATGATAGCATTTAATTTACAATCAGCAAAAATAGTAAGCCAAAGGCTATCTACTTTGGCCTGGACTTCTGAGAAACATTCAGAATAGTAAAGGGCCCAGTACAGATCCTTGTTGTACGCTAACGGTGATGGGTCTACTGGTAGAGGTGGAGTCATCAACCTTGACAGTATATGTGTTCTGTTGGTAAGCCAATTAGCTACCCCATCTACTGATGTAAGGATTAACACCTTGCTGGAAGAGTTTTTCAATGATACCCGAGTGGGGGATTGTGTTGAAGGCTTTGGATAGGTCCAGATAGGTGGTATGCACCATCTTACCTTCATCCAGGGCTTTGGTACCTTTCTCGAAGAAGTCTACCAGGTTCAATAAACATGAGCTACCCTTAAAGCAAAATTGGGTTGGGTCTAGAGTATGAAAGTCGCCTATGCCCTTTGCTGATAAAATCCATGACGATCCTTTCCATGGCATTGCAGTTAAGGGGATTACTGTTGCTGTTCTCCATTCTGCTGGTACAAAGCCAGTTCTCAGTTTATGATTAAACAGAAAGGCAAGAGGGTCAGCTAGGTCCTGTTTTTGATTGCTTAGATAAGTAACCTGGGATGCTGTCTGGTCCCATTGAGGCCATGTTTTTGATCCTGGAGTGCACAGATATGACTTGATCTCCAGAGATACTAGGTAGAGAAGTGGTGCCAATTACGCTTGGGATATGGCTGGTGGGGATGGGGGGGGGGGTGAAGTCTGCACCAAATCTGTCAGCTAGTAGGTTGGCAATTTCCTCCGGTGTAGTGTGAGTGGTACCATCTACTACCAATTTGGCACATAGCTGGGCTCTCCTTTTTAGATTTTGGATGTAGTTAAAGAATGTCTTATGATTGTTCTTGGCTAGGGATGTTATTTTTAGCTTCATAATTAGCTTCAGATGACTTTACAAGATGTCTGACTTGCTTGTTCAATCTGTGGAGGGAATTTTTCCTCTGCAAAGGCAGTTGCCTCTTGTTCTTGGACATCCGTTTCTTCCTTTTGTTACACAATCTGTTTATACTAGATGTCCACCAAGGTGGCTTGTTTTAAGCGAGGGCCTGGTTTTAATCTGGTCAGGTACAGCAGAGTTTTACAGTTGCTAAACTGATTACAGAAGGCATCTGTGTACATCTCTGCACAGAAGTCATTATTGCTTGCGACTGCAGGGGGTATAAAACGTTTTCTACCATCACTTAGTAGGCTGTAGTTTGCTTTTGAGAAGTTCCTTAGTTTTTTGCTCCTTTGGGGGTGTGGGGTATAACAGTTACTCTGAATGAGACTGACTTATGGTCCAACCTTGCCAAGTAGGGCATCACACAGGGGGAGTGCGGTGACCACCCCATGTTGGCGGTAGTATGGTCCAACTTTGCCAAGTAGGGCATCACACAGGGGGAGTGCGGTGACCACCCCATGTTGGCGAGTAGTATGTCAAGGGCATTAAAGCCCCTTGAGGGTACAGACTATCTTTTCCAGAGAATCTGCACTGACAAAGTCCAGGAACCTCTGGGTGAGCATCTTTGAGCTTGTGTCTGCTACCCCGTCGATGGAGGATAATTGCAATCTCCCATGACTAAGGTGTGGGACTTGAAACCACAACCCTGAGTTCTGCAGGCTAATGCCTTATCCAATAGGCCACCACTCCAATTCATGTTCAACACACATATTTGATATTCTGGCTGCTTGAAATGTACACTACTAGGAAGTGCACCTTTATGCGGATTGCCACCTCATGCATACTTTCATGGTTAATCTACAGAGAGGATATGAAGAAGTGCCCATTTGCTTGCTGGTACACTACAGTGCTTTCTGTTATCTCTAACACGTCTGGGTGAATGCTTTGAGGACATAACTGACATCTCTCTTACAAGTATGTGCCTTCACATCTCTTGCAATGACCCTCTTTTGCTCCCTTAGGCAAGAAAAGTTGATGTGAGTTGAGGGCAATCTTTTTGTCAGAGGAATCACACAGAAGCTATTTTAAGAATGACACTCTCCTCAAATATCAATGGATTTCCATAACAAAGAGTTGTGCATGGAATACTACAAGGATGGACATGGTAAATACCTGCAGAAAGAAATGGTGGATTACTTTCACACCTCAATGAGTCTACAACTGTTCTAGTTCTTTTATCTGATTTTTAAAAATATGCAAACTAAAAACAAAACCTTAAGTTCTGAGGAAAATTTCAAGTACCCAAAGCATCTTTGCCTTCTCTTAAGCTTCCCCTCCCTCCCATGGCTATTCAGTAAAGAAAAAGGTAATTTTCTCATTTTTAACCACAGACAACCCTTCCCACAAATCTTTACAATTGAACACAGACATTGGTTGAATCCAGTGTATGTTATAATAAAATTGCAAAATTTGCAACCAATACTCCCCACAGTGCACACCACTGCACCCCACTTAAAACGCTTAATTGGCTGGAATCTCCCCATGCCATTCTTTATAATCAACTTATACTAACCCACAAACTACTTCACTACCCTGAAAAAAACCCTGCTCTACAAAACATACTACACCCAAGCACCAAAACTAGGATCCTAAGACCCATTCAAAATCCCCTATTAGATGTGACCAAAGCCAATCATTCTGCAGGTATATCCCTCTATAGCAACACTATTGCCAAATATTGGAACAACCCCCCCAACATCTCCTCCATTAATTCCATTGCCTCCTTCAAGAAGTCTTTAAAATCATACAGTAACCATGGCTCTGTAAATGTGACAACCTGATTAATCTTCTTTACTTCCTATTGCCCTATTACCAGCTGTCTCTCTCAGCACCCTGCCACCCTCACCAAAGTACCTTTTACTTGCTCTCACCTACTGCTATTAACCTTTCATCGCACCTTTCCATGTCAAATTCCTATTACATCATTATTCTTATAAACTACCTACAGCAATCATGGCTCGGGAGTTGAAAAAACCCTGATTAACCTTTCATACTACCTACTGCTCTATTATCAACTCACCCTCTCTCACTACACTGCTACCCCACTAATGCAACTTCTTTCCCTTCTCTATCCTACTTTCAATAAGCCATCACGACGCCCTTTATGTCGGCTTGTATCAAATCCTTACGTTTGATCCTTCGAACCGGCATCGTGTACCAAAAATGTATCTAGGCACAACTTAAAGCACACAGAAAAAGTTACAAGTCTGAAATTAAATATCTCAGAAAAGTATTAGCTACTACAATTAAGACTATCTTATTTTTGTTCACTGCTCTAATGTACATCTATCTGTCTTGCGTAAACTCTATATATCTCTAAGTGTGTTATGTAAACTGTGCATCTCTGATGTATTTAAAAGTGTGTTATGTGAACAAATCTGTCAGATGTAAAAGTATATAAAAGTTACTTTCTGTATCTGGAGCTTTCACCTCGGGCCTCTGCTGAAAAAGGACCTTTAACCCAGTTGGGCTTTTCCAGTAAATAAATGTAAAATACAAATAAAAATAAAATTAATTCCAACAAATGAGAATCAACCTTTTAGCAGCCATATGAGCAGTCTTTATTTAGTTCTTTTGCTCATACCTAGAGAGGTCAACAGAAAATGCTGCCCTTTAGGGCCTGTTTTACCATCAATATTTCATGCCCCAGGTCCTGGGAAGGAGGCTGAACAGAAATTTTACATGAAAAGGGTATCCAGGCTGAAGTTTCTGAAATGCTCCTTCAGAGGGGATCACATCACACACAATCCACACTGCAGCTCTAACCACAGTCTCAAAGCAGTTACAACTGCAGAAAGCTAGTGGAAGAAATAACCTGCGTCTGGGGTGTAATAATTCAAACATTAGAAATGGTCCCAATCAACTGAGAAGATAAAGGCTGAGGATAATCACATCTTCCTTCAACAGACTTAGGGAGGGAGGAAAGCTTTTACACCTCATGATCTATTAAAAAAAAAAAAAAGAGTCTGAACGGGAAAGATGAAACAATTCATACTCTCAGCCTCAGAGGGTCACACAAGTAGGCAGTTTTTCCAACCCTGTCTACGGTTTTAGACTCCTTGTCTGGTAATAACATTGCAAAAAGTAATGGTCTTGGGGTTCTACACTGGCCAAGGCCATCATGTATTAAATCAACTCAACTGTGCCTCGTTTGAAACGTGTTTCAATTATAGTATGTGTCTGCTTTCTTGAGGCCTGATGGAACAGAATCCAGGTGGTTCTACGCTACAAGAAGCGCATCCTAATGACTTACTTGTTAGGGGGATTATCTACAGTGCCTCTTCCTTCTTCTCAGATATACACAAAGCCACTTTTGGGAAAGGGGACCATAGGCAAATTCACACAGAATTCAAGACTTCTTCAAAATGGGAGCCTATGTGGATGAGCTACTGTCCTTACCATCTCAGACAAAATGCCTCTGGATCTTCAGACATCTCAAGGATCCTGAGTAGGAGGAAGTCCCCTGCCATGCTACCTGCTCCAGGGACAAGTTTTTTTTCTGTACATACACACAAACACACAAGGACAACATCTGGATTGTGGGTGACCGATATGGCACTTGGCAGACCACCAGCAAGGGGTAAAGGCCCCGTGAGGCCTATTAGGTTATGTTTCCCAATGGTGCTTCATGCACCCACAATTTGAAACTACAAGATATCAGACAGTTATATATGACATCCAGACCATGAAATGGGGAGCCTATGCCAGCAAAATACAGTAGACCTTTACTAACCCAAGCGCCCAGACCTTGCCTGATAGAAGGACCTGGGAGAAGAGAGTCATTCTGTGGACTCAAGTGGCACCCACAATCAGACCAGCCAACATGTTCCAGCTAATTTACATGGTGATGGAAAGTACCTACACCCCCAGGAAGCATTTCCGCAAGGTGGGACCTAAGGTGGTATTTTTCCAAAAGGTCCCTCATCTGCAGATTTGAATGACAGGCATGGGCCTGAACACTCTTCAGCCAAGGGAACCTTAGTACCTAAAGGATGGGGAGGATGGGAGGTCATACTTGAAATGGGTTTACCTCTAGAAGTTTGACCAACGCCTACCTGCTTTGATTCTCAGGACATCTAATGGTGACCTAGAGCTGAACATGGATCCCCTTCCAGAAATCGCTGCATGAGGAAATATCAGCCACCACCATCCTTCCTGTAACAAGGCAGAACACACACTTTTCAACATTATGTTTGCAACTGGAACTACTAGCACTTAGAGCAATGCTTCATGTAATGCTCCACTTCAAGACTATAACACACACTGCTGATACAAGTCTTGGCTCAATACCTGGTGACTACAAGAACACTTACTAGTATCTTAACATTTTTTTTGTACTGACATGCATCAGGAGCAAGACAGGAACTGTGCAAATAACAGAAAACAAGTGGTGGGTTCCGAGGCCTAGGTATGTTAATACCTGCTGTATACAGCATCAAGGCAATATGGACCAGATAGCACAGGAATGTCAGAGAAAAAACAAGTGCCAAATTCTACCAAATGCAGAACTACCAAAGAAGGCTCACCTACATTATACCCAATTATTCTGAAACAATAACAAACTGATTTAATGAGGTAATGCTACTTTAATAAGGGACACAATGCCATATGATGACAACAGTGAAAAAGCAAAACAGATATATACACTGCCTAAGACTACCATAGCTGGTAGGAAAAAGCCTCAGAACAACTGGCAATGGTGAGCTTAAGTCCCATTTGAAAGAATGATGCAAGAGTCCTTCTCAAAAGAAAGATATGACATTACATATCACAACAAATTCAGAGAATGCTGCAATAACATTAAGAAAATTAAGAAAGGTCATTGCTGCAATGACTTCTCAAATTTAATTTTCCTGCATTTCTTTTTGGTACTGTCAAGTAAAATATCCAAGTGAAAATACAGCACAATAATGAATAACTAATGGAACAATAGATTACCTGCAATCAGGGATGAGTTATATAATACAATCATAAAAGGGGAAAGACGAATACTATACCTTAGGGATAGGAAGTGACAGATCACAAAACACTTCAAACATGATGGAACGGTGTCCACAGGCAAGACATTTCAAGGAACTTTTCAGCTGCCCAACAAACAAATCTGGAAAAACGAAAGATACAAGTAAAAATACAAAAAAGAATGCAAAGCAAGAGTAATGGTCACTAGTATAAAATGCACATACGTATTCAACTTAGACCACAATACAGAAACCCACTGTTCAGGGACAGTGGCTTACCATAATAGGATAGAACTGATCACTCACAATCTAATTTTGAAAACTGACTCGTACAGTGCACTGCTAAATCTTTTCATTTTTTATCTTCAGTACATCAGTCATGAAATTAAAACATTTTCTCTAAAAAAACAGATCCTCTACCACTGGGGACTTCTGCCCAATCTCAATCCTCGAAACACCAGGGGTAAATATCTGAAAAACTAATATGCAATTACGTATAATTATACAAAAACCCGCCCCCCCCCCCCCCAAACAGGGCTTCAGGTCTTGCTGTAGCACCCAAACTACCCTGTACAAATTTACATAGAATGTCCTTCTAAACTTTGAGATAGGAAACCTTACTGGGGCAATCTTTACCAACCTTACAAAAGCCTTTGCTATAATAGATCACCCTTCTCCTATTTAACTCTCTTTCTATGGCTGGGCTCAGCAACCAAGTAACTCCAGTGATTTAAAAGTTTCCTTTTAGATAGACAATTTAAAGTTGGAATTGGCAACTCCTTTTGTGGCGCTGTCCATTGATATCTGCTGCCCAAGATAAGTACTCAAATGACTTTTCTTCTCATTACGTGTCAGTGCATTCCCATTTGACTTTTCTCACTTACCTTTCATCCTACATGCCAAAGATATAGTGATATACAGTAAACTCTTAGTTAACCAGTACCCATGGGGATTGGTAGATGCTGGATAACTGTAGTTTATGGTTGCTTGAGAGTTGCTATTAAAAATAGGCCTGCCTAATACTGTACCCTAAACTATTTGTTTGGTTTAACTTGTTCTCAGGTTGGGGAGAGAGGGAATTTATTCCTATCTTCCTTTTTAAAACTGTAAACCTTTAAAACTTTAAAAACATAGAGCAGACTCCCTGTTATCCGGCTTCCTTTTAACCAGCCTCCATTTTAACCAGCCTTCACATTTCTGCCATAGCAACAGACAACAGAGAACAACACACTTCTGCCTCCTCTGGGCACTTCAAAACATCTAGGCTTATCATTTTAAACCTAAAATGTTAAAATATTAAAACAAAAACAAACTTATATTGCAAGTAAATTTTTGACCTACAAATGCTTTCTGATTTTCTGACTTGTAAATGCTATTTTGCATGCTTTTTCTGATTAACCAGCCATTTGTTTATCCAGCCTAAGGTCTAGTCCCAGTGAGACTGGACAAAAAAGTCTACTGTAAGATGTTTCTGTGGGGGGAAAAAGTGCAACACACAAATATTGTACTGTATTTCTTCAATTTTATTTTTTTATTTATTTTTTGCCGGTTGCTTGAGCTCCGGTTAAGTTAGAGTTTACTGTATAGATTCCACCCTTCAAATACAGATATCAAAAAGCAGTTTCAAGAAGACATGGCAAGCCTCTCCATGTGGCTAACTCAATGGAAATTACTCCGGACATTACAAAAAAAAATAAATAAATAAAAAGGATATGTTCATCAGGACTAAACACAATCTGAGCTCTTAATAACCCCCCCCCCCCCACGAGATCATCTCCACTTCTGATACCTAGGGATATGGCTAGAACACCTTAATTTACAACATTATGTTTAACAAAAGCAAAAACAGACTCAGAAGTGTTCTGGGCCACAAAGACTGCTCACTTTATTCTTCACAGAAGTGAGGAAAGCAACTGGAAAAGTGGAACTCCTCTCACAGACTGAATATGGACTTCACCCTGGTTGGTTTAGCTTTCAAGAAAAAAACTCTCCTCCTTAGAAATGTCATCAATCTGCAGATTTATTAAATTATCACCAAGGGTAAAGTGCCACTGCAAAGTCCTGCCAAAACTCATTGGCTTCCCCATTAATTACATAATGAAACCGTTAATGAAGTCTGTAATTTTCAAACTAATCCTTGTTCAGTCTTTCCTTCTTGTTGACAGCCACTTATATTCACAAAACCCTGACAAGCAACTTAGATTCCCTACCTTCTCCAGAAACCAAAAACAGCTACAGTGTACTGACCACAGCTTCTCTATCCTAAGAGCCCAAAGCTGGGAATCGCTTCCGAAATCAAAACTATTCTGTGCTGACCACAGCTTCTCCATCCTGGACCTCCAGGTCTAGAAATCTCTCCCCACTTCTCTCAAAGAACATTCATCCTTGACAATATTCATTAAAGAACTGAAACACTTCCTCTTCAAATGTGCAACATACTGTTGTTTCAAAACTAGTGCAATTTCCTGACATATTCCCAAATTCACTGATGGTTCTCAAAATTTGATCTCTTCCACTCACAATTTAACTGAAAGCAATTCATATATCTTCACAGACAGTAAATTCTTCCTCACCCTTGCTTCTCTGTGATGTCGCTATATTCACTCTGTATACAGTAATTCCTCAGTGACTACAGCACCATTTGTTTGTCTACCTCCTTCAGACACCTCTCTTACTTCTCTGTAATGTTTCTAAATTGATTATTTATACAATTACTCACATCCTCCTCGCACTCATTTTCTCTTGTGTATAATTACTCACTGAATTTATAATAAAAATGGACTACATTCTGCACTTTATTTTTACACTAAATATGTTGACTTAATACCTCTAACTTATTTTGCATTGTGTGTACAACAGCCATATTTTACTGTTGCTGAGCTGTATATTTTGACTTTATACCTTTTTTTTTTTGTTTATGTTCCTAGGCGGAATCTGTAAACAACTCAGAGACCAGTGCTATATACCAGTTAAAATTAAATAAATAAAATTAATCTGCACATCACAGGGGCCAAGAAGTGTGTTGGAAACACAATAAATAATGGCACTTTATAAAGCACATTGTGAAAAATATACAACTAGGTGCTGCAAAAGCAGACTGCAGAGGGATGTATCATTCCGGATTGTGGTTATGAATGAAATTTATTACTGTGAAAAAGTTTAAATGACACAAACTGCAAGGTGAACTCTGAACATTCAGTAGACCAGTTTCACTTACAACAGTAGATGCCTCTCTGAGACAGATGAGACCTAGGCATTAATCTGTATCAATGCACAAGTGAATAACTTCACAAACAAGAACTCAAAACAATCACACATTAATGGGTGTATAAACACATTCACACACAAGAACTGAGTGCCTTACATGGGACCTGATTTCAGAATTCTGAAGGGTTGCATCCACAAATACTAAATACACACACACACACACACACACACACACACACACATTATATATACACACACACACACTCTCACATACAATAAAAGGAAACCTAAAAAGATACCAACAACGTAATACAAATTTCACAGGCATGTATATGAGCCAGACGGTTCCCTGTCCAGTATTAAAACAATTTTCTCGTACTCCCAGGACTGAAAGAGATCCATCTTCTACAGTTACGAAATGCACAGTATGATCTACACACTCCTTCCTTCGAGCACCTACTGTAGATCACTCAACAAAGAATTTGTGAACTGATAGACTATTGTATATTAAGCTAGAAGTAATTGCTGATCCACGTATCTGTCTCTTTCTGGCAAATAATTGTAAATATCTCAAGTGAGATCACTCAAACTACCATACTCCACTGGTTCTTCTAAGACCAGAATTAGTGAAAGAAGTTTTTTTTTCCCCACCTCAAACAGAAATGGTACCAATTACTTACCTCCTTTGTGAGAGACTGAAATCTGCCTGTTGTGGGGACTTCCAAAGAGGTAATGTTATTTTAGCCTGTGGTGAACAGTCCTTTTATTTTTCTCTTTCCTTTTATACCTCTTTTTTTATCAGATTTTGGAGCCTCAACACACACCACATCTGAAGTGTTACCCTCTGAATGGTATTGGGGTATTTTCTTTTCTGCAAATGTACATTCCTTTCTTCCAGTCTAGGGACCTTTTATTTATTTTGCAGCAAAAAAAAAATGCCATTAAAGCAAGCTTTTAAAATTCTAACCATAACAACTTTGTTAAAATCTTTTAGAATCTACATTACATGAAGAATCCACTGAAAACATGCTCAGAGAAAGGAAGTGAACGCAATATCTGTCTGCCTTAAACGCATTCAGTAACTAACTTCTGTATAAAGAGTCATTGCACTTGGTAATACACTTATTAATCTGAAGGACAGCCAAGAATCGACTAAGTGGCCATCAGCAAATGAAAAAAGATGGAGTCAAGCAACAGACTGTTCAAGAGGTGGAACCAATGATGCTACTTTTATGAAGGGATCATGCTACACAATAAGGACAAGGTTACAGCCAAGACTGATACTGGTTCTCAGGGGGGGGGGTACCACCCGACTGCTATAATATTTACCCTGGATTACAAATCCTACTAGTAAACAGAACTTCAAATGTTCTAAATTCTGTTACAGGACTCCCTTCTGAAGAAAGGCCTATTAAAGGACCTTTGCTTCATACTTTTCTGGTTAACATTACAATGTATCTGCAATACTGCCACAAAGACAGAGAAAAAGCATCACATCAACTTCTTACTTTACTCTAAGACATCCAGAATTGTAACCCAGCTTGCATTACATCAGGTACATCCATCCGTGGATCTACAATACTGGACAAAAAATGTCACCTTGCACATAAGCACAGCATCCAGAAACCAACTACAGTTAAAGGTAGGGCTGCTTTAATTTAGAGTGCCAGCAACAACCTAACACCAGTACGATTACATGTAGTCTGATGAATGCTCTTCCTCCGAGACCGGAGATGTGACCTGTAGCTAGCAGTGAAACAGTTAGTGCTGTGTTAATTTACAACACATGGAAGGGGAATTCAATGGTGCAAAGTGAAAAAGAGAAGGGGGAGGAGAAAAAAAAAAACTAGTTATTACTGTTTTGTGTCTTGAGTGGACCTGCTGCAGCCTAAAACTGTAAGACTGCAGCACTCTCATCTCTGTAGTTTAAAAGGCTACTAAACAATGTAATAATTTTAAGAAATCAGGCTTCAAGTTTTTACCAACAATCTTGCTGTCCTCACGTTCCAAGTATCGCTTCCATGCCTGCATAGCTTTTTCATCTTCCCTGCAAAACCAGAAATTTAGAGTTAGAAAAGCACAAGTCACTCGAAGCACAGAACAATCACACTCCATTTGTTTTTTGATGGACCGAAAGTAGTGGTCTTTCATTTACATAAGGATTAAGAAAAGTGTTTAGACTAAATATGTTTTCAACTGAAAAGAGCACAAAATAAAAACTATCACATGCATGATATTCATATATTACCATTTTACACTGTAGAAATGCAGAAATCCCTTTCAACAAAATCTTATGAAAGGAATACACTTGGAAGAAAGCAATCATGGAAATACAATTAAATGTCTAAAGTCTATTCAGAATCACAATGCACCATTACTGTATTATGGGGAATAAAATAAGAAGCCTCCAGTAAAATGATTGAACTGTAATGACTTACAAGGTGCAACATCAAAACATTTTATTATACAAGGTTTGCAAATGTATGTTTCTCACTAGTAAATACTAATTATACAAAAAAAATGTCTGTACAGTACATACAACTATATGTTGACAATTTCACAAGATATGCCCCTCATTTGAAATACCTTCATGACATGTTTCTCCAACAAGCAAAGTGGTACACACTGCTTCAAACCAACTCTGCAAACAGCAAATGCATTGGGAGGCTATCAGTGGTACTCTGCACTTCATTAGAAATTTGCCAATTATTTCTTACCGAAGAGTATCAGGGTCTTCCAGAAGTGTACTTCTCTCCATATTTGTCATTATCCTGGGGGATCTCTGCCCTTTCCTGTTAATTTCACAGTGGAGGCGCTCCATAAGGAACTTCAGAAATTCCTGTGCGTCCTGCTGGCTAGAACAACAAAAGAACAGTCACTGGGTAAAAACACATTCTCAACAATTCTATACTTTTTTAAAAAGCTGTACACGGCCAGTTCCTTCTTACGCATCAGTTTAAGAAATGTCAGATGTCACACATCAAATTCAACCTGTTTATCTTTTTTCTTATTGGGCACTTCACATAGATAAAAAAAACAAATTAACACTTATGTTCGTACTACAACATTCTGTCTGTTGTAACTGCATTCCTCCTCAACCTGTGTGTGGGGTCTCTGACCTGACTTGGTCATTTTCCAAGCTGAAGAATTGAAGCTTGAGCTCCTCCCATCCTACCCAAGATCGAGTTTGCAGCAACCCTGTACATAGGTATGCATTTTAATTGAAACAAAGGTGAGTTTTATGAAAATAAGTGAACCGAAGGTAGAGCATAAAGATCAGGAACTATGGTTCCTCTGAACTTATCCAACAGACATGGTCATGGCCAGAGGGAAGGTGAGAGGAAAGGTTGAGGAGGAATGCAGTGACAAAAGAGATGGAACATTATGGTAAGAACATAGCTACTTTTTTATCTGATGTTGTCGCTGTCATTTCTCTTCAACCTGTGGGACAGAGTCCCCAGCTACAAAAACCCTAGGGTGGCCCTTATGTAAGGATATTACGGAGCACTGCAGAGCCAAAGGCAGTTCTACTCCTGGAGATCATGTCCAACTTGGTGCGTAACAAAGGTATGGGAATTTCACCAAGTTAAAGCATGTATAAATGTCATCAATAGGCACTCCAGACCAAAAGGCCTGAGAAGCTGCCAAAGACCTCGTACAAGCAGCCTTGACTTTACCTGCTAATGGTCTGTTTTTGGAAGAGTAAATAAAGGAACTACAATCTTTCAACCATTTGGCAAGAGTAAACTTGGACAGAGCTCACACTTCCCTCGTATAAGAAAAAGATACAAACAGCAGTTCCGATTTTCTGCAAGACTTGGTCGCTGTCCAGGTAAAAATGTAATTGCCTATGAACATCCAGAAGGTGAAGTGTATACTCTCCTTTGTTTTGAAAGCTGGGAAAGAAAACAGGAAGACTGATAGATTGATTTATATTATTTTCTGTAGCCAGTTTGGATAAGAAAGAAGGGTTGGTATGCACAGTGATGCCATCTTTGTGAGATTACATAAGGGAGTTTAGAGGAAAGGGCTTTTAACTCTGAAACCTTCTTGCTGAGGTGATAGCCACCAGAAACACCATTGTCCATAAAATAAATTAAGTCTACCTTAGCCGCAGGTTCAAATGGAGGAAGAACCAAAGCTTGTAGAACCATGGTCAGATCCCACGGGGAGTGGGGTCTTTGATTGGGGGCTAAGTAAAAAGGTACCTCTTAGAAACATTCTGCAAAGTTTAGATGAAGACTTTTCCCCAATATGAAAAGTGGAAATAGCTGCTAGCTGGACTTTCATGATGGAGTAGCTGGCTCAATTCTGTTAGACTAAAGCCAAGAAATCCAAAAATTAGGGTGGGGGTAGGGACAGGATCTACAGTGGATATAAAATGTTTACACACCCATGTTAAAATGCCAGGTTTTTGTGATGAGACCACAATAAATCATTTCAAAACTGTTCCCACCTTTAACATGACCTATAACTTGTACAATTCATTTGAAAAACAAACAAATCTGTTATGGGAAAAACATAAAAAATAAAAAACAGATAAGCTGTTTGCATAAGTACGCACACCCTTAAACTAACACTTTGTTGAAGCGCGTTTTGATTTAATTACAGCATTCAGTCTTCTTGGGTAGGAGTCTTCAGCATGGCACATCTTGACTTGGCAATATCTGCCCACTCTTCCTTGCAAAAGTGCTCCAAATCTGTCAGATTGCGAGGGCATCTCTTGTGCAGAGCCCTCTTCAGGTCACCCTACAGATTTTCTATTGGATTTAGGTCTGGGCTCTGGCTGGGCCATTCCAAAACTTAAATTTTCTTCTGGTGATACCATTCTTTTGTTGATTTGGATGTATGCTTGGGGTCACTGTTGTGATGAAAGGTGCAATTGCTCTTCATCTGCAGGTTTCTAGCAGACACCTGAAGGTTTTGAGACAAAAGTGACTGGTATCTGAAACTATTATAATTCCCACTACCTTGACTAAACCCCAGTTCTGGCTGAAGAAAAGCAACCCCAAAGCATGATACGGCCACCACCATGCTTCACCATGGGGATGAGTGTTCTTTTCGTGATGCAAAGTGTAGTTTTTGCTCCAAACGTACCTTTTGGAATTGTGGCCAGAGAGTTCAACCTTGGTCTCATCAGACCACAACACATTTTCCCACATGCTTTTGGGAGATTTTATGTATTGTTTTGCAAATTTTAGCCAGGCCTGGATGTTTTTTCTGTGTAAGAAAAGGCTTCAGTCTTGCAACCCTACCCCATAGCACAGATATATGGAGAATACAGGAGATTGTTGTCACATTTAGTACACAACCAGTACTTGCCAGAAATTCCTGCAGCATCTTCAGTGCTGCTGTAGGTCTCTTGGCAGCCTCCCCAACCAGTTTTAGTCTTGTCTTTTCAATTTTGGAGGGATGTCCAGTTCTTTGCAACATGACTATTGTCCCATATTTTCTATACTTTTTGATGACGGTCTTCACTGTGTTCCATGGTATATTCAATGTTGTGGAATTTTTTTTCTACCCTTCTCCTGACTGATACTTTTCAACAATGAGATCCCTTTGATGCTTTGTAAGCTCTCTGTGAACCATGGCTTTTGCTGCAGCAGGCAACTGAGTAAACGTCAGGAAATTCCTACTAAAACAGCTGAACATTATATGGAGTTAGAGTCTCCAATTGACGGCAGGTTTGTACCCAAGGAGACTGAATGTTGTAATTAAATCAAAAGGTGCTTCAACAAAGTATAGGTTTAAGGGTGTGCACATTTTTGCAACCAGCTTATTGTATATTTTTCCCCCTAACAGATTTGTTTGTTTTTCAATTGAATTGTGTAGGTTATAGGTCACATTAAAGGTGGGAAAAGTTTTGAAATTATTTATTGTGGTCTCATTTTTTATATCACAAAAACTTGGCATTTTAACAGGGGTGTGTAAACTTTTTATATCCAATGTACATGTTCCTGCCAGGTCCTTGAGGAAAATCTCTTCCATTTGCTCTGGCAGATTTTCCTGGCTGAAGACTTATGAGCGTAAATCAAGATTTTTCAGACATGGGGATGAAAGCCTGGAATGTCGTGCCATCATCAGAAGTGGAGAAACCATACGGTTAATTTCAGACCTTGGAGATCCAGGTGTGTATGCTCTTAGGGGGTGAAACAGTAGATCTAGAACAGGGTCTAGAGTCACCGGTGGACAAATTACATGAGACCAAAGAAAGGAGAACCAGACTTGATGAGGCCAGAAAGGGGCAATAAGGACAACTTTGCTCTTTAACCTGTACTAGAGGAAAACCATAACATAGACAGTGGGGCCAAACATGGACTAGAGCATCTCTTGGTGACTGTCCCTGGGGGGGATCAGGACAAAAAACTGCTGCATTTGTTGCTGAAGGGAGACACAGATTGCAGCAGGGTTGACCCCATTTTAGGAAAATCATATTTGCCACTTCTTGATTTAGAGACTACTTATGAAGCATCAAAAGAATTCGGATGAGCTTGTCTGCCAGGATGCTGGTCTCCTCTAGAATGTGCAATGCAGTAAGAAAACAGTTTGTAGAGATCACTCAATGCCACAGCCTCACTGCTTCTCGATACAGTGGGTAAGATCTGGTTCCTCCCGTTTGTTGATTTACCAGACTACTGACATATTGTCTGACTACCGCAATAGTACCTAGAAGAAGAAAGCTGTGTAGTGCTTGTAACACTAGGAGAACTGCTCATGTCTAGGACACTGATAAGTAATTTGGTCTCTTGGGGGGGTCCATGTGCCTTGGACCGCCCGATTCAGAAAATGCCCACCCACCCCCTCTGTGAAGCATCTGCGGTCAGAGTGGCATTGGGAGGGAGAAGAACAAAGGGCCATCCCTGCGTGATCTCTGGGGAATGAGGCCACCAAAGAAGGGAGTCTCTGCATACTGTGATAGTCTGACTGGGAGATATACGGGATTACTTGTGTAATGACCACTGGACTACTAGTGCCACTGTAATACTCATGTGTAGGATTACTGTAGGTAGAGTTACTGTGGATGTCAGATCCCAAAGTCCTGTGCACCAGCTTCGCAGTGGGAGCTGGGATAGCTAGGATCTGTTTGATATGCAATTGTAAGCTTGAAATCCTGTCCAGCATGAGATAAGCCCAAGATGAAGTCGTGTCCAGGTATGCTCTTATGAAATCTATGGTTTTTACTGGTTGCAACTGGGATTTCTGTGCATTGATCGTTATGCCTAGAGAGAGGGCTTGCTGTAACAGATAATCCCTGGCTTGAACAAGTAGATGTCTGGTTGGAGTAGTTAGGAGCCAGCTGTCCAGATATGGAAACGCATGGAATCCCTGCAGCCTGAGATGCCCTGCAACAACTGCTATGCATTTGGTGAACACCCTAGGTGCTGTGGCAAGACCAAACAGGAATGATATGAATTGGTAATGGCTGGCTCTCAGCCTGAAACTAAGGTAATGTCTAGAGCGCCTGTCCATTTTGATGTAGTATGCATCCTTCAGGTCTACAGAGCACATCCCATCGTCCATTCTCAAAAGGGGTAGAAGGACTGGACAGTGACCATCCTGAATTTTGAATTCCGTACTGATTTGTTCAGGGATGTCAGGTCCAGGATTGGCCTTAGGTCCCCTGTCTTTTTTGCTACTAAAAAGAATCTTGAGTAGATGGCCAATCCTATCGAGTCATGAGGGACTTCCTGGATGACTCTTTGTAGCAGCTTTACAAATTCTTGAGCTGCCTTCTCCCTCTGATTGGGTGGAACATCGAGGAGATGAGAATTTGGTTTGGTGTTTTCCAAAAAGGGAATCAAGTATCCTCTGGATATAATCCTTAACATCCACTGATAGTTTGTGATGGCTACCCAGACTTGTGGATGTAAGGAAAAGCACGCCTGACTGCCTCCAGAGGAGGGGAGTAAGGCAACTGTTAAAGAGCACTGGAAGGGTCTGTCCGAAAAGGAATCTCAAGACCCTGAGTTCTGCAGATCCCCCCCTGCCACAGGGGTGGCATCTTCCATTGTAACCGTTACCCCCTCTGCCTATGGGGGAAAAGTCTCTCCGAGATTGCTGAAAAGAACCTTGAGATTTCTTGAACCACAGTTTTATCCCCATGCTGGTTCCTGAGAAGGACCTCTGTGGAGTAGAAAAACAGACCCCGATGGCAGACAAGGTCATCCCATCTTTCTCACTTATGGGAGTTTCTCTCTCTCAGACTGTTGGGATGAACAAGGAAGATCTGAAGGGTGCACTGATGAATGACGCCTTGAAAGGTTCCGCAAAGTCGCATAGCCACATCCAGATATGGTGCCTAATGGTAATGCCCGAACCAGCCACCCTAGAGGCACCCCTCTGCAGCTTGGGAAATCAACCTCATGGATGTATTAGGCACAGACTGTAGTGTCCATTCTGGAAGAAAAAGTCTTCTGATCCTCAGCAGACATGGACTCTGGGGTACAGCTAGAGAGTTCTTTGACAAGGTCTATATGCAGCCTTATAAAATGGGTTAGTAGTTCAATGCTCATAAGGTAAAGGTGGCTGAAGCATAAACTCTTTTGCCAAACCTGCCCATAGCCCTAGACTCCATTAGGGTGATGGACAGAAGAGCTTTCCTGAGCCAGCTCCTTCTTAGTGGCTGCCGCAACCACCATGGCATCTACTGGAATCACTTTTGTCCAATGTATCCTATTCGTAGGTGCACTAAGAATTTTGTCCGCCTTCTTCAGTATGGGCTCTACAGTGTCCTGTTTCTTCTGTGCCCAGGTAGATACAACATCTATAAGAGCATCTGCAGGGGGGTACACCCAGGAAGTAGATGGGCTGTATCCAAAAGCCTCCAAAAGCACAGTTTCCTCTGGGGTGGGGTTTTGGGTAGACCAACCACCTCTTTAGCAGAGTATCTCTAGGATGTCCAAAAAGGGGACATCCTCAGGTGGTGCCCTTCGGGACCCATATCTTTCTTAGAAATCAGTGTCTACAGTGAGGGATTCATGAGCAGAATCCAGGTGCCTCCTTTTACAGTCTCTTCTGAGAAACCTCCTCAGTGGGATGCTCTAGGAAGGTGTCGGAAGAAAATTGGGTTTGCACTGAAGGAATGGTTTGGAGGCTTCCCAGGGCCAGCTGTCCCCATGGTAGATGGGAGGCCTCAAACGTAGGAGCCATGGGGGTGGGAAGCAGTGTGAAGGAGAAAGAACAGAGGCTCTCCTAGGATGACAGAGGACCCCTCTCCACCACTCAGAAGGCAGAGGGACTCTGAGTATCCAAGCTGTGTCCCTCCAAAGCAAAACCTAATGAACAGACACCCCTTGAGCACCCAGAGTGGCTTAAGGTGGTCTGGAAGTTTTCTTGGGAGAGACCTCCTGGCGGGGGATCTCTGCACCGATGCACTCAGCTCCAAACTGGCAAGTGGAGCCCAAGATTGGGAAGGACAAGATGGAAATAAAGTCAGCGCTGAGGACTTTGGATCAGAGGACTTTGGCACCTTTTTAATGGGCTCCGAAAAGGATGAAGAAAACCTGTCTGGGGAACGTTTCCTGGTTTCCCAGGTCTCCACCCATTTCCTGAAGGGGGGGTTGAACCCCTGAAGTAAAAGGAACAGCAGTGAAGGAGCAAGAAGGAAGCAAGCCCTTAAGAATCAGCTTATTTCTACGATCTGCCAGAACATGCAGATGGAAGGCTGAACAAATGACCCATGAGTGATCCCAAATGAGCAGGCCCCACACATTACATGCACTCCCTGTGGGCATCAGATAACAGGATCTTGTGCCCACAGGAAGTACATTTCTTGAACCCTAAAGGTCTGCCCATTTTGGAGTTGGACTTGGGCTCCGCCATGACACTAAGCAATAAAATATATACATCTGTATATTTGTATGTATGTATGTATATAGATACAGATAAATACAGATATATATATATATATATATATATATGTGTGTGTGTGTGTGTGTGTAGATTACACACACACACATATATATATATATATATATATGTATATAGCTATTATCTATATGTGTGTGTGTATATACATACATATATATATATATATATATATATGTATATCTATAATCGATATATCTATATATATCTCTATATCTATCTCTATATCGCTACCTCTAAATCTATATATCTATATCTATACATATCTATCTATATAGCTCTATATGTATAACTGTATATCTATATATCCGTACAGCTATATAGATATAGACATATATGTATATAGGGATTCGTATCACTTCACTGACAGACCATTTCACCGACACCCATATATCTCTGACTTGCCTTAGAGTACAACTTGTCAATGAAATGAGTTTTAGGTGAAATGAACTTTCAGTGAAATTAACTTTAGGTGATTTGGTCTCAGTGAAATGGGTGTCAATGAAATGGTCTTTCAGCGAAGTGATACGAATCCATATATAGACAAATACATGGACAGATATATATACACTGCAAGGAGGGAGGCTCCTTCTGCACCCCTCACCCCCATCACTCTACATACTTCCTTACTCCTGAAATTCAGCAAACTTCAACTTGGTATAAAGGCAACATTCAACAAAAGTGCATTTGCTAATACTTCCATAATGAAATGGCATCAGATAGTGTTATCTAGTAAATTAAATACCGTTCAATATATTGAAACGGTCCTGTCGTCTATATCATCATCTTGAAAATACAAGTCTGTAGGCAGCAACACGTGACATGATGTTGAACAAGTCACTTATCCAACCAGCTGTGAACATGGGGTGAAACAGGATACCAGTAACAAAGATATTCATCACAGCCTTCACCATGCTTTCTTATATCTTTTCTGTGCTTGCATGTGCAGGGATACACAAAAATGGTAAATATTTGGTTTGCTGGGACCGACCACCCTCTCCTTGCAAGTCCTTCCATCTCCTGCATAGTAATAAAAGCCAGTGTCATCTGGGTCAGTCAAGACTTTGTCCCCCCTGTACCATACAGATGGCAGAACATGACAGAATTATCCTTTGCTAAATACGGCAGAAATAGCTGAAGAGTGGACAGTAACACCTTGGTGTTAGTGGCTGAAGGGATGTAAACTAGAAGACAGGATAACTTAATACATTCAGGAAGAAGATATTTGCAAGTGATCCAGTTTGGTTCACAGTCAACAGAATTACAAGTTTTAACACACTGAAGGGACAGATCTGGCAACTAAAAGACAAACTTCAGTACAGAAAGTTTGTTGTTTTGGATCTGCACCTGAGTGGACTTACAACTCACTTTCAACACTTACTAATGTAGTGAGAGCCTTGTTTGAGATAAAGCATTCGTCTTGGTCCTGGACCAAGTTCATCTTTACCAGAATGTAACAGATACTGGAAAAAGACAAAAACGAAAAACGGAAGAAAAAATGTAAAAGTGGAAAGTGACAAACTGAAGCTACCTAAAGATAACAAAGGTGTAGGGTGGGTAAGTGAATGGATGATGGTTCTGGGCTGCTCCACCTTCAAAGAAGTCTGTCCCAGCTGCTGCACAGTGCTGCAAATTAAACTGCAAGCTGCAAGGTTTGCTGTGGAAGTAGCAGGTGAGTGAATCTGCCAAAATATCTGCACTTAAACACCATGCAGAAAGCAAGAATACTTGCAACTTAAGTTAATACAACACAATAAAGTACAGATAGAAGAGCTGAGGTCATTATTAAATTAAGTCAATTATGACAAACTAAACTCGCATCATAAATTCCCTGAGCATTTTGAGATGTAGTCCATTCAAATGTATGCATATATTAAGAGCAGTGTCTATGGAAGCACATTAAGTGTGTATCCATGCACTTCCATATTATATAAAACTTTCCTGCCTTCATTCCCAGGCTCAAATACATTTCAGTGACCACTTCAGGCAAAAACGAGACTTTTTTCTCAACACATTGTCTTTATGGTATAAAGAAGCATACGGCAATTAACAGAAAGTATGCTGTTTAGAAATCCTTCTGGCTGAAATAAAAAAGTACTAAAATATTTTGCCAGGGAACACCAAGGATTGATCACCTGACAGGCTTGTAACATGGCCATTACTGTTTTGAGTTATCAAGTTCAAAAGTCAGATACAGGATGCCATGGAAGCCTCTAAATTATTTATCCCACTCAAGAGCTTGCACAGCAACATGAAAAACTATAAATGGATATGAACTTGCATAAAAAAGATAGCACACTGCTGTACATTACAGGGAAATTAGGCTAAACCAGAATACAAAGAAAAGAATAACTTCAGAATCTGAAGTTTAAGCTGGAAGCCAGAGCTATAACATCACTTTGAAACCACCAAGAAAATCTACTTTCATTTTATGGCTATGATATGCAGCTGGTGGGTTTATACTAGCTTCTTTTTAAAACAGATACCGTCTGCAGAAAAAAAGATTAAGTTGTTCAACACCAACATATGAACTTCTAAACTGAGTTGAGAAGCTTTAGCTATGGATGCAACTCTGTCTCCTTATTGTGTTAGTATGATGCAAACAGGCAGGGTCATCTGTGGTAGAAGGGGAAGCCATGTTTGTCTCGGTCAGTAAGGAGCTATGAGAACACCATTTGCTTTCTCAATAGCACCATTAACTGAAAGAATGCCACTTAACACCAAATTATTAAAAAGCACTGGTCATTTCTGCCAGGTTAGAGGACTGCAGGTGATTAAGATGAGATGCACAAGAGTTACTTCTGGATGATATCAGATTTCTTTTTATGTAAAAAGCTCTCTGTCCAGTTTCAATTTGTGATATTAAGAATTCTATACTCATAGCATTTGCTACAGTATTTTCCTGTCCCAATATTGTAAATAGACCCGAAAAAATATCTCCAGCTGTACCTCCTACTTCCAGTTTACCATAACTAGTGGGGTTAAGAATGGGTATCTCTTTCTCAGTTTACAGATGTATCATGACAACTGCTTTGATGCTAGTATATCTGCTGAGTGTCTGATCTTAGGACTAGCTTTAACTTCCCACTTCCCTTGGACTATAAGGATGGCCAATACCTCTTTATAGTTCACATGCAGTTTCCTCTACGATGGAGACTGCATGCCTTACAACCTGAATAGTACGAGGTGAGCTTATGCTCCAAGAATGAAGAGAATGCTATTTCTTGCTGACAGCAATACAATCATATCAAAAATGAAATTTTCATAAGGGTTGGTACTAGTGAAAAGATATCACAATGCCAGAGCCTGGGTATGGATTTCCCTGGTTCTTTAGGAATCACTGCACTTTCCTTATGTGCAATCTGAATGGGATCTGCAAAGCTAGAAAAGGGCATGTAGTTCAGAGAACTGAGAAAAAAGCCCATTACCTGCAT
Organism: Protopterus annectens; assembly: GCF_019279795.1. Classification (NCBI taxonomy): domain Eukaryota; kingdom Metazoa; phylum Chordata; order Ceratodontiformes; family Protopteridae; genus Protopterus; species Protopterus annectens. Next base: position 587,780,833 of record NC_056749.1, read on the forward strand.
CACCTTCACCTAATAAAAAGTTAAGTCTTACCATAACTTGGCATCTGTGTTGTCTTCCTTTATTCACCCTCACTACAGGGTATCGGATCCGACTAGGACACTTTCACAGACTTGGATTCAACTCTCAAGCTCCTCCCCCATACCCACAATGCCCTGCACCCACTCAACTACCTCAGATCGAGTTTGGCTGACCAACATGCCACTCTCAGATACAAAGATTGGCAGAAGAGGCTCAGACAGCGGACATAACAGTCCTGAGATTATACAGCTTCCTCAAAAAAAAAGGCAGGGGAATGGTTGGGTGGGAAAGTGAGGATGAATGAAGGAAGGCAACACAGATGCCAAGTTATGGTAAGACCTAACTTTTTAATCTGATTTGTCTTCTTCACTCACCCTCATTACAGGGTCAGAGTCCCACATACGAGTACCTTGGGTGGCCCTCATGGAAGGATATGCCGGAGCACCATCAAGCCAAAGGAAGCCCTGTTCCTAGAAATAATGCCTAACTTGTAAGTGAGACATAAAGGTGCGATTATTAGACCACGTGGCTGCTGCACAAATGTCATCAATAGAAGTTCTGCTACAGAAGGCTGAGGAAGTAGTCATGGCCATACTAGTCTGAAATCCATTTTGCTAAATTAACTTTTGATACCACATGACCCAGCCTATTCAGAGAAAAGGACATAAAAAGCTGATCAGACTTTCTGTTTTTAGTCCTGTGCAGATAAAAGTGGCGCTGTCTATGTACATCTAAGAGAAGTACATACTCACCTTTGTTGGAATAATTGTGAAAGAATACTGGCAGCTGTATAAACTGACTGATGTTGCTTTCTGCTGCTACCTTAGGCATGAAGGAAGGGTTGATATGCAAGGACACCCTACTTCTAAGGAACAAAACATAAGGAGGTTTAGAAGATAGTGCCTGAAGCTCAATCTCCTCCAGGCAAAAGTAATCGCCACCAATATAGCCGACTTCCAGGATAGAAATGTTGGGTCACAAGTAGCCTATGTCAACACCTGAAGTACCAAGGTAAGGTCTCAAGGAGGAGAAGGATCCTTAATGGGGGGACTTAGTAAGAAAATACCTTTCAGGAAGGATTTACACAATCTGAACATAAACAAGGAACATGTATGACTAGCTGTATGAAAACTGGAAACAGCAGCTAGCTGTAACTTAATAGTGAAAATTCTAGCACCATCACAAAATGAGAACTGAGAAATAGTAAGACATCAGACATGGGAACTGAGAAGGGGGTCAATATTCCTGGTTGTGGCCCAGCAAACAAACCTCTTCCACTTGCTAATGCAGACTTTCTTAGTGGAAGCCTTCTCAGAAGCTAAAAGAATTTTACAGACCGGAGACTAATGCCTGGACTGTAACTATGGCTGAACTGGAGAAACCAAGCAGTTAACTTCAGGGTTCGAAGGTTGGGGTGTTGCATCCCTGAAAGGTGAGATAGGAGATCTGGAGTGGGCTCCAGTATCCAAGAGGGATACTTCTGATGAGAACAAAGAAAGGGGAACCACACTTGGCAATGCCAGAAGGGGATAATGAGGATGACTGAACTTTTCAACATGCTTGCCTTCTGAAGGAATTTGGGGATGAGAGGAAGAGGGGGCTAAGCATACAAGATACCCGGGGGCAAACTGTGGGCTAGAGCATCCCTAGAGGACTCCTCCAGAGGGGGAATCAGAGCAAAGAACTTGTTGCACTTGTTGAGGGGGAAACAAACAGGTCACAGCAAGGTTGACCCCAGCTGATGAAGATCATGTTCACTACTGACTGGCTGAGAAACCACTCGTATGGAATCAGAAGAGTCCTGCAGAGACTGTCTGCCAGTTCATGGGTTTTCTGCAGAATATGTGTTGCAACCAGAAAGAGGTCTGAAGAGCTCGCTCATTCCCACACTCTCATGGCCTCTCTGCATAATGGGTAAGAACAGGTTCCTCCTTGCTTGTTGATGTACCAGACAACTGACATATTGTCTGTGTGTACTGCACTAGTCCCCAGAGGGAGAATATCCTGAAAGGCTTGCAGTGTTAGGAGGACAGCTCTCATCTCTACTACCCTGATATGCAACTTGGTCTCGTGGGGCGACCACATGCCTTGGACCATCTCCCCATTGTAGTGCCCCCACCTGAACTTGGAAGTATCCGTGGTCACAGTGGCTAGAGTGGGGTTGTTCAAAAATGGTCTGGCAAAGACGTCTGACTGGATCCAAGTGACATGACACCTGCAAATGGGAGTCAGCTTGAAGCGACAGGGCAAGGGCTGAAACAAAATGGACCATTGACTGGCAAGAGACCACTACAGAACCAGCATGAAAAACCTAAGGGAACTAACAGAATGGCTGCAGACATAGATCCCAGGATATGTAGGACCACATGGGCTGTGGGGACTTCTAGTGCTAATAGCTGTTGTACAGGATTCCTGAGAATTGTTACTCGGTGTAGAAGTAGAGAAGCTAACTGATCCCTTGAGTTGCATCCCCATGAATTCCAGGTTTTTGTACTGGGAGGAGGTTGGACTTGCTCATGTTTACAGTGGTACCCAGTGAAGGTGCTAACTGGAGTAAGTAGTCCCTATCCTGGATTAGTCGATGCTTTGTGGGAGAGGTTAAGAGCCAATTGTCCAAATATGGAAACACTTGGAATCCTTTGAGCCTCAGGTGCGCGGCTACCACTGCCATGCATTTGGCGAACACCTGAGAGACTGTGTCAAGACCAAAGGGCAGTGTTCTGAACTGGTAGTGATTGGCTCCCAGCTGGGAGTGCAGATATCTCCTGGAGTGCATGTCTATTTTGATGTGATAGTACGCATCCTAGAGATCTATGGAGCACATCCAGTTGTCCTTGTGCAACAGCGGCAGAGTGGACTAAACCATAACCATTCCGTACCTCACTTTCTTGACATACTGGTTTAACCTGCTGAGACCCAGCATTGGTCTTAGGTTCCCCTGTCTTTTTCTTCACTAAAATGAAGCAGGAGTAGGTTACGAATCCTCTTTATTCAGTTGGGATCTCCTGGATGACTTCAGCAACAACTGATGAATTTCCTGCACTTCCTGCTCCCTTTGACCAGGTGGAATGTCGGGGAGGACTTTGGATTGTGGAGGTGGAAGGGAAACGGGAACAGAGAAGCCTATGGATATCACTCTTAGCACTAAATGGTTTTGAGTTACTTGTGTCCAGGCTTTGGGGTGCAAAGCTAATTGTCCCTCGACTTCCGCCAGAGATGGACAGTCTAGCAGTGCTTTAAGAGCGCTGGAAGGGCTTACTGGGAGGGGGGGTTTCCCTAAAGCCCTGATTCGGCGGGCCCCCTCTGCCTCTGGAGCGGCGTCTACCATCAGACCCTCCTCCTCTGCTTCTAGAGGAGAGTTCCCCATGCAGGTCCTGGAAAGGCCCCTGAGATTTGTGAAACCAAAATTTCTTACCCCATGCTAGTTCCTGGAGAAAGACCTCTGAGGGGTTAAAAAATTGATTTCAATGGCAGAAAGGGTCTTCCCGTCCTTTTCGCCACGGGTAAGGGTCTCTAACCAATGGCCCAAAAAAGTAGGAGCCGTCGTAAGGGGAATTAACAAATGACATCTTAAAAGGGCTCTGTGAAATTAGACAGCCTCATCCAGGCATGCCTTCTTAGGGAAAGTCCTAAACCAGCTGCTCATAAGGTGCCCTCCGTGGAATGGGAGATCAAACTCATCAAGGAATTGACAACTGAGAAAGTTGTCAGCTTGGGAGAAACTTTCTTAAATTCCTCCTCAGGCATGGACTCTGACAGAGAGGCTGACAATTCTTTCATCAGGTCCCTCTGAAGCAGAGTGAAATGGGTTAGATAGTTCAGCGACCTTAGTGCAAAAGTTGTCGAGGCGTAAACGAGCTTCCCTATTCTGTCCAACGCTCAGGACTCCTTGTACGGCAGATAGACATTGGCCAATTCCTCTACCAATTCTTTCTTGGTGGCTGCCACCACCATGATAGCACTGGCCACGGGATCCTTACTCCAATGTTTCCTGTCTGTAGGGAGCACTAAAAACCTATCGGGCCATTTCGGACTAGGTTCGATGGTGTCTGGTTCCTTCCACACATGGTGAAATATTAAGTCCATGAGAGCATCTGCCGGGGGTTCTCCAAGGGCATAGATGGGCCCGTCCCGAACGCCTCCAAGAGAATTAACTCCTCAGGGGAAGGGGGTAGGGCAGACCACCCAACATTCTGCTTTAGTATCTCCAATACGTCGCCAAAGGACGCATCTTCAGATGGGGATCAGGAGGACCCTTCCTCCTTATCAAAAAGTCAGCATCCTCTGTTAAGGACTCCAAGGGGGAGTCCACATGCCTCCTTTTACACATCCTCTTCTGAGGGACTTCCTCAGCTGGATATTCTGTAAAGTATTAGAACAGAGGGACCCCTCCTGATCAGGGAGATCTTGGAGGCTGCCAGGGATGGGAAGACTCATGGCAGGTCGAGTGACAGTAAGGCTATGGAGGTATGGACTGAGGAATCTGTACGGCCGACTCTCCAACCTGCACTACCTGAAAGGCCAAATGCCCTGGCGAAGCCCTATCCAGTTCTACCAGAGCCAAAGCTACCGAGGAAAAATGGGAAGGACTTTCACCAGATCCCTGGCCTCCAGAAGGGATCGGATCAGAGCTATCGAGAGCCACAGCACCCAAGGGAAGGGACTGCTCAGAAAGAGAATGAGCCAATCCCAAATGCCCAGACCCGGCACTGATGCCACGGCTCCAGGACTCACTCTGCTCCGAAAAGTCTGGAACAGGGCTCATCAAGGGCATTCTCTGCATCAAAGAAGGGAACTTCCTCTGCGCTGTGGTCAACGAGCATGACAGTCCCAAATCCACTGGCTCTGAAGCCAGGGGCTAGATCAGAGGAGGAATCCTGATAAGTTGACCAGAGTAGCTCATGGATCCGAGAGGGGATGGAGCCGAGACTACCCCCATCTGAATCTGGGCCTTAACAAACCTCCTCATCAACCTGTCCACATCTGCCTTGGACAAGCTTCTTGAGGACCTGGATGAAGCTGATGATGGTGGTCTTGAATGTTTGGACCTAGAGGACAGAGCTGGTGACTTCAAGGCCCTTGGATATGTAGTAGCAGGATCAGAGGTTACAGCAGACGACAGTCTAATCTCCCCAGGATGCAAAGTAGACCCACCAAAAATAACAGATGAACAAACTCTGAGATAGTCACAAAGAGGCAGGCTAGCAAGTACAGTAGATGCACAGGCCAGACAAACTGTAACAAGACAAAAAGGAAGCCAGCACCTTGGAAGCGTGAAGATTTATTAAGAAAACCACACCGATTTCAGCTTATAGCTTTCATCAGTGGTACAGAGATACCAGGCTAAGAACGTTATTAACTCTAACTTCATTAAAAATGTAACTATAGCTATATCTATATCTCAAATGCAAAAGCAAGGTACAACTAGCGACCAGATAGCTAGAAATGGGACTTCACCAGAAATTTTTTTTGTTAAAAAAAAGGTAGAAAATGCACATGCTCACACACTAACACATGCGTGCATGCACACGCAAGGTTCTGCCTTTGTCCTGCAGGGACTTTAAAAGTTCAGCAGTAGCACAGCCAAAAAGTTTTTTATTATCAAGGGAAGCATTCAACAATTTAGCTTTAATGTCATCAGGTAAAAGCTGAAGATAAAGCCTAGAGCAGTGCCTCAAGACAGAACCAAATACAGCAGTCCTGGAAGAAGCATCAGCTGCATCATAGCTACACAGAGTGTCCAGCCACTTGAGAGGTAGAGCCCAACAAGGAGTCTGGTAATTGATAACCCTAAAAGCCAAGGTGGCAGCAGTATAAACTTTTTTGCCTAGATATTCCATGGCAATACTGTCTGTCTGAAGGAAGTACTTCAGTAGAAGACAAAGGTTTGTCTTGAGAGACCACACTACAAATGGGTCAGCAGAAGGAAATTTATACAGAAATTTACAATCATCTGGCAACTTCTAAAATCTGTATCTGAGGGCTGGAGTCTGAGTATCAGGGGCAACAGAGGCTGCTGAAAAGATATCCAAGAGGGCAGCCAGAACTAAAGGAGCAGCAGAGGGTTTTTGAGAGACTCTATCTAGAGGAGATCATAATACCCATTTTGATTATCAGAAACCCGAGAACAATCCCACTTGAAATATTCCATCATATGAAAAATAGTGTCCCCAAAACAAGAGTTCTTCTTGGGGAGAATGTGGTCTAATAGAATCCTCTTACTCAGACCCATAATCCAAAGGGGAAGGAAATCTGAGAAGAGTATGCCAAAGACCCTTCCCCAGAATCCAATTCCTCATCTGAGAACACTTGCTCCCTAGGCCTCTTAAGAGGAGTAGATGACAGGGAGAACGGGCATAGACACACCCTGAGGAGGCTTCAAGACCATCAAAGCTTTAAATAACCCCCAAGTAGAATCTTGCCATTCACACTGGCATCTTTAACAGCAGGAGGAAATATGCTTGTTTTTTTCTTTCTTTTGAAGGACATCTGCACAAAAACTCTAGGAGGTTCAGAACCCTGCCAACACACTATAAACATAATAGGAATCTCCTCCCAAACTAGAATCTGTGAAATCCCACTTGGTCCCTGGGATATAATCAGCCCTCAACATTTAAAGCAGACATTTCTAAAGCATCCAAGGACGAGCTAGAAGTCAGATTCATGCTGGCCTCTTACAGGGTCACGGCAGAGGAATCCAAAGCAACAATGAGATGATCCCCCAGGCTTTCACCAGCCTTGAGAGAGACATATGAAGGAGGCTGCACAGTAGAAGAATTGGACCTGGGTTTTTCAGCTTTATTCTTGGCAAGTGACTGACCCTTGGGGCAGGAAGAACAATGGAAGCTGGTTAACAATAGGAAAAACAATGCTCTTAAGAGTCAACCTGCAGCAGAAGACGAGCATTCAGACAGACATTCAATGGTGGTATTTGGACTGGTAGCAAAGAAGTTCTGAGGTATGTACGTCCCCTTTATGCCCTACATCTTGTGACGGGCACACACGTGACATACATCTATAAATTTTAAAGGCTTTGGTATATTGGATAGACAATGGACTATCCTTGGTAGGAGATCCCTTACATCAGGAAAACCGCAACAGTGATATGGAAGGACATCAACTGGTTCTCTTCCCTTACTGGTTTTGCTATGAGAAGATAAAATCTGAGCTATCTTTGCACATCTCAGGTGTACAGAACATACTCTCCTTTCTTAGGAGTGATTAGGAATCCAAACAGTTAAGTGGACTGGCTGGTTTAGATTGGAATCTGAGGTAATCTGGAGAATAAACAAACAAGCAAGTTCAAAGAGGAACTCTACCTTTATGAAAAGCCACATATGAAAGTTAGAAGATAAAGCTTGCAATTCTGAAATTCTCCTGGCAGACGTAACAGCTATAAAGAACAAAGCTTTCCAGGAGAGACATTTTTGCTCTGTGGAAGAGCCTTATTTTAAAGTTTTTTTTTTTTGGTCAGAATCTCTGGAACAAAACTGAGGTCCCCATGGAGGCGTTAGGCCTTTTACTGAAGGGCGTATAAAATACAATTATGTAAGTAAATTTACTATAACAGTCATTATATGAATAGATCACTGTTGCAGTAGCCTTAGCTATATGGGTTATATCCTGCCTAGGATATAATAATTGCCCAGCTTCCAACACTTAAGGGTACCCTTCCACGTACCCCGACCATTGACAGCTCAAGGGATATAGAAAAATCAGCAGTCTGGGCACCAAGCCCTTCAGGGATTTTCTACCAAATGAGAAACAGGCCAGAGCCCTTAAAGAAGTCAATGCTAGGTAAATTAAAAAAAAGTTTTCATACTGGGAATAAAAATCATATAAAAAATAAAGTGGAATGGAAGGAAAGGGCAGTTATGTCAGCAGTGATCTAGTCAAACATCTACTGTTATATTAAAGTTTACTTACCATATGTCCATCATTAGATCACTGCTGCAGTGGCCTTAACTGTATGGGTAGATTACCGGAGCTTATAAAGTTTAGGAAGAGGAATGATGAGGGTCTAAGAACGCCTGGAAAATGGCCCTAGCAAAGCCTGCTCCAGCCTTGAAAAAGGAGTCAAGTTTTTAGTGCCTTGGAAATGTATGTACAAAGGACCGCATTGCTGCCTCTAGAATACTTGTAGAGCCCACCCCTTTCCAAAAAAACACAGATAAATCTAAGGCCCTTGTAGAATGTTCCCGGAGTCTGCCCAGAACTGACTTGTTATGGTGGCAATTACAAAAGGTAATAGCATGGGGCAACCATTTGGAAACTGTCCGCTTTGACGTATGCTGACCTTTTGTAATTTAATTTGAATTATTATCAGAGATTGAGCACTGATCCCACTGGACCCATTTTAAATCTCAGCTCAGAAAAAAATAAGTTATGTACTCACCATAACATTCCATTTGTGTTGTCCAATTTCATTCTTCCACAATGGATGGGTTCGGATATGACTTAAGCCACTTTCTTTAGATTCTAGGATCAGACTCTCGAGCTCCTCCCTTTCCCATAATGCCCCTGATCACTGTATTACCTCAGATCAAGTTTGCTATTATACAGTATCCCAGGGAAAAAGAATGAACTCAAAATAGCCATGACAGAACAGTGATAGCAGGAGCACAAGCAGGAGCAACAGTTCCTAATAAGAATTCTATTAGGTCAGGTCACGCCCAAAGACATGGTTAGAGGGAAGTTGAAGAATGAAAATGGATAACACAGACGGAACATTATGGTCAGCACATAACTTTTATATCGGATGTTGTCATTTTCATTTGTTCCTCAATGAATGGGACAGGGTACCCAGGTACAATTACTTTGGGTGTCCTTCATGGAAGAATATTCCAGATTACCACTGAACCGAATGATACTCTGTTCCTGGAAATGATGTCCAATTTGTAAAGAGAAACAAAGGTATGACCATTAGACCAAGTGGCAGCTACACAACTGTCATCAATGGAAGCTCCAGCCCAAAAAGCAGCTGACGTAGCCATTGACCAGGTTGAATATGCCTTCAGTTGTTTTGGTAAGGTTACACCTTTCCAGGAATAAACATGAGAAATACAATCTGTTATCCATTTTGCTACAGTAATCTTTGAAACTGGTTTTCCCATCTTGGTGTTAGAAAAGGAGACAAACAACTGATCTGTTTTTCTAAACTCTTTGTTCTATGTAGGTAAAAACAAAGTTGTCTATGTATATCTGAGATGAAGGATATATTCTCCTTTATTCTCAAAACTTAAGAAAACTGCCAGATTAATGACTTGACTGATGTTCAATTCAGAGGCCACTTATGGTAGAAAGAAAGGATCAGTGCGTTGGGTAACCCTAGACTTGCGAAAAATTCGATACTGTGGTTTTGCAGAGAGTGCTTGGATTTCAAAATTTGTCTAGCTGAAGTAATTGACACCAAAAAGACAGTTTTCAAGACAAAAACTTAAGCTCTACTTTAGCTGAGGGCTCAGGATGTACTAAAGATTGTAATACCAAAGTCAAATCGAAACGTGGAGTGGGATCTTGAATTAGAGGTCTAAGTACAAATGTACCTTTTAGAAAGGCCTTGCACAACTCAGCTGAAGCTAATCGCCAACATGGTACAGTACAAAAGAAGGTATGTACTCACCATAACGTTCCATGTATGTAGTCCATCTCAATGAACATTATTACGTGTGGGTTCTCCGACTCTGCCACCTTTACAAAGCCTGAAAACTTCTGATTGGCTCATGGCTAGGAGGTATCCCATGGTGCATGAGCACAATCCCCAGATCTTGTTTGCTACTAGTCTATCAGGATAAGACAGGAAAACGACAAAGGTCCGGAAGAATAAACTGTAATAAAGGCACCCTTTATGGTACAAACCACTGTAGGAAAAGAAAAACTGTTTCCAGATCCTCCAGGAAGGGGGCTGGTGGGTGGGTTTGTAATAATGTTCAGCGAGATGGACTACATACATGGAACGTTATGGTGAGTACATAACTTCTTTATGTTATGTAGTCCTATCTCGCCTCCATTATTAAGTGTGGGACAGCGTCCCTAGCATTTTGAATGGGTGGCTTACTGGAAAATACTCCTGAGTACCGTAGAACCAAACAAGGCTCTACCCCTGGAAGTTAAATCCAATTTATAATGTGAAATGAAGGTATGAGGGGTAGACCAAGTTGCTGCTGCACATATATTATCAATAGACGTCCTGGCTTGGAAGGCAGCAGAAGTAGAAAAAGACCTGGTGGAATGCGCTTTGACTTTAATGGGTAACTCCTTTTCTCTGAGAAGTGTAAATGAAGGAAATACAACTAGAGATCCAGTTCGATAGCATTACCTTGGAAACTGGCAAGCCCATTCTCATCTCAGCAAAAGAAACGAACAGCTGTTCTGATTTTCTAAATCCTTTGGTTCTGTGGATATAGAAACGTAGTTGCCTATGCACATCCAGTTGATGGAATCTATAATCTGCTTTATTGGTGTGATTAGGGAAGAACACTGGCAATTCAATTGTTTGGTTTAAGTGAAAATGAGAACAGACTTTAGGAATAAAAGAAGGAGTGGTCCAGAGAGAAACCCTGTCTTTGTGAAAAATTAAATATGCAGGTTTAACTGATAGGGCTTGTAGTTCAGAAACTCGTCTGGCTGAGGTTATTGCCACCAGAAAAAGAGTCTTCCAAGACAGGAATTTCAACTGACAACTATGGGCTGGTTCAAAGGGTGGCAAAGTAAGTCTAGACAGGACTAGATTCAGATCCCAGGGAGGAACGGGGTCTTGAACAGGAGGTGTTAACATCATGGAACCCTTAAGAAAGGATTTGCACGGTTTGTGAGACATAAGATTGGAATCATTAATCTCCACATGAAAATTAGATATTGCTGCTAGCTGAACTCAGAGTGTAGTAGCTGCTGAACACTGGTGAAAGAGTTCTGAAAGGAACTCTAAAACAATAGTAATGGGAGCTGTAAATGGAGCAACTTCTCTGTTATGAGCCCATATAGAAAATCTCTTTCATTTACTGTGATACAATTTTCTAATTGAACGCTTGTGAGAAGAGGCAATAATATGGGTTACAGCTGGAGACAGACCATAAAGCCTGATTAGTGACGGAACTGGAGCAGCCAAGCTGCCTGTATGAGAGTGTGGAGACTGGGGTGAAGAGAACCTGACGTGTGTAAAGAGGTCTGGCACTGGGTCCAGAGTCCATGGATAGTCTAACAGGTGAGGCTCGAGAAAAGGGAACCAAATCTGACGAGGCCAGTAAGGAGTGATGATGATCATCTTGCTTCCCAACAACATTGCTTTCTGTATGACCTTGGGAATGAGTGGAAAAGGAGGAAAAGCATAAAGTAGTCCCGGGGACCAATCGTGGACGAGTGCATCTCTTGGAGACTCTCCTGGAGGGGGGATGAGGGAGAAATAGGTGCTGCATTTGGTGTTGATGGGGCTGGCAAAGAGATTGCAGCAGGGTTGTCCCCCACTTGTGGAAGATCAGATGGGCTACTTTCTGGTTCAAGGACCATTCGTGAGGTAACAATACTGCCCTGCTTAGCTTGTCCGCTATCACAGTGTATGTCCCCGGGATGTGCGTTGCAATGAGAAAGCGTTGGGAAGAAATCACCCAGTTCCAAACTCACAGGGCCTCTCGACAGCCCAATTCCAAACTCGCAGGGCCTCCCGACATAAAGGGTATGATCTGGTTCCCCATTGTTTGTTTAGATACCAAACCACCGACATGTTGTCTGTCTGGATAGCTATCGTCCCTAGAGGGAGAAAGTCGTGAAGTGCTTGCAAAGCTAGAAGTGCTTGCAAAGCTAGAAGCACTGCTCTCATCTCTAGGACACTGATATGCAGATGGGCCTCTTGATCTTGCCATGTGCTTTGGACAGTCCGGCCTAGATAATGCCCCCCCACCCTATATGGGAGGCATCCGTGGTCACAGTGGCAACGGGTTGGTGCGGTACAAAGGGAATCCCTGTGGTAAGATGACCTGGCTGAATCCACCAGCGTAGATCCTTTTTGCATGAATCTGTGATCAGTATCTGGTGATGCAGAGGCAACTGCTGAAAGGACCACTGGGATGACAGGAGCCATTGGAGTATCCTCATATGTAGTCTTGCTAATGGTACCAAGGTTAGGTCGATGCCATTGTTCCAAGAAGCTGCAACACCACCTTTGCTTTGACTCTTCAAAGAGGAAGTATCCTGTAAATTTGCTGTGCAATATTGTGTATTCTGTCTGTAGGTAGTCTGGCTATCATAGAAACCATGTCTATGTTTGCTCCTATAAAGGTTATAGATTGAGTGGGCAAAGTTGAGGATTTTTCCCAGTTTACAGAGATTCCCAACTGGGAACAGAGCTTGATTGTGGAATCTTTGGATTGAACTAGACGATGCCTGGTGGTGACTGTCAGGAGCCAATCATCCAGATATGGAAAGACTTAGATTCCCTGACGCCTCAAATGAGCTGTCACTACTGCCATGCATTTGGTGAACACCCGGGGGGCTGTGGTGAGACCAAAGGGCAGCGCCCGAAATTGGTAATGATTGGCTCCCAGCCGGAAGTGTAGGTAACTCCTTGATGCTTTGTCCATCATTATGTGGTAGTAGGCATCCTGGAGATCTATTGAGCACATCCAGCTGTCTTTCCCGAACAGAGGGAGTATGGATTGTAGAGTGATCATTCGGAACTTGGACTTCTTTACATACTCGTTTAACCTGCTGAGGTCTAAGATGGGTCTCCAGTCTCCTGTTCTTTTTGGAACTAAAAAGAATTTGGAGTATGTTCCGAATCCTGTCTGGTCTGCCGGGACCTTTTGGATGACTCTCTTTAATAGCAGCTTTTCTATCTCTATAGCCCCTTGATCCCTGTGATTGGGTGTTTCATCTGGGATCCTTTTGGGAGGGCGTGGTGGAAGGGAAAAGGGTATAGAGTAACCTCTGGTGATAATGTCTTGTACCCACTTGTTTCGAGTGAGATTTAGCCAGGCTTCTGGGTACAAGGACAGGTGACCACTGACTGGCTCCAGAGACGCACAGTCAGGTTCCACATCAGGAACGCTGATAGGGATGGTCACAAAAGGAATCGCAACCTCCCTGATTTTGTGAGCCTCCCCTGCCTCTAGGGCGACGTCTACCATTATTTCCTCCTACCCTGCCTCTGAAGAAGGAATCACCCTGTGTACCCTGGAAAGGTCTCTGTGATTTCTTGAACCACATTTTACCGTTCTTCTGACCTTTAGGGTAAGGTCTAGAAGGAACGGTAAAACAGACTCCTACGGTAGAGAGAGAGAGAGAGAGAGAGAGAGAGACTTTCCTTCCTGTTCACACCTGGTGAGGGTATCTTTCAACTTGGGTCCAAAAAGTGAGTATCCGTCCACAGGTTCATTAGTGAATGTAGACTTGAAAGGCTCAGCAAAGTTGCATAGATGCATCCAGGAATGTCTCCTTAAGGTGACTACTGAACCTGCCGCCCTACTCGCACCATCAACTGCGTACAAGATCAGCCGCATGGAGGAGTTAATGGATGGCAGAGTAGCCAACTGAGTAGACACTGTATATGGGACTGCTTCAGTACAGGTACCCTGAAGAGTATCTCCTAACTCCTTTAGGAGATCTCTCTGAAGTCTCGTAAAATGTGATAGATAGTTCAGCGATTGGAGTGTAAAAGCCAAGAAGAGAAGATACGCTACCTGTACCTATCCTTCATTCGGGATTCCTTATTGGGCGGATGGATAGAAGAAGTCTCTGCTAGCTCCTTCTTAGTGGCCGCCGCCACCACCATGGCATCAACAGGTAAGCCCTTGAATAAAAATTCTTTGTCTTTAGGGGCGGAAAGAAATTTATTCGGTCTCCTGGGGACCGGTTCCACGGCATCAGGAGTCTGCCATGCTTTCTGATTCAAGATCCAGTAATTCATCAAATGGAGGAGACACCCATGAAGTTGAAAGTTAAGACCCGAAAGCCTTCAGGTACACTGACTCCTCAATCAGACGGGGTAATGGTGGGCCTCTGCCTGAGGATCTCCAAAATGTCTGCAAAGGCAACATCTTCAGACGACTTAGGGGACCCCTCCGGCTCATCGAGTCAGTGTCAGATGTGAGAGACTCATCAGGGGAGTCTACATGCTTCCTCTTACATGATCTCTTCCGAGGGGGCTCCTCAGCGGGATCCTCTGGGGGGGGTCTCGGAAGATCAGGGGCCACCCAAATGGGGGTCCTGAGGCTGTGGGTCTCTGCCATCCCTGGGGAGAGAGAATGCTGAGACTGTAGTCGGCGCTTGAGGTAGTATAGCATCGGTACTCCTACGTGGGGCGGATGAACTATCCAACATGCTCCTCATCTTCACGAAGACAGATTCCTCCGGCTCCGAACGACGCCCTGGCTCCGAAGAGAGCTTAGGTGCCGATGGCTCCAAAAGGATCGGCTCCGAGAATGATGTAGGGTCCGAGCTCACTCGGGCTGACGCACCAAGAGGGAGACACGGCACCGAAGAAGTTCGGTTTCAAGTGTCTCCCTCGGGGCCGACCTTAGAGCTTCGGACCCTAAACACTTCGGACGGCGCCAAGAGTGTTGGAGCGGAACTCTGCTCAGAGACAACCATAATGTGCTGGAGCCGAGGACATCACTATAGTCGGTACCGGCAATAACGGCTCCAAAGGCCCAATCTGGGTTGGAGGAGGAAAGAGAGCTGGATCGGTAGCAGGAGTCGGCTCCAAGACAGAATGGGTCACAGCTGACAAAAATTTTGGCAAGGCCGACGTGAGCACCACTCTCTTGATGTCTTCTTCAGATAAGCATCTGGAGGACAGTGTGGGAGACCTTATTCTCTGCAATACTGGCGATTTTAGAGTAGGAGAGACCGGTGGAATGTCCGTTGACCGGCTCCGAAGAGGACTGCTAGCGATCAGCGCTGAAACACTTGGCGCCGATACTGCAGGGTCTGTGTCCAAAATCTCAATCGGCCCTGAAGACTGTGGAGCCGAAGAGACAGAGACCAACTCCAATTTTGGTAACTTCTGTGGAGGTTCAGAGACAGAAGTTGAGGCCGGAGAAGGCCATTTAGAGGTCTTGCCCTTATCTTTTCTAGAGGAATGCGACCTAGCAGAGGAGGAAGAACTGGCTAGGTCTTCCTCGAAGGAAGGCTTTAACATGCCTTTCAAAATCAGCTTACTCTTCCATTCCTGGAGTACTCTAGGGCTAAAAGAATGACAAAATAAACAAGTTTCTTGTAGATGTATGGCCTCTAAGCAGTACACACAAACGCTATGTCCATCAGGGATGGACAATTTTTGCGAACATTTAATACACTTTTTAAATCCTGACTGTTTGTGTTCTTTAGGTTCCTTAGACATAATGGCAATAGAGAAAAGCCAACACACTCATACAAGACAGGAACTAGATCCTCTAACTTAAGCACATCTAGCACTAACAGCCATAAAAAATAAAAGGGGGTTACTAGGTTCGCTAACTTAAATGAACCTAGTGCAAGGAAAGAAACGGGGACAAAACTAGAACCTCTAAGTTAAACGGTCTAGTCAAAAAAATACACACACTCTTGGGATACCCCACACAAATGGCAAACAGGTCCAAGTAAATTTTAAACAGCAATCAAGTCAAATCTGGTTAAAGACACAAATCGGTAATCACAAAAAGACTGTCACAGCAATAGACTATGACAGAAAAAACTTTACAAGAAGCAAAAAACTCCTAATAAGCAGTAATAATAATAAAACGGAATCACTTGCCATGACCAACCAAAAAAAGCTTCTGTCTGAAGACATGGCAAACGAGATCTGGGGAATGTGCTCATGCATCATGGGATACCTCCTAGCCACGAGCCAATCAGAGGTCTTCAGGCTTTCTAAAAGCAGCCGAGTCGGAGCAGAGGATTGGCTCTGAACCCACACATAATAATGGAGGCAAGATAGGACTACATAACATCTCTTAATTAACTGGAACTCAAGCAATCAAAAAAAAAAAAAAAAAAAAAAAAAACGAAGAAATACAGTACAAGTTTCATGTTTTAGAAATTCTGCCCCCCCCCCCAACATACCTTAAGTTTTTAGAGTTTTAAAAATGAAGATGGGTATAAATTCCTTCTCTCCCCAACCTGAAAACAGAAAAAGTACAGTTGTGTACACTTACCATAAATGTAGATGTTCGAGTGTATTCACTGTTGCACTCATCACACTTGGGGTTATCTGCCTGCAGGTAGCTCTCAGTCGACCTGAATACCAGGGTCTTAGGATTTCTGCATCGGATGCTGTTACTTCTTCCATGATGTCAGATCGTCAGGAGTTTAAAACAGGCAGCCGATGCCATTACATCAGTTTTTTTTTGCCCCAAAGGTCAGGAGCCCCCAAATAGGAAGCTAGTATATGGTGGGGAACACCACCAGTAAAAAGTAAATACCAATGCCATTAGGAATGGCCATAGAGAGGAGAGGTAGAAAGATAAAGCCAGGTGGCTGAAGGGAGGGAAACCAGGATTGCAACAGTGAATACACTTGAGCATCTACATTTATGGTACGTGTACCACAACTGTAATATGTTCTTCGTGTTTCACTGTTGCAGTCATCACACCTGGGTTTATTTCCAAAGCTGTGGAAGGGTGAAGACAGTCAAGAAGTGTTAGGGCTGGCTAGTAGGCCTTGCAAGACTGCTGTAGCAAATCCAGCCCTGGATTTAGAAAAAAATTAGTAAGTGGTAATGCTTGGTGAAGGTGTGTACAGACCTCCAGGTTGCAGCTAACAGAATGTCCCTGGTAGGGACTTCCCTGAGAAATGCTGTAGAGGTGGAAGTAGCCCTAGTGGAATGTGGTCCGATCCCCTGTGGGTAGACTTTCCATGGTGCTTGTAGCAGAAATGGATGCAGTGTGCTATCCACTTGGAAATAGTTTGTTTTGAAATTACCTTACCCTCTGCCCCTGTAGCAAAGCTGACTAGCAGCTGGTCAGATTTTCTGAAAGGTTTAGCCCCATCAAGGTAGAACCTGAGCTGTCTGTGCACGTCCAAGAAGTGTAGGATCCTTTCCTCTTTACTCTGAGGGTTAGGGAAGAAGGTTGGCAAATGGATGGATTGGTTTAGAGCCACACTGGACACCACCTTAGGCATAAAAAATGGGTTAGTCCTGAGGGAAACCCTGTCAGCATGAAAAATAATGAAGGGCTCCACAGCCATTAGTGCCTGTAACTCAGACACTCTTCTTGCTGAAGTTACAGCTAAAAGCAGGGCTGTTTTCCAAGAGAGGAATTTTAACTTTGCTAAAGCTGCGGGTTCAAAAGGGGGGAGCGTGTGCTTTTCCAGTACAAAGTTAAGGTCCCAGGCACGGGTGGGTGTTCTCCTTAAGTTGTTAGCTCCTCTCAAGAACTGTTTGATGAGAGGGTGAGAAAATAGAGGTGGCTCAGTATTATAATGAGCTGGGATGGCAGAGGCATGAATCTGTGGAGTAGGTCTGCTAGGTAATCCAGGATTAGAGGTAAGGAAGGCACTGCTGTGTCCTTCCCTTGAGAAATATCTTCTCCACTTTTCAGCATAGGATTTCCTAGTACTGGAAAGGTTGAAGGTGTTGGGCTCCAATTTCCACTTGCGTGGGTCGAGGAGATTTCTGCTTAAGTCATCTGCCAGTGAACTTTGTTTGCCTGGCAGGAATTGAGCTTGTAGATGCACTTGGTTGCTCAAGGCTGTGTTCCACAGGGCCATGGCTAACCTGCAGAGTGGGTATGAATGGGTTCCTCCCTGCTTGTTTATGTACCACATAACTGTGGTGTTGTCTGTTTTTATAAGTAGTTGTCCTGGAAGGATTAGGTATTTGAAGGCTGTCAGAGCATTCTGTACAGCTAGCATCTCTTTTTGATTGATGTGCAGGATATCTGGGCTGGGCTCCAGTGGCCTTGAATGCACTTGCTTGCCATGCGAGTCCCTCCATGCATAATCTGATGCGTCTGTTGTCAGGGTTTGGGCGGTGAGGGGTTGAGTGAAAAGCAGTCCCTTGTTGTGGTTGCATGCTTCTGCCCACCAAAGGAACTCTGCCCTTAGATAAGGTACGACTGGAATGACTTGTTTCCAGATCCTGAGAATGCTGGCACCAAAGACTTTTTAAGTACCACTGAAGTTTCCTCATATGCAGTCTTGCATATGGAATTAGCAGAATACATGAGGCCATGAACCCTAGGGCTTGCAGTATTTTCCTTGCAGATAGCTGAGTTCTGGTGGCCATTTGTTTGAAGAAATGTGTCAGATAGACCTGTTTTTCTAAAGTGAAAAATGCCATCTGGCAAGTTGTGTCCAAGCTTGCTCCCAGGAATACAATCTTTTGACTGGGCACCAGTTGTGATTGCTTTTCATTGATGGTGTTCCCCAATGAAGTGAGACAACTTTTTACAAATGCCATGTGCTGAAGTAGCAATTCCTGACTGTCCGCCTGAATCAGGCAGTCGTCCAAGTATGGGAAAATTTGGATATTTCTCTGCCTGCAGTATGCAATGGCTGGAGCCAAGCACTTTGTGAACACTCTGGGCACAGTAGGTAAGCCAAAGGAAAGTGCAGAGAACTGATAGTGCATACAGCCTGCCCTGAAGGATAGATATTTTCTGCAGGACTCCATTATGGGGATGTGCAGATAAGCTTCTTTTAAGTCTAGAGTGACTAACCAAGCATCCTTGGCTAGCATAGGGAGAAGCTGTTGCAGGGTAAGCATCTTGAATTTTGGGACCACCAGAAAAGTGTTGAGAGTTGATAGATCCAGGATTGGGTGCCAACGGCCCTCTTTTCTGGGCACCATGAAAAGTCTGGAGTAGAAACCCTACCCCCTTTGTTCTGCTGTAATAGGTTGAATAGCTCTGATATTGAGCAGGAAAAGTACTTGCTTTTGAGCCTCTGCCCACTGGTTTGGCGGAAGGTCTGGAAACCCGCTTGGGGTTGGCAGTGTATGGAAGTAGAATCTGTACCCCTGGGATACAATGTTTAGGACCCATCTGTCCTGAGTAATGGACATCCAGTTTTTTGCATGAAGGGCAAATGTTCCTCCTAGGGGAGCAAGTAACTGGGCAGGGCTGGGAAGGATAACTGAAGTGTCATTGTGAAATTTTTCCATAAGGGGGGGCTTACCACTTCCTGAGATGAGGGGGGCACACCATTGTTTAGATCTCTGCATACCCTGAAACTGTAGTCTGGGTGGCCTGTTTACCCTGGGTTTGGTCTGAGAAGGCCTGGTAGGGGCTGGAAAGGACCAGTTTTTAGAAGGCCAACGCCTACTGAATCTAGGTGGTTGCACTTGTAAAAATTCTTTAACAGTTTGCAGAGATTTAGCTTTTTCTTCCATCTTTTTAAGAACCTCTTCTGCTTTGGTGCCAAATAAACTGTACTTATTTAAAGGAGCGTCTACTAATTTGGATTTGACATGATCTGGCAAGGTTTGTTCCTTCAGCCAAGCATGCCTTCACAGTACAGACCCAGAGACTGCAGCCCTGCAAGATGCTTCTAGGGCATCAAAGCCACACTACAAAGCATGCTTACTTCCTTGGTTTGCAGAATGCATTAGTTCTTGTAAGTCTTTATTTTCTGCACAATCTGGAAGTAACACCATTTTTTGTTTAATTAGTTACATAATATGCTGCTGGTACTTCAACATGTGAAACTGGCAATTCAATGCCCTGATAGCAAGAGTTGCAGAGGTATATACCTTCTTACCCCATCTGCCTAAAGCTCTGGAGTCCTTGACTGAAGGGGTAGGATTTTTGGCTGTAGTAGCCTTAATACCTTTAGGTCCCTGGGAAATGGTCTCTGGATCCGCAGTAGGATTCTTGAAGAGAAATTGGTAGGAATCAGGTACTCTTTTAGTACCTGTCAGGTTTCCTAGGGGCCGGGGGTAAAGTATCTGGAGTAAGATTGGATTCCATAAAAACATCATCTACAACATCCAGTTCAGGGGGTATAGCTAGAGGCCTCTGTGCTGAGGCAACTCTAAAAATTCTCTGAGTCTCTTTTTGGACTGAGGGTAGTCTTGACATTCCCAGCGGAAATGCTCTCAAAGAATGCAAGGTTTCACCAAAAGAAAAATCCTCTGGAGGGGAGGCAGATGGTATGGATTCCTCTGCATCTGAATCCTCATAAGTTGATAAGGGCATGTCCTGATAATCAGAAGTGTCAGAGTCATCAGGCTCAGTCTGTTGAATCAGAATGAAATTAGAAGTTATGTACTCACCATAACGTTCCATCTGAGTAGGTGTATTCATTTGTCTGCAACCTGTGGGAAACCTGTGGGTTATGGATCCGATATCGGATCCGAACCGGCATGGTTTTCCAGCTATGGATCCAAGCTCTCAGCTCCTCCCCTCACCCATAATGCCCTGCTCTACCCTCATGACCTCAGATCGAGTTTGCCAAAGCAACAACACCCTAAAAAGGGTAACAAAGAATATGCAGGAAACTGAAAGGCCAGGGGGATAGGAGGGCGGGATGGTTGCAGACAAATGAATACACCTACTCAGATGGAACGTTATGGTGAGTACATAACTTCTAAATCTGAAGTAGGATATTCATTTGTCTGCAACCTGTGGGACAGAGTCCCCAGCTACCTGAATCTTGGGCGCCATCATGGAAGGATATTCCGAGCACCGCTGAGCCAAAGGATGCTCTACCCTAGATGCAAGATCCAACTTATAGTGGGAAATAAACGTATGAGATGAAGCCCACGTGGCTGCTGCACAAATATCATCTAGAGGAATCCTAGCCTTGAAGGCTGCCGAGGTAGATACTGACCGGGTTGAATGGGCGTGAACACCTCCGTGCGGGCCTTCCTGAAGCTTGATAAGCCAATAAAATGCACTGTGAAATCCAGCGGGACAGAGAAACTTTAGAGATTGGCTTGCCCAAATTGAATTTTGCAAAGGAAATAAACAGCTGGTCGGATTGCCTATGACCAGCTGTCCTGTTCAGATAAAATCTAAGTTGCCTGTGAACATCTAGTGAATGTAGCTTATATTCACCTTTGTTTTCATATTTAGGAAGAAAACAGGGAGGTTAATGGACTGATTGATGTTTGCTTCAGAAGCGATTTTAGGAAGAAAGAACGGGTTGGTCCTGAGGGAGACACGGTCCGGATGAAAAACCAAGTAAGGAGGTTTAGCTGATAATGCTTGAAGTTCAGAAACTCTCTTGGCCGATGTAATGGCTACCAAAAAGGCTGTCTTGTAGGACAAGAATTTGAGATCCACCGTAGCCGCTGGCTCGAAAGGAGGGGCGGTCAAGGCCTGTAGGACCAGAGAGAGGTCCCAAGGAGGAACTGCTTGTTTTATAGGGGGCCTGAGAAGAAAAGTACCTTTAAGAAAAATTTTACACAATCTGGCTGACATAAGAGGATTAGAGTCATGGCCAATGTGATAGTGAGAAATTGCCGCCAGTTGTACTTTGACTGTGGAACTGCTGGCACCATCGTTAAAGAGAGTGGTTAGAAAGTCAAGCACTAAAGGAAGAGGAACCGTGAAGGGATTCAGGCCTTGCCGCTCCGCCCACAAAGAGAAACGTTTCCACTTGCTTCGTAAACCTTTCTAGTGGATGGTTTATGAGCTGCCACCAAAATTGCCTTAACCGGTGATGAAATACCGAGTCCTAATCAAGAGTGGAACTGGAGCAGCCAAGCGGTCAGCTTCAGGTTGTCCAGATTCGGAGGAGGAATGCAGGATGGATGGGATATCAGATCCGGGATGGGATCTAGAATCCAAGGAGGATTCACCGAGTGAGACCTTAGGAAGGGGAACCAGATCTGTCGAGGCCAGAATGGAGCAATGAGAATCATTCTGCAACCCACCCGAGAGGCTTTCTGAAGAACTTGGAGCATCAGAGGCAAGGGTGGATAGGCATACAGAAGACCGGGTGGCCAAGCATGCACCAGAGCGTCTCTTGGGGTACCTCCGGGAGGAGGTATTAGAGAGAAAAAACTGTCGCTCTTGGTGTTTGAGGGAGAAGCAAAAAGATCGCATGAAGGGTTCCCCACCGTGCGAATATGCGTCGCTACTAGACAATTGAGAGACCACTCGTAAGGGGTCAGAATGGTGCGACTGAGCTTGTCCGCTAGGATGTTGGACCGACCGGAATGTGCGTTGCTATTAGAAAGCGATTGGTGGAGATTGCCCATTCCCAAACTCTCATGGCCTCTCGACAAAGAGGGTAAGACCTTGTTCCCCTTGCTTGTTGATGTACCAGACAACAGACATGTTGTCCGATTGAATTGCAATTGTTCCCAAGGGAAGAAAGTCCTGAAGTGCTAGCAACGCTAAGAGCACTGCTCTCATCTCTAGAACATTGATATGCAGTAAGGTCTCTGAATCGCTCCACGTGCCTTGGACGGTCCGCCCAAAGTGCCCCCACCCGAGGCGGAGGCGTCCGTGGTCACCGTGGCGAGAGGGGAGAAGCACAAAATGGGCGGCCTTTGTGGAGATCCGGGAGTGGAGCCACCACAAGAGGGACCGCTTGCAAGCCTTGCTGATCGCTATGGGATGATGCATGGGGAGAGCAAGGTATGACCACTGTACTAAGAGCGTCCACTGTAGAATGCGCATATTGAGCCTGGCAAGAGGAAGAAGCGCTATAGCCGATGCCATGGACCCTAGAGCCCTCAGGACCAACTCCGCTGAACAGAACTTGAATGGAGAATGGCCCGCACCTGGAGCTGCAGATTTAGAACTCTGTCCGCAGTGAGGAAGGCTCAGAACTCCTTGTGTCTAGCCTGGCCCCTATAAAATCTAAGAGCTGTGTGGGCGCCAGGTTGGATTTCTTTGTATTTATTGTGATGCCCAGAAAGGGAGCAAGGTGGAGAAAGGAGTCTCGCCAATAGAAGTAGATGCCTTGTTGGGGCGGTAAGAAGCCAGTCGTCCAGGTAGGGAAAGACCTGCACCCCTGAAGCCTCAGGTGGGCCGCTACCACTGCTAATACTTTGGTGAACACCCTGGGGCTGTGGTGAGACCAAAGGGAAGGACCCGAACTGGTAGTGACTGGCTCCCAGCCGGAAGTGGAGAAACCTCCTGAGCGCCTGTCCATCAGGATGTGGTAGTACGCGTCCTTGAGGTCTATCGAGCACATCCAGTGTTTTTCTCCCAGAAGGGGAGAATAGATTGCAGAGTGACCATTCGAATTTTTCTTTGGGGACTGCCAGATTCAAGAGAGAGAGGTCTAGGATTGGTCTTAGTTCCCCGTCTTTTTGGCACTAAAAGAATCTGGAGTAGAACCCTGATCCGATCTGGTCTGGGGAACGGGCTGGATGGCTCTTTTCTTTAGCAGATGGCCAATTTCTGCCAAAGCGGCCTCCCGCTGACCGGGTGGGACGCCTGGGAGGGACTTCAACTTTGGAAGGTAAAGGAAAGGAATGCGATATCCTCTGGATATGATTTGGAGAACCCAGCGGTCCGATGTTATGGACTCCCATGCCGCTAGGTGCCCCGAACGTCCCCGACTGCCTCCAGAGTAGAGCAGTCGGGCAACCCTCAGGGTTGCTGCGCGGGCCGCTCAGAGAAAGGTTCCCTGGACCCGAAGTTTCTGGGAGCCCCTCTGCCTCTAGGGCGGCGTCCTCCCTGTCCTCCTCTGCCACGGAAGGACTGGTTGTCCGAGCAGGCTGGGACTGCTGCGACTTCGAACCACATCTTCTTCTGACCCTTTTGGTTCCTAGAATAGGGCCTCTGGGGTGCAGAGAAGCGGATTCGACGGCAGACAGCGTCTTCCGTCCTTTCGCTCTGGGTCAACGCCTCAACGGTCTTGCCAAACAGAGCAGAACCATCAAAGGCGTCAAACGACGCTTTGAAGGGCTCAGAAAAATCGCAGTGACGGAGCCAGGCCTGACGCCCAGTGACCAGTCCTGTCCCCGCAGCTCTAGCGGCGCCTTCCGCTGCATGGGAGAGTAGCCGCATAGAAGGATTTGTAACTGACCTAAGAGTGGCCATACGGGTGGAGTGCAGAACTCTGTCCTCCTCCGAAATGGACTGGGGGATGCAGCGTATTCTTTAATAAGATCTCGCTGCATCCTAATGACATGTGCCAAATAGTTCAGCGCCCTTACCGAGAAGGTCGCCGAACTAAACATCCGCTTCCCCAAGCGGTCCATCATCCGAGACTCCTTGCTCGGTGGGTGGACTGAGGACTCTCCTGAGCCAGTTCCCTCTTTGTGGCCGCCGTCAACATGGCATCTACCGGAGGCCCCTTACTCCAATGGGCCCGGTCGGATGGCGGACTAAGGATCCTATCCGGTCTCTTGGGAATTGGCTCCACGGTGTCCGGTTCCTTCCACGCCCTGGTGGTAATAAGGTCCACCAGGGGTCGGCAGGGGGACACCCAAGAGGTAGACGGGCCCGCTTCAAATGCCTCCAAGAACACGGACTCGTCCGAGGAAGACTTGGGGCAGACCACCCCTTATACGGAGCATTTCCATGATGTCTCCAAAGGAGACATCCTCGGGTGACCGTGGGGAGCCTTCCCTTCCTCCAAGTCCGTGTCTTCTGTGAGAGACTCGGGAGTCAATGTGCCTCCTTTGACGTAAGCTTGAGGGACCTCCTCTGGGGGCTGTCAGAGGAGTCCTCAGCAGCAATTTGCTCCATAGGAGCAACTTGGGGCACAGAAACGGGCTGTCCCAGGGCCGGATGGTGGAAGCCTGGCCCAGTGCAGAGGGAGCGGACGGAGCCGGAACAAGTGCCGGGCGTCCCGAGACCCTCAACAGAGCCCTCTCCACTACATCAAAAGCCGAAGGGGAGCCGACCTCGACCAAAGGATCCGACAATCGGCTCCCCCTCGGATCCGAAGAGTGGACCGGAGCCGGCGCCGAAAGCGCTCGGATCCGAAGGGACAGTACGCTCCGACACAGACGGCGCCGAAGGAGCACTGATCCCCCCGGATCCGAGGCTCGGATCCAGGCTCCGGGAGGTCGGATCCGACGCACTCGAGGGCAGGGTCGGATCCGAAGTACCAAGTACTATCGGCGCCGACCCACCCCCGGCTCGGCTGCTCGGCTCCAGCTGCTCCGAACCCGGATAGCGGGTCGGAGAAGGAGCAATAGGCTTAAAAAAGGGTGTTGAGCTCCCCCCCAGAGGGGGGGGAGGCAAGAGCACTCCCATCTGCATCTGGGCCTGGATGAACCTTCTCATCATCCGGTCCAGATCAGCATCAGAAAGGCTATATGTAGATCTCGACGAGGCTACCGAGGTAGGCCTGGAGTGCCTCCTCGATAGCCTCGACGGAGATCGGGTCTCCTCCTCCTCAGGACCCGGTGAAAAGCACACAGGGGACCGGAGCCGAGAAGGAGGAGACCGAGCCGACAACGGAGCCGGGGGAGAAGCCCGCTTGGCTGGCGGGGCCGAAACAGAGGTCTCGGCCCGCCGCTTGTGGTGCTTCTCCCTCCGGTCCTTTTTTCTCGCATCCCTCTCCTCTCCAGAAACGGGAGGTTGAGTCCCAGGAGCAGGAGGGGGTGCCACAGGGGGAACAACCGTAGCCACAGTTGTTCCCGAAGGAGCGGAGGCCGGAGCTGAGTCTGGCGGTAAAGACCCGCCAAGACAAGCTTGGACCTCCGCTCCCTCAGTGCCCTGGGGTTGAACCCTGCACAAATGGAGCAACCAGATGTGAGGTGTTCAACCCCGAGACACTTAACACACCGAGTGTGGCCATCAGCCGGTGAGAGCTTATGGCCACACTCGAGCATTTTGAGAAAATAGATTTAGGCTGATCAGCCATAACCTATAAAGCTACTAAAAGTAACTTAAACAAAAAGAGACACAGGCCCAACACACACACTCTAACAGCGAGGGGAGGGAAAAAATTACTCAATTTAACTCAAAATAAAACTATCAAGGAGGGAAACCTAAACTTTCACACAGAAATACACAAAAAACTTTAAATTTTCTGTTTTAACAGGTAAGAAATAACCACTTAGCTGAGAGCTATGAATACAAATCCAGTCACCAGCGCGGCAAACGAGATCTGAGGTCATGAGGGTAGAGCAGGGCATTATGGGTGAGGGGAGGAGCTGAGAGCTTGGATCCATAGCTGGAAAACCATGCCGGTTCGGATCCGATATCGGATCCATAACCCACAGGTTTCCCACAGGTTGCAGACAAATGAATATCCTACTTC
Organism: Protopterus annectens; assembly: GCF_019279795.1. Taxonomy (NCBI): domain Eukaryota; kingdom Metazoa; phylum Chordata; order Ceratodontiformes; family Protopteridae; genus Protopterus; species Protopterus annectens. Next base: position 587,806,943 of record NC_056749.1, read on the forward strand.
AGATCTCAATGTTTTGTCTCTTAGCAGGGGAATGCTGGCTTCCCCTAATTAGTGCAATAAGATCTTCAGCCATTCTAAGCATTTGTTTTTGTGGCATGGGAGCTTGAGCATGCGTTTTGGTCGCCAGTTTTCTAGGCGTAGTGCATACTCTGGGCCTCAGAAACTCAGTAGTTTTAGCTAAAAACGAAGTCATCGGTTTAATATGAAACATCGGTAGGTCGGAATACACCCTCAGAAGTCAGTGCCTGCACAGCAGCTCTGGACCCATCCAAGGTAGAGACATCTGCAGGTTCCATAGTCGAAGAAGCATCTTGGGGCATACTGGACTCCGAATGGGTCTCAGCAGATGCCTGCGAATCTGTAGAAGCGAGCATAAGGGGCTGCAAAGGCACCTCACTGAGTACCGGCAGACTGGCGACTAGCTTAACAGAAGCGTCGTCTGCAGTTTTTGACCTATGCGGTCTGTCTCTGTTTTTATCTTTACTTTTTTTGGAGGCTCGGTAGTCAGATGGCTTATCGAAGCCATTTCGGAATATGGAGAACGACAGCGAAAGAATTTAGCAACAAAGATAGCCCGACGAATGGTTCTGGCATTAAACAAGGCACGAAACCGGCAATGAGGGACGTCATGGTCTGGGCCTAAACAGGTGACGCAGTAAGAATGAAAATCTCTGAGAGGTATTTGCTTTCCACAGGCAAGACCATTGTTAACTTTTCTGACACCGGTTAGTGCAAGAAAAAAGGATCTGAAACAGGGTACTTAGCTTTACAAGACTTCAGGATTACAAATTCGAAAACGAAGATTTCAGGTAGCGGCTGACCAGCACTTGTGAACTGCTTCTGCTTTGGGCTCTTCCTCGGCAAGAAAGACTGATGTAACGGCATCGGCTGCCTGTTTTATACCCCTGATGACCTGATGTCATGAAGAAGCGACACCATCTGGCGCAGAAATCCTAAGACTCTGGTATTCAGGCTGACTGAGGGCTACCTGCAGGCAGATAACCCCAAGTGTGGTGACTGCAACAGTGAAACACGAAGAACATCTACAGTTATTCGTCATCTACCAATCCCCAAGGGTGTCGGTTAACTGACAGTTTACTGTAGTTGGAGATGGCTAACTGTACTTTAATGGTAGAAAAACCTTGCCCTGGTTTGAAAAATAGAGGCAAGGAAATCTAAAATAGCTGAGACTGGAGCAGTAAAAGGATCTAAGCCTCTATGATGCTCCCACAAAGAAAATCTTTTCCATTAGCTTTTATAAATCTTTCTGGCTGAAGGTTTGCGGTACAAAAAGGATTTGATGAACTGGAAAGAAAAGTCTGGAATATCTAGCCATCAATGGAAATGGAAAAAAAACAAGTGGTCAGTTTGAGGCCTGCTATGTTTGGATGACTCATCCCTGCAGGATGTGGCAGGACATCTGGACTGGGATCCAATGTCCAAGGGGGACGTAACCGATGAGACCATAGAAAAGGGAACCATGTCTGCCAAGGCCAGAAGGGTGCAATGATAACTACTTTGCTCTTCAATAGACTGACTTTCTGAAGAAACTTGGGTATGAGGGGTAGGGGAGGGTAGGCATAAAGGAGACCAGAGGGCCAGATGTGGACTAGAGCATCTCTCAGTGACTGTCCCTGAGGTGGAATTAGTGGATATAAAAAAGTGTACACATCCCTGTTGAAATGTCAAGTTTTTGTGATATAAAAAAAAATGAGACCACAACAAAGCATTTCAAAACTTTTCCCACCTTTAATGTGACCTATAACATGTACAATTCAAATGAAAAACAAATAAATATGTTAGGGGGAAAATATAAAAAATAAACATACAATAAGCTGGTTGCGTAAGTGTGCACACCCGTAAACTAATACTTTGTTGAAGCACCTTTTGATTGTGTAATAAATCTTGCTGGGGTGAGTGAATGAATCAGAACTTGACTGACATGCGATTTCAGAGTAAGAATTCTGTTTTGATGCAGAAGAACTAGGCAACTGACTGTACCTAGACGAGGCCCTATAAACTCCAAGACTTGAGCTGGTTGAGGTTGGGACTCTATCAGATTTATCATAATCGCCAGAGATTGAGATAGAAGTAGAAGGTAACTTCTGGCCTTTTCCAGAAGATGCCTGATTGGTGCGGTATGGAAACACTCAAACTGAGCAGTCTTAGATGAGCTGCTACCACTGCCATGCATTTGGTGAACACCCTGGCGGCTGTGGTGAGCCAAAAGGAAGTGTAGATATCTTCAGGAGCATTTGCTCATTTTTACATGACAGCATACGTCCTAATATCTAGACAGCACATCCAGTGGTCTTCTGAAGGAGAGGCAGAATGGACTGAACCACATCCAGTGGTCCTTCTGAAGGAGAGGCAGAATGGACTGAACCGTGACCATCCAAAACCTGGCATTCTTTACAAATTGGTTCAAATAACTGAGATCCAAAATGGGTCCTCCGTTTTTTTTTTGGCACTAAAAATAACCTTAAGTAAATTCTGTATCCTCTTTGGTCTGGGGGGACCTTCTGGACAACTATTTTATCCAGCAGCTTTTGAATTTCTAGGGCTGCTTGCTCCCTGTGAATGAGTGGAACATTGGGGCTACTACTTCTCTTCTGTGGAGGAATTTGGGAAAAGGGAATGAAGCATCCTCTGGATATGATCCTTTGCTGTGTGATGGCTGTCCAGGCTTTTGGGTGCAAGGATCAGCAACCCCCCCTCGACTGCCACCAAACAGAGGGACAGTCAAGTAACCTTATATGAGTACTGAAAAGGCCTGAGAAAAACTCCAGAACCACAAGGATGGCGACTCCTATTATAGCTACTTCCCCCTCTGCCTCTGGGGGAAAAGTCTCCACACAATTCTTGGAAAGGCCCTTGGGATTCTTCTGAACCACGCTTTCTTACCACCACATTGATTCCTGAAAAGGTTCTCTGTGGGGTAGAAAAGCGAATTCCCATAGCAGACAGGGTCTTTAAATTCCTTCTGATTGTGGGAAAGTGTCTCCTTTAGGAAGAAACATCAAAGGAAGCACTGATGAATGACACCTTAAAAGGCTCTGCAAAACGCACACCCGCATCCAGGCATGTCTCCTAATGCCTATGCCTGAACTAGCAGCCTGTAAGGAACCTTCAGCTGTGTGTGATATTAACCTCTTGGGTGCATTAGTAATGGAATGTAGGGTGGCCATTTGTGAGGAAAGACTTCTGCTCCACTAAAGACATGGACCCTGAGGGAGACTTAGAGTTTCTTATTAAATTCCTCTGTAACTTCGTGAAATGAGCCAAATAATTCAGCAACCATTACAGCAAAGGTCCCTGATACATGCACTTGCTTCTTAAACCTGTCCAATGCCCTACACTCCCTGTTAGCTGAATGGACAGAGATCATCTGCTCAGCCAACTCCTTTTTAGTAGCTGCCGCAATGACCATGGCATCTACAGGAACACCATTTGTCCAATGTAACCTTTCTGATGGGGCACTAAGAATCTTGTTCGGGCACTTACAGATTGGTTCTGTGTGTGGGAAACCAGGTTTATCAGCTCATCTGCAGGCAGGGTAACCCAAGTAGTAGTAGTTCCAAGAACACAGATTTTTCCTGGGAAGGGGGCTGGGCAGACCAACCACCTTTTTGGTGAAGGATCTCTAAGATGTCTCTGAATGAGACATTCTCAGGTGGAGATCCAGGAAACCCTTCCCCTTCATCAAAATCAGTGTCTTCTGCATGAAATTCCTGTGGGGAATCCAGGTACCTCCTCTTGCATGACCTCTTCCGAGGAACCTCCTCAGTGGGTTATTCTGGGGAAGTGTTGGAAGAGAAGGGAAGTTCCCTGGTGGAAAGTGCTTGGAAGCTCATCTGGGATGGATGTCTCAGAGATGTAGGATGAGAGAATTCAGAGACAGGATCCAAAGGTGGCTGGGGGCACAGATCTGAGGGAAGAGTCGAAGCCCATCTAGGTATCCTCTCCACCACCTTGAAAGCCGAGGATCCAGGGGACACAGACAGCAATCCTACTGGAGCTGAAACTCTGATCAGACACCCCCACGGCTCCTGAACCCTCGGATCAAAAGGGGAGTCGAAGTCAAGCTGTCCAATGCCAAAGCTCCAACAGGAAGCAACATGGCTCTGAAAACTTCATAGTCAAAGGTCAACCCCTTGGATCTGGCACCAACACTTTGGCTTCGCAAGCCATCATGCTCCAACAGGAGCAGAGCCAATTGGGTCAGGGAAATTGTCAGATCAAAAGGTGCTAGGACCTTCGGATCCAACAATTCAACTCTCTGGGCTGTCGGATCAGAGGACTCAGCAACCACAGGTCAGATCAGAGAAGGAGCATGTACAGGTTTGGAAGGCAGACTTAAGCCTCACTGATCCGATGGGAGATGGAGCCGGGAGAACCCAATCTTTACCCATCTTTACCTGTGTTCTGAGGAACTTCCTCATCATCCTAGCCACCTCAAAATCAGAACGGCTCCAGGTGGACCTAACAGAAGAGGAAGTGGATGGTAGCCTTGGAGACTTTCAAGGTCTCCTGGAGGAATGGAGACCTCTGTCTAGGAGATACTGGCTCTGGGGAAAATCTCAGAGAATGGAGCCGAGGAGACCTAGTAATTATAGGTATTGGATCTGAAGCTTTTGGCTCTGAGGTCTGGGGTGCCTTCGCTGGAGGGTGAGAAAGGTACTGACTGTGGCAACTTAGATGAAGAACGTTTCCTATTCTCTTTAGCCTTTTCAGATTTCTGGGGGGGGGTTGAGCCCCCAATGAAGACATACCAGCAAAAGGAGCTGAATCTGGAAGAAGTCCTTGGAGTATTAATTTGTTCCTGCGATCATGTATCACCCTAGCATTAAAGGCTGCACAAATAGAGCAGGTGTCCAGATGTGCTGGCCCCAAATAATACATGCACTCCCTGTGGCCATTAGAGTTTGAGATAGTGTGTTCACAGGACGTGCACTTTTTAAATCCAGTAGACTTATAAACCATACTGGAAAAAACAGTTTGGATGACAAGAGTTCGGCTAAATATACTGAACAAACCAATAACTATAATAAACAGATGCAAGAATAACTATTTTATATATATATATATATATATATATATATATATATATATATATATATATTGTTTTTTTTTTTGAAGGGCTACCAACTACGAGTTAAATAATACCTCAAAAAGAGGTAGAGAAAGAAACAAAGGCCTACCAACTATGATGCAGAATACCTCAAAAGGGGATAGTGAAAGAAGCGACAACAAGCTATGGTATAACGTTTACCATATGATAGAAATGATCGAAAAGAAGGTAAGGGAGACCAGACTGTACACACTAGAAATTAGAAAAAAGGTAATAGAAAATTCAAAGTTTTAACAATAACCCCCCCCCCCCCAAAAAAAAAAAAAAAAAAAAAAAATCTACAGCTCATGAAGTCGCAATGCTGTCTGAAGAGCGGTAAATGAGATCTGGGATAATACAGTGATCAGGGGCATTATGGGTAAGGGAGGAGTTCAAGAGTCAGATCCTAGAATCTAAAGAAAGTGGCAGAGTCAGATCTGAACCCATTTGTTGAGGAATAAATGAAAATTATATCAGATCACAATATTTACACAGTTACATGACATTATGTACAGAGTGAATGACAAAATTCAATATATCCATATATTACATACAAAGCGAATATCATAGCTGGCTTGAAGAAATAAAGGCAATAGATAAATGACATTTTATACAAAGAGAGAGAAAAAAAACAATATATATCATTATATACAAGTGGAAATCAGAGTTGGCATGCTGAAAGAATCACAATCAAAAATAGTCAAAGCAAGGTATACAGACAGAACAGGGGAATGAAAAGGTTAAGTTTTATGACCAGAGAGATAGCAGTTGCATTCTCTTAGTCTTGAAATGTTCCGCTTACCCCATTCTAAGAAAAGAAGGCAGAGATTCCCACAGTTTGGGAGAAATGATTGATAAAGTATAGTCTGTGTAGCAAAGCCTGGTATGGGGGGTTTGAAACAGACATGAGAGGTTAAGATGTCTAAAGTTGTTTGATGCTGTACCTGTGAATAGTCTGGAAACTAGTGAAGCAAAGGTGTTATTCCAGATAAGTTTAAATAGTTGAGAGTCAAGTTCAAAATTCAGCAGATTGTTTCAAAGGTAGCTAGTTAGCTTTTCATTGCTTTTGCAGTGGTGCTCATTTTTTGGGGAGAGACTAATAAATCTGCAAATGGCATCTGAAATGGACTGAAGGGGGTGACACTTCTTTTAGAAGCTACAGCAATTAGGAGCCAGTATTCTAGCTGAGCCAGTAAGATACCTTTACTTTTGGTACTTTCTACAGGGTCTGGATAGAAAAGGGGAGATCCTATTAAACCAGAAGAGGGGGGAGTTGATTTTATTTGTGTGTGTAGTCCAGGTGGAGTTGGAAATTTAGGAAAGGTCAAACCAAATTCATAGGTATTTGGATTAAATGACATTTTCACTAGTGTTATGATGATCAAGGATTTGGAGAGGCCTGGAGATAGAAGTGAGCTTTTGCCATGTGCCAAAAAGCAGAGTTTATGGTTTAGAAGGCTTTAGTAGTAATTATCATTGACCAAATGAATAAGGGCATGAAAATCAGCCTGAAGTTTGAGTTTCAGAGAAGAGAGGATGGCTGGAGTGGAATAGGACCATGTCATCAGCATAAAGCAGGAGACGAAGACAGGCTAATTCAAAAGTTTAAGATAGAAAGAGTAGCAGTGCCAGAATAGATCCATGAGGGTCACCTTTCTGCAGAGGGCCTAATGATGAGGTTGATGAATTGAAGTTAACTGAAAAGTGGCAGGTAGTTTCTGAACAAGGGCAGTATGTCATCACGAATGCCTATTGCAGTGAGAAGTTCTAGGAGAAATGAGTGACTGAGAAGATCAAAGGCTCTCCTGAAGTCAATAAAAACTGCTCCAGTAATTAGGGCCTTTACCCATTCCAAGAAGAATGTTGTCTCACGAGTGCCCAGACAGCACTGGATGTACTGTAACCAGATCACAAGCCAAGCTGCTTTTCAGAGAGAAGGTGATATTGGTTGATGCACTGAGAGGGCTGCAAATAAAGTAATTTTTCCAGAACCTTTCCTGGGGTAGAGAGAATAAAGATGGGCCAAAAGTTTGACAGATTAGACAGACTGGGTCCTTAGCAAGTGATTTTACAATGGCATTTTTCCAGATATTAAGCATAATATTAAGTGTAGTATACAATTTGTAGATATGTTTCAATGGGGTTACGATGTTGTCTCTGCAGTGATAAATAAACTATGGGTGAAGGTTGTCAGTACCATCAAGTTTAATCTGTTCAAGCAGAAGGGATGTTTTGAGATGGGACAGTTTTAAAATAGAATGGGGAGATGTAAGGAAGGGAGGTGTGACTGTCAGATGCAGTTTGGGATTGGCTAGAGAAAGGGCTGGGAAAATTTAATAAAATTGAAAAAGGAAATCAGAGAAAGACACTTGAGAGGATATGGACATTCATGGAGGGAAGGCTCTTCCATCCTGTGAGGAGGTTGACCTCTTTTCCAAGGTTTTTGGGTGATTTTATTAATGAGGTTTGGTAGGATTTCATCAAATGACGTACAACTGTGCACACCTTGCTTGCTAAGGTTGTGTAGCTTGGTGAAAAGTTGTTTATTGTAGTAGGAAGCACTTTCCAAGAATGCTATGTCTCTTGTCTTGGAGTTGTAGAAAAGCTTTAAGCTCATAAAGTTAGCCAGTTGTTAGTTTTAGGTTTGTACAGTCTTTGCATTACTAGGATGCAAGAGTTTTGCAGGGCACTCAGTATAGAGGTGAGCAGTTCTGTAGCAGTGTTAGGGTCAGACGAATTCAAAACTGGTGACCAGTCAATTAAGGAGAGGGTGGATTGGTTTGTTAATGTTATTCTGTGATATACTGCAAAAAGATATGAGCTTTGAGGATTCAACTGCTTATAGGTTCATAGGTGTTTACTAGGCTAAAAACCACAAGGGTCTTTTTAGGTTTAGCCATGCACCCCAAATCTGACAAGTTCGGATACTCTTGGTAACTAAGCTGGGACTTGGGAGATGAAACATTTACAAGCAGGGCTTGGGAGATGAAACATTTACAAGCAGGGCTTGGGAGATGAAACATTTACAAGCAGGGCTTGGGAGATGAAACATTTACAAGCAGGGCTTGGGAGATGAAACATTTACAAGCAGGGCTTGGGAGATTAACCATTTACAGGTTGCCTGTGTCCATTAGAAACAGGTGCAAAACCAGGGATTAATTTCCTATTCCGCACTTGAACTGGGTTAGGGAGGAACACTGCTTCACATGGATGGGGAGCCTGTTCCAGAGACAGGGTAGTCTCTGGGATACATAACCATCTCTCCAGCAGGTCCTACTTATATCACAGGTAAAAGGTTTAAGTCTTTAGAATGGGTAATTCTGATGCTGTTTGTTTTGTGGATATGCAGGAGGTCCATCAGAGTAGGGTCTGACAATGCCCTGTATGCCAGACATAGATCTCCCCTCAAAAGCCTGTAGGAGACAAAATACAGGGATAGGGTCTTGAGGTGGTCTGCATAGGACATTTTACTTACACCCTGTATTCTTTTAGTGATAAACCTCTGAGGACATTACAACTGCCGGATAAGCCTGGTTAGGTACATACCAAAGGAGACATTGTATAGGTCTGATGAATGCCAAATACAGTGGAACAATGACTTCTTTGGATTGGATGCCACATCTTTGTTTATAAGTTGTGCAACACAGAATGATTTTCCTCACTACTGTAGACACATGATGGTCAAAGGCTAGATTACTGTCAATGTGTATCCCTAAGACCCTGACTACTGGGTCAACTCTTAAAGGGTGTGTTGTCCATATAACAGTTACCAGGGATGGATGACTCCCACAGGATACTATTATGCATTTCTTGACATTTAGTTTTAGTCCATGGCTCTGATACCAGTTGTTTGTCTGTGTCAGCCCTTCTTGGAGAACATTTGTGTCAGTGTAGGATTCTATGACAGCTCCTAATTTGCAATCCGCAAATTTAGTCAGCCACAGACCACTGACATTGGCCTTGACTTCAGAAGGACACAGAAGCTAATAGGGCAGTGGTCACTGAAAGATGGTGAATGGGTGGTGATGAGTGAGACAACAGGTTAGTTAGTTAAAATGAAATTTAGGATAATAAATAAATAATTGATCAGAATTTCTTAAGGTTTTAGTTTGCCCAAGATAGCATCAGAGTTGCCTGAGGACATCGGGAATATGAAAAGTCCTTTCTCCCTCATTTTTAGGTGCTGGAAAAAAGACAGGGTGAGAGACCGCTTAGCTGAAAGAAAATTCAGATATCACTTTAGGCATAAATGAAAAGTTAATTTATTTTACATTTGTTGACCGGGTTTGTCTGGCTGAGCTGATGCCTCTTTCAGGAGGCCTGGGGAGAAAAGCGCCATGAAAACTGCAAAAAATGTGTAAATGAAAATAGTGTTCTTAAAGAAACCTCATCTTTGTCAAAATGAGATAAGGCTGACCCACCATGAGAGCCTGCAACCCAGACACACTTCTTGCACACGTCAAAGCAATCATAAACACTAAGAACCTCAGATCAGCCTGATGAGCTAGTGCAAATGGAGAAACAGTTAACTACTTCAAAAGAAAATTAAGATTCCAAGGAGGAGCCACTGATTTTCTAAGTGGACAGGTATGCAGAACCCCATTCAAAAACATTATGATACAGGGATGCACTGAAGTAGGTGGATCCATGAGTAGACATGTTAAAATGGCCAACAAATGAACCTTGATTGAGCAGTAAGAAAAAATAGAGGACAATAACTCAGACAAGTATTAAAGATCAAGAGAAATAGCAGCATTAAGAGGGTCTTAGTTCTGATTTCGTCACCACCTAGAAAATAATTTCCATTTGCTAATATAGGATTTTCCAGTGAAAGATTCCTTTTGTCTCTTACTACCTGCTGCATGCCCTCAGAAAATAATTGCCTTAAAAGGTATTAGTATTCTACTATCCAACCGGTTAGTTGAAGTTGTTTCAAGTGCAGGTGTATCCTATCTTATGAAAGTAGGCCCAGTCTGAGGTAGCTTGGAGTAACTGCCCTTGGTCATTTCAAAAAGAAGTGAGAACCACTGTTGCCTGGACCTGAACGGAGCGACCACAATTAACTTTGCAGATTCCTTCTGAATCTTCAGTATAATCCAGAATATCAGTGGAAAGGCATATAGGAATATTTCCATCCAAGAAAATGAGAATGCTTCTGTTTTGTGGCCCTCCTTAGAGGGAATCCTGGAAAAGAATTTTGCCAAATGTTTGTTGCAAATGGAGGCAAAAAGATCTAACTGAAATCTTCCCCACAGCTGGATCAAATCATGGAAGACCTCCCCTATTTCAATTTCCATATGAGAGGGTTCTGCACAATATTTTGATCTGATGGAATACAGGATGCCTACAGCGTGAAATTATGCTGAACTGGTATATCCAAAGCAACAACTGCTAATATGCAGACAAAGCATTATCTGGATTCCCCCTTTATGTACCGCATTCACTATGCTGTCATCTGTACTCAATTGGAGAGGTTATGGGGACCACAGATAATTGACTCAGTTACATTTATAACTGCCAAAACCTCCTCATTTTTTGTGCATTTTTGTCACCTTTTTTGCTAACCAGACCCTGCAATCCCCACCACCCACGACGCATCCTTGCAAGGAAAATCTGATGCCTCTGTTATAGACTGCAGCTCGAAAGAAAAATGGGAGACCTGGATTTAAACAGAACTGGTCTCTCCACCAAAGCAGTTCTCTTTTTATAAGTACAAAAAAGTCAGGGGGGGTGTTGATGTTGGGTTCATACAGAATTTATGCACCACTGAATTTTTCTCATGTGGAGTCTGGTTGGAGGAATCATAAGAATCACATATGCCAAGACTCTTACTGTCCCGAGAAATTCCCTTGCTGAAGTCCTGGACTGAGTGGAAAAACTAAAAAACAGGAATCTTTTTGAACTTAGGTATACAGGAAACACCCCAGGAATACAATCATGTGGGTGGGATTCCAACAAGACTTTTGAATCTTCTCCTGGAAAACAAATCTGAGAAGGAGCTCTATTATCCAGGTGAGAGATTCCTGACTCTGAGAAAGACTATGCAAAGATAAAAAGGTTGTCTAAATTAAAAAAAAATTAATATCTTGTGGTCTGCAAATAGGCTATCACTGGAGGTAGATACTTTGTGAACACCCTCGGACCAGTGGATAACCCAAAGGGTAATACAGAGAACTGAAAGTATAATCCAGACAAAGTAAACTTTAAAAGCATTTGAAAACAGTAGCTACGGGAATGTAAGTATCGCTTAAATCTAGAGTTTTCAAAAACTGAAAGGGGGAATAAAAGGTTAAACAAAATGTGAAGGGAAAGTATTTGGAACTTTAGACTTTCACAAACATATTGAGAAAAGAAAAATCTAAGACTGGTCTCCATGCGGCTTCTTTCCTTGATACCAAAACATTCTTGAATAAAAAACTTTCTCATTCAATGAAAGAACAGGTTCGATTATCCCCTGAGTGAGTAGATGTTGAATGACACAGGAGAAAAGAAGAAAATCTAATCTACTGAATGAGCAGGAATACCCTGAAAAGGAAGGAGTCTCACTGCCATCTGTATCACTGATGCATCATTCTCAAAACGCATTTGTCTGAGATAATCTGTTCCCAGAGACAGATCAAAATGGAGAGTCAGACTTTGGGTAAGACTTAAAGGACTTCTAGGGTGGGAAGAGGAGGGGTTACAATTTGTAGATAATTATTCAGCCGTATTGGACTGACCTTGTTTCAGGAAGGCTCACTCCCTTAGTGTCTTTGCAAATGTTTTTATGAATGTCTGCTTGCAAGATGTTTGCAGAGTCTTACTACATATTTTTATAAAGGATCCTAGGGATGAAACGTTTAACAAACTTGGAGAAGGAAGATTGAAACTCAGTTTCACCCCTTGAATCAATTGCCATTTATAATCACATTTGTTTCAGCACTCCAGCAGCAAATAGTCTAAATACAACCTCCCTATAAAAGGGAGAATTCAAAATGTCAGTTTCAACATCTTCAAGCAAATTCTGAGGTCGTGACCATGCAAACTTTCTCATAACAAACCAAGCAGTTGCAGCTCTGGAAGAGACATCAAGTGAGTCCTACATAGACTTCAAAGAACATACGGTTACATGAGAGACAGAAGCCATAAAGAGTATTTAAAGAAGATTTGCCTTCTGAAGAAGGAAAAGTGAGAGTAATGTTCTTCATATTTTCAAAAGAAGCAAGCAAAAACTAACATGTATACTTGACAATTAAGAATCCTAAAATGAGTGGTAGAAGAATACACCATCAAAAGCTTTCACATTATACTCCTGATATACCATACAACTGTGTTTTTGTACGACACAATGGTAACATCCTTTCACAGACATTTCCAGAATGCTTTGATGAATATAACTACAAACCTTTCTTTTCCACCGAAGTAGATCCTCAGCTGTGATGGGGGGTCACATTCTGAAATGACCAGGTTCTGACGAGACTGTCATGACAACAGTGACCACAATGCTATTTTGCACTTTCAAAGGGATATACACCAGAAACAAAGTATTAATGTGAACACTTTACTGAGTCCCTGGTAGCCCACATTTGAGTAGGGCATGTGCTGCTGGATGCCACACAAAAACAGAAATTAAGATGCTAAAAAGTCCAAATGAAAGCAGAAACTTGAGCACTTACCAATACTTATTTATTATTTGTTTACTGGGAAAGTCCAACTTGGAACAAAGCCAATTTTCAGCGAAGGCCTGGGGAGAGATGTTTCAGATGCATGTCTTTGTAATTGCTAAAGATTATAAAAGCCAAAAGGGACATGCGATGGATGTAAAGAATCACTGAAGAGATGTGAAAGGGGAAGGGTCAGTATGAACAAGGACAGGGGAGAGGGCTTAGGAAAGAAACTGAAGGGACCAAAGTGCTTTCCAACAATGTTTACATTAACTTGCCAGAGAATGGATGGTGCAGAAAACCCATAGGCATTTAAGACAGCATTAAAGGGGCTACACCCCTTTTCTTTTAGTCAAGATACTTTTTTCCACTTTTGAAAGGAATTACCTTCTTCTGATCAGTGCTTAGCTATCTGTGGGAATAGCTGTTAGAAATCAACACCTCCATGAAGAAACCCAAGTGGACAAAGGGTGGACGAGGAGGATGAAAGTTACATGCACTTGTAAAGGGAGTTCCTATGATTAACCTTACACTCTTCCTCTATGAATAACTGAGACATGATCGGAGTCTCTTCCTCTTTAAATGATCAAGACATGGATCACAAACCAGTTCTTCGTTCACAGATAAGAAAACACAACCTCCTAAAACTCAACTATACTCACAAAAAAGTGTTCCTGCCGGGAGTAAAGCTCATCAACTTACCATTCGCAAAGAGGGGGAGGGGCAAGGCCAATGTATCCTGCCACTACCACGCTAATGTTACGTAGCGACTTGAAGAAGCAAACTGCCAAACGTTCCTGCACTTAGTATCTCAAAGCTCAATTTGCAAAATTATTCAGTGCAAATACAATATTCTGAACAAAATAAAGTTCCCGTTTCAAATGCGAGTATTCCTGAAACTCAGTGAAAACTAGTATAGTGCCACATACACGGGTATACAGAAATATGATACGAGTAGTTGTAAAATTTTTCTCATTCTTCGACAGTCTCTCTGGCACTTCTGTACATCTGCACCCCCAGATGTTACTTACATTATGTACATTTCTACTCATTTCTATGAGCCTACTACTGTCCACCACTTTTGTCGATCTCTACATATCTTATGGTCAGTGTGTGCCCTATTTCTTCCTTCCTCCTATTTTGAAAGTTCAGTCCCCAGCCCTACTAGTCTGACTATGCAGCCTAGTTATTCTAGACTTCTTTTGCGTTTATCTTGCTTTCTCTTAATTTTCTTCTCATGTCTGCCGACACAGTTTCATGCATATACTCCAAATTTCACATTACATTTGCTCTTCTTCATATGTTTTTCTTTTTCAGGTTCACATTTTACCTGTATCCTGTAAAGTATGGAAAGAACTTCTGGAACACACATTTGAACTTTCCAGGGCTTGCAGGTTCTGAAGATTCTGGACGCCACAAATCTGCCAGTACATCTGAAAAAGCTTAAAAAAGAAAATGTGACAAAAAAAATCACTATTTTTGAGTCCAATTAACTTTTGAACATGTCTTGCCATTTTATGCTAATGCTGCTGACAAATAATATTCAATAGAAGAAAGCCAGTGCTAGCAAATGTACAAATTAATTAAACCTGGGTGTGTACTGAAGGGTGAGTGACTATAACTGCAGTTCTCAGACAACTGAGAATGAAGGGTATTGCTCATTGAGGCTGAAACTGCAGTATCTGGAAGTTTCCCCTCTCCCCACTTTACTTCAACCTCAACCTCCATTAAGTAGCACAGAGCCAGCCCTCTCTGCAAAAAGAGAGGGGTGAGTTTCACAACACATTAATCTTTCCATTTGACTTGGAGCTGATTTTCAAAGTGTTGAGACTCATACTAGAGGTTCTGGTGCTTCTAAAAGGAAACCATCAAAGTAATGCAAACGGCTCATAAATTACACATACCATATAACACAGAAATGCACTCCAGCCTGGAATGACATAAAGGAGCCATAACAATAACACTAACTCATCTATTTTAAAATTATTTTAGTAAGGAAAAAGCTAGGAAATTGCCAGACTTCTAACAGATGCACATACAATGAATGCAACACACGAAAAGGATGCTATAACTAAGGGCAACATCCCACCACCAAAGCTGCAGCAGACCCATACTTGGCACACTCACCTCTCCCCAGAAACCAGAATGGTAGACTGTAACTTACAAAGGTCACCCCAGCATCAGCTCAGCAGGCTAAGTAATATGTAACGCTATAAAAGAAAGTAATCAGAAATAGCTATTACACGAAGTCATAGAACTTCATCATGTAGGCAGCCATCAGAAGTGGTTTGAGATTTTTGCATTTTACTGGTCCACACCCCATGTACCCACCCCAGCCAGTAGATACCTCAGATATGTCCCAGGGGCAAACAGTAAGGCAGTAGCCAAAGTGACTACAGTTGTATTTATTTTAACAACAGGTAGCTATACTAGCCAAAAGCTTGACATTTTTCAAGCACGAGTAGATAGGAATACAAATGAGTGTGATTACATCAAATATGCACAGTCACTTCCACTCTCTCTCCTTCTCACTCACTGTGCGTGTGTGTGTGTGTGTGTGCGCGTATATATATATATATATATATATATATATATATATATATATATATATATATATATATATATACACACACACACACACACATATACATTTTATATACATATATATATATATATATATATATATATATATATACACACACACACACATATATACATATACACACACAAAATACACATATACACACAAGCATATGATTAATAAAACAGGTAAAATTGAATTTACTATAAATTCTCAATGTGCGTGTGTATACATATATATATAAATATATATATACACACACATATATATATATATATATATATATATACACACACACACATAAATACATATATTATCTACTTCTATAGATGTATATATACACACTGCATATACACATTACACACATGCATAAGTGTATATATCTACAAGTGTGTATATGTACATACATACACACATTATATAAACTACACATTATCAAAAATATATATACTCAATACATATATATATATATATACACACACACACACACACACACACACACACACACACACACACACACACACACACACAAACCCACACACAGAGATTGAGTGAAGTACTGGATGATAGAACCAGAAATGACTGAACTCAGTAAATCAAATAAATGCACTATCATACACTTACAAACATCAAAACATGATATATCACAAATTCCCTTGTGATCCCTAAAACCTACCACTAGCTACAGATAATATAATAATGGCACTGTTATGGAAACTTTTTTCAAAGGTAAGGTGTAGGATTGGGTTTTAGATGCGCGTTTAAGGTTAGCATGCATTAGTAAGGTGGGGGGAGGTTCACATATCAAAATATACAAGATACACAGTAACACATTTACACACTACATCTAACCCTTAACTTAACCCTAACTAACCATAAACCTCAAACACTTGACCTTAATCTGCAAATACTTATACACGCTCCCACCTCCACAAATCAGTCATCCTACATCTGACATTTGCATCATTCAAACACACTGCTATATGAATATCCATGCCTATACGACATCCTTTTAATGAAATAAGTGTTCAGAGAATGGACGGTAAGTAACCCATATGTATGTGTGTGCATGTGTACATACAAACATATATGGATATGCAATTTACAATTAAATTATCACAATGTCAGTGTTGTGGTTTTGATGTACTAAAGTCAAAAATCGGAATGTCGACACGTTTTGTGCATACTCAAAGTATTACGCCAGAGTGGACTAAACCGACAGCAAGTGTTTTTGCAAGATGGCAAGCCCCCCTGCTTATTATATACACTAACTTCAAGACTGCAAAATCCCCTGGGAGAGAAAATATCCCCCATACCCAGGAATTTTCGATGTCTTCCACCTGTCATCGACCTGTTTCTATCCCTCAGACAGTGTAGATATTATGATCATTCAGTCACAAGTAATACACCCAAGTGCATATTATATATTATACTCAGACACAAATACACAAACCATGAGAAATGCTGTAAGTTTAAATGAAATGCAATATATGCAGTTTAAAGATATGAAAAGTAAGGACCAGTAACATCAGAAACAAAATACTGAACCAACTACTGAAGGCTTTAAATATGCAGTGTATTCAACAAGGAGAAATAAAGGTAAAGGCTGTACTAATGAGAAATATTTTAATTTAACACACTGCAGGCTAAACCCTAGTTACTTATGCCACAAAGCCAGCCCAGAGGTATTGTGGTAAGGCTTCCCTTGAAACATGTATGATCCAATTATTTACAGACTTTGTTGGTCTACAATTTAAACTTGCTGGCAGAGACTGGGGAAACAGCATTTGATGCCTCCTGTGGGTGGGTGGTGCAGTTCTGTTGATATCACTCCCTTGCAGAAGTGAGTAGAGCAGCAGTGCTGATATCACTACACATCTTGTCCAGGGGCTGCTGCTTTGGGTGGGTGGGTGCAAGGTGGGGTAGCCAGAAAAATGAAATCAGTCTCAAAGCACACCTGATGGCTACCTACATGATGGCACTTCTTATCCAAATCTTGTCACCCTGTAATGGAGAAACAAATGGGTGGGCTAGCCAAGAGAGAACTGATGACTGCAAGGCAGCTGGGGCAATAAAGAAGCAAAAAAAAGGTAAAACGGGGGCCTGAGGGTGGGACATCTGTAGATGGAAAGGGAAGGTTAAGTAAGGTGGGGGAGGGCAGGAAAGTACAGTTGTGTACACTTACCATAAATGTAGATGTTTGAGTGTATTCACTGTTGCAGTCATTTGGGTTATCTGGTTGCAGGTAGCCCTTAGTCGGCCTGATTAACAAAGTCTTGGGTTCTGCGCCGGTTGCTGTCCCTTCTTCCATGACGTCAGGTTGTCAGGGGTATAAAACATGCAGCTGACGCCATTACATCAGTTTTTCTTGCCCCAGATGTCAGGTGCCCCCCTAATGCGAAGCAATTAAATATAAAAGTACAATGATATACCTCTAACAAAAAAGCAAATACACCAAAAAGCTTTTAAGCATAGCAAAGGAAAGTAGAGATACAGCCAAAAGAAGTTAGGGGGCTGGAGGGAGGGTAATCAGGAATGCAACAGTGAATACACTAACATCTAAATTTATGGTAAGTGTACACAACTGTACTAATGTTCTTCGTGTTTCACTGTTGCAGTCATTACATTTGGGTAGATTCCCAAAGCTATGCTTGGGAAGAGGAATTTAGCATTAGGACCAGCTATAAGGCCCTGCAAGACTGCAGTGGCAAAGCCAGCTCTGGATTTAGAGAAAATTGGCAAATGATAATGGTTGGTGAAAGTATATACAGAACTCCAGGTAGCAGCTTCTAGGATGTCCCTGGTAGGGACGCCTCTGAGAAAGGCTGTAGATGTAGATGCAGCCCTGGTGGAGTGAGGTCTGATCCCCTGTGGGATATGTTTTCCATGGTACTTATAGCAGAAATGAATGCAATGGCCTATCCATTTAGAAATTGTTTGCTTTGAAATAGTCTTCCCCTGCAGCAAATGCCACCAGCAGTTGTTCAGATTTCCTTTGAGGTTTAGTCCTGTCCAAGTAGAATCTAAGTTGTCTGTGCACATCTAAGGAATGCAGTATCCGTTCCCCTTTGTTCTGTGGATTGGGAAAGAAGGTTGGCAAATGAATGGACTGATTAAGAGCCACACTGGACACCACCTTGGGCATGAAGGATGGATTGGTTCTGACGGACGCCCTGCCCGCATGAAAGATGATGAAAGGCTCCACTGCCATTAGGGCCTGTAATTCAGTTACCCTTCTAGCTGAAGTGATTGCTAAAAGGAAAGCGGTTTTCCAAGAAAGAAATTTTAAGTCTGCAGTAGCAGCTGGCTTGAAACGAGGTAGTGTGAGTTTCTCCAAAACAAAGTTAAGGTCTCAGGCTGGGGTGGGAGCTCTCCTGGGTGGTCTCAAATTGTTGGCCCCTCTGAGGAACTGCTTCAGCAGTGGATGAGAGAAGAGGGGAGGTTCTGTGTTATAATGAGCTGAAATGGCTGAGGTGTGGATTTTGGAGGAAAAAGACAGGCCCTTGTGAAGCATCTCGGTTAAGTATTGTAAAATCTGAGGTAAACTGGGTGCCCCTTGAGATTGGTTCCAGGCACAGAATCTTTTCCATTTTTCAGCATAAGATTTTCTAGTACTAGGCCTCCTTGCCTCTAAAATGATATCCATCACAGGTTTACTGAGGGATGGAAAAGGAGAGATTAGGTAATTAGCCAGTCTGCTAGGTTCAGTGTTAGAAGCTGAGGGTGCAGAATCTGGTTCTCCTGCAGAGACAACAGGGAAGGAGTCTGAGGCAGGTGTCATGGGGATAACAGTGACACACTGCGCAGGAGGGGGTACCAGTGTTGGCAGGGCCAGTCTGGAGCAATCAAAATCATCCTTGGTTTGTCCTGTTTGATATTTAGTAGTACTTTGGAGAGCAGAGGCGGGGGGGGGGAGGCATAGACTGATAGGTTTTTCCATCTGAAGGACAGAGCATCCACTTTCCAGGCTTGGTTGTGGGGAGTTCTTGTGCAAAATTTGTCCAATTGGTAGTTCTGGGGAGAGGCAAACATGTCTACATCTGGGCTCCCCCATTTGCTTGTCAACATCTTGAAAATCCTTGGTTCCAGTTTCCACTCGTGTGGGTCCATGAGGTTTCTGCTTAGTCCGTCTGCCAGTGTATTTAATTTTCCTGGCAGAAATTGAGCTTGTAGATGCACTTGGTAGCTCAAGGGTGTGTTCCAGAATGCCATGGCTAGTCTGCAGATGGGGTAAGAATGTGTACCCCCCCTGCTTGTTTATGTACTACATAAGAGTGGTGTTGTCCGTCTTTACCATTAGTTGTCCTTGAAGGCTGTCAGAGCATTCTGTACAGCTAACATTTCTTTTGATTGACATGTCTTTCCAGGCTTGTTAGTTGTTGCTGAGCACCTACCAAGGGGAGAAAACGCGGAGAGGAGAAAGGAGCCACTTTTGAGATTTTAAGTATTTTCTTCTGCTTTTTTATTAAGAATTACTGCTTTGCCGCCTACGTTTCGGTGTTTTCCAGCTTGCTAAAGTTTATATCTGTATTAGAAACAGTATTTAGAACACATCTAGAGCCTGTTTACTGCATTTCCTGTGTTGCATTTAATTTAAAATCGTTTTTTTCTCTTAAAACTGCATTTTACCTGACTTTGGCCTAGCACTCAAGTGTGGGGTCATTTATTGCACTGTTGTGATTATTTTGCTACTTGTGTAACTCTGCTACCTTTAAACTAAAACAAAAAAGAAAAAAAAAAATCTTGCTTTTTTCCCCACTTTCTGAAATTTAAGAAAGTTCAGTTACAGATTTGCTGTTCTGAACTGTATGTAAGTTTCTTGGAGACCAGTGCTTGCTTGGACTAAAGGGAAGCCTCTGTGTTCACCAGCGGCAGTGGTTAACACTGAACAGCCTGCCTGTCCCTGTAGGAGTGGTTACTGCCTAGAAGCTGTAGTTTTATTGGCCATTTTGGATCAATTCTAAACTCCTTGATCTCTATCTCTTAAAACCCTTCAACCCTCTTTTAGCGCGGTCTTGTGCACAGAGCAGCGTCGGGCAGCACCACTTAAACAAGCTTAAACTATTCCCGGCTACTCTTCACTTTTTCCCTTAGAACTGCTCTAAATCTCAAATTAAGTACTCTATTCTCATTCTAAAGCCCTGCACTTGCTCGTATAAGTAATCATAGGTAAACACAAACTAAAGCACATCATCCTCTTATACTCCTTCAAAGCACTTGCTCCCTATTGGTTCTTTCTGATCAGTCAATAAGTAGTTCCCTATATTATTCAGGCATGTCCAGAGGTCAGTTTCGAGTTTACTCTCCAGTCCAGCTGGTGAATCTGGGAATCTTGAGGCAATGTTACAACTGCCTTATGTATACAGATCTCCCTCTCCTCCTCCCAACAAGCTCAAATATATGTGAGAGATGCAACTATATAGCCAAACTGGACGCTAAGCTCTCTCAACCCAGTACTGGCACAGCCTGTCAGGAGGAGAAGGTAACCACACACACCATAAATCCAGTCTCACATAGACCTATCGCATCAGCAAACCAAACACATAAACACACAAAAACATACTCGGAGGCTCTAAATAAAAATCTGCCTAAGCAGCAGAGACCTCCAAAGCAGACATCCAAGCAACACCTACCACGAAACAATATCCACATAGCTCACAAAGTCAGTGTGCCACACAGTCACAGCCTTTAAGGCTAAACAACACACCTAATACACTTGTACTAGGTGACTCTATTGTCAGACACACTGACGTCCCACTCACCAGGCTGAACAAGGAGAAAGTCACCGTAAGCTGCCTGTCAGGTCCCAGGATCCGCCACATAACACAAGCACTCGGGTCACTCCAAAGCAAGTACAAGTATGACTCCGTCATTGTCCATGCTGGTGTGAATGACCTGAGATGTACCTCCCAGGC
Source organism: Protopterus annectens (assembly GCF_019279795.1). NCBI lineage: Eukaryota > Metazoa > Chordata > Ceratodontiformes > Protopteridae > Protopterus > Protopterus annectens. The sequence goes on from NC_056749.1 coordinate 587,828,192, forward strand.
CGGTATGACCCTGACCTTGAGTAGCATCTTACCCTCACCAAGAATGCTGCCACAGTATAAAGATAAAATGATCAATTTTAACAACTGGCTAAAGTATTGGTGTCATTCAAAGGGGATCCACTGTCTGTCAGCCTGGGATGACATGCTCGACAAGCCACGTTGCTTCGCTAGGGACGGCTTGCACCCGTCACCCCTGGGTTTTCGAATACTGGCTAAGGCTCTTGCCTCCCCCCATAGTGCCTTTTTTAGGCAAGGCTCAAAAGACAAACCCACCCCCATAGACAACACAAAGAAAAAAAAACTAAGGGTAATGCTGCTCAATGCCAGAAGTCTAAACCTCAAGATGCACGCACTCGAGACTCTCCTCAGTATGGAGAATATCGATATGTGTGCAGTAACATAAACCTAGTACAAGGCTCCCGAGAGCACCCCAGCACTACCAGGCTATACTTCACACCATGCTTTCCGGCCTCAAAACTCAGACCAAACCACAAAAGGAGGGGGAGTATCCATATTTATCACAAATACCCACACCTCCAGGCTAGTGGCACTGCACGAAGCTTCGGAGACCATCCATGCGCAACTAACAGTGGGCAAAACTGCCTTTCAGTTGGTAGCCTGCTACAAACCACCCTCCCAAACACAGGAACCTCACTCGGCTTTCCTCAGAACACTGGAGAATATGAAGGTCTCTCCAAACACTATTATATTGGGTGACTTCAACTACCCAAACATCGATTGGGAAAACTACTCAAGCCCAAACACCCTCGCCCAACGGTTCCTAGAATTCATAAACTCAAATGCTATGGAACAACTGGTCACCACTCCCACAAGAGGGAAAACATACCGGATCTGGTCATCACCAACATGGGGTCTCTATGTTCCACACCTGAGGTATACCCCTCATTGGTAAGATCAGACCATAAACAAATCTCACTGGACATCCATATTCCGTCCCCACCCCTAGCCAAGGAAACCACGGTGAAGAAATTCTCAAAAGCAAACTTCACACTTCTCAAAACTGAGGTGGAATCCTTCAAAGCCCCCGGGCCAGTGGACAATATGGCCCAAAATACAGGAATGCATGGAGCATGCTATCCCAAATAAAACCAAGACTCACTCCTCCAAAGGCAGGAGACCTGTCTGGTGGACCCCGGCCATAAATAAGCTATACAACAGAAGGAGAACGCTACTACATGACAGAGCAAAATCCCAAAAAGGGAAGGCGTCACTGATCAGCACTAGCAAGAAACTACGATCCTTCAAAATCTTCTAAGGCCAGGTTTGAAAGAAAAATTGCACAAGACACTAAAGATAATCATAAGACCTTCTTTAGTTATGTCAGAAACCTGGGAGGCAACTCCCAGATATGCCCTGAGTTAGTGCAAAATGACAAAAAATACACTGAACCCACAGACATTGCCAACATCCTGGCAGAAAGGTTCAGTGCAAACTTCTCCCCCCTTCCCTCCCAAAAGAGCAAATGTCTATCCCAACAGAGTGTAGCCTTCCTGAGATCACAGATGCACAGGTGAGAGCTGCCCTCTCCAAAGCTAAAAACACAGCATCAATGGGACCAGACGGTGTCCCGGGCTGCGTCTTACACGAGCTCCAAGAAGAACTAAACCCTATGCTCCCAAGGTATGGTGTACAGCAACAGTGGTCCCACTCCACAAAGGTGGTGCCACAACAGACCCCAGAAATTATCGCCCTATAAGCCTGACTAGCCTGATCTGCAAAGCTATGGAACGTATCAACATGGAAATCATAAACAAAGACATTGGGAACCTCCAGACACTGGATCCTACCCAATTAGGCTTCGTTAAGGGCAGATCTTGCCTCTTGAACCTGGTCGACTTCTTTGAAACAGTTACCAAAGCCATAGATGAAGGGAAGGTAGTCCACACAGCCTACCTGGACCTCGCAAAGGCCTTTGGCACAATACCTCACTCGGGCATCATAAATAAGCTCACCAGCTTAAATATCAACCCCTATGTCACAAGATGGGTTGCAAACTGGCTCAGGGATAGAACCCACATGGTCAGAATAGCAAGTGCCATGTCAGACTCTAAACCAGTTACAAGTGGTGTCCCACAAGGCTCAGTCCTCAGACCTTTCTTGTTCGGTATATATTTCTCCGAGGTACAGGCTGACACGGGTGGACTATGGCTGACCAAGTTCGCAGATGACTGCAAACTGGGTGTTATAATTGACTCTCCGACTGACACAAGCATCCTCCAAAAGGGTCTCACAGAGACGGATAACTGGTGCCAGAGCCATGGCCTAAAGCTAAATGCCAAAAAGTGCATAGTCATCCCCTTAGGAAAAAACAAAGTGCCCACAAATTACCACATAGCTGGCAATCCATTAAGTACGGAAGAAGTAATTAGGGACTTGGGGACCCAAGTAGATAGCAATCCCTCCTTTGACAATCATGTTGCCAAAGTGGTTAGAAAGACCTTCTATATAGCCCACCTTATCATGAGAGGGTTCACATCTAGATCAAGAGAGGTCATTGTGCCTCTCTACTCATCACTTATCAGGCCCATAATTGAGTACAATGCCCCGTTTGGAATGTACCTTACCTGACACCTTCAGCAACTGGAAAGACCCCAAAAGTATCTCACCAAGAGGATCAAGGGGCTCAAACAGATGCCCTATGCAGTTCGGCTAAAGAAACTCCAGCTTTACTCAGTTGCGTACCGCCTACTCAGAGGCGATCTGTGTCTGACGTATAAAGCCATGTCCAACCCAGAACTAATGGACATGCTTCACCTCAGGAAATCTAAATCTCTTAGAGCTACACGCTCCAGGGACCTGTACCTCAGCACAGAAATAAATAGGACATGCTGGAGGGACAGATTCATATCCCAGAGGCTCCCCTCACTCTGGAACAAAATCCCAATCCATGTCAGGCAGAGACCCTCACTGACCCTCTTCAAGAGAAATCTTGACGAATGGATGGGAGATCGTAGGTTTACCCCGGGATCTCTTCTGTGACACTGCTTGACAGAGGTACAGTAAACAAACCTTAAAAGGGCTACCTTCTGTGACCTACTATACAGAAGCACAGTCAACTAATCTAAAAGGGTGGCAAAAGCCAAACATACTCTGGCTAGGCTTATAAATGCCCTAGGGCAGATAGCCTAGTGTCAACCTATGAACCTATGCAGGTGCATTTGACTTGGGTTCCATTTGCCCTGAATGCACTTCCCTGCCAGGTGAGCCCCCACCCCATGCATAGTCTGATGCGTCTGTTAGGGTTTGGGTGGCAGGGGGTGGTGTGAAAGGTAGCCCCTTGTTCTGGTGGCAGGCCTCTGCCCACCAAAGAACTGTAGGCGTAGGCAAGGTAAGATAGGAGTCATTGCTTCTAGAGCCTGAGAATGTTGACACCATAGGCTTTTTAGATACCACTGTAGTTTCCTCATATGCAGTTTTGCATATGGAATTAGAAGAATGCAGGAGGCCATGAACCCCAAGGCTTGCAGTATTTGTCTTGCAGATAAGCAGGGTTTTTGTGGCCACTTGTTTGAAGTAGGTTGTCAAATTAATTTGTTTTTCTGGCGTGAGGAAAGCCATCTGGGAAGTTGTATTCAAGCTTGCTCCCAGGAATATAATTTGTTGACACGGTACCAGGTGTGATTTCTTTTCGTTTATGGTGTACCCCAGACAAGTTAGAACCCTTTGTACAAAGACCAGAGGATTCAAAAGTATGTACTGGCTTTCTGCCTGAATTAGACACTCGTCCTGGTATGGGTATATTTGAATATTTCTTTGCCTGCAAAATGCAATAACTGGAGCTAGGCACCTTGTGAATACCCTGGGCGCAGTAGATAAGCCAAAGGGCAGTGCAGAGAACTGATAGTGCATGTAGCCTGCTTTGAAGCATAGGTATCTTCTGCAAGACTCCCTTGATTGGGATGCGCAGGTATGCTTCTTTTAAATCTAGTGTTGCCAACCAGGCATCTTTGCCTAGCATAGGAAGCAACTGGCGAAGAGTCAGCATCTTGAATTTTGGAATCTCCAAAAAGGTGTTTAGAGTAGACAGGTCCAGGATAGGACGTCATAAATTGTCTTTTCTGTGTACCAGGAAAAGTCTTGAGTAGAAACCTTGTCCCTTTTTCCTCTTCTGGTACCAAATGAATAGCCCCCATGCTTGATAAAGTACTTGTTTTTGGGCCTCTGCCTACTGATTTGGGGGTAGGTCTAACCATCCGCTTGGTGTTTGCAACGTGTGGAAGCGAAATCTGTGTCCCTGGGACACTATATTTAAAACCCATTTGTCCTGGGTAATAAGTTCCCAGTTCTTTGCATGAAGAGCAATCTTTCCCCCCAAAGGGGCAGTCAGTTTGATAAGTGCTTGGAAATTTTAAAAGGACGTTACTGAGACAGTTTTTACCATAGGGGGGAGTCTTATTACTCCCAGATTTGGAAGTGGAGGCCCCCCACTGCTTAGTCCTGTGCGTACCCTGGGACTGCAGCCTGGGAGCTCTGCTGGATCTGGGTTTGGACTGAGAAGGTCTGGAAAAGGCAGGAAAGGACCAATTCTTGGAAGGCCAATGCCTACTAAATCTAAAAAAAAACAAAAAACAGTTTGCATATATTTAGCTTTTTCTTCCAACTTTTTAAGAACTTCTTCTGCCTTGTTGCCAAACAGGCGGTGCTGGTTTAGGGAAGCATCCAGTAATTTTGCTTTAACATGATCTGGTAGGGAGTGCTCCTTAAGCCAAGCATGCCTTCTAAGTACCTACCCAGCTAGCTACAGCAGCCCTGCAAGATGCCTCTAGAGAGTCAAAACCACATTGCAAAGTACGTTTTCCAACCTGTTCAGCTGAATGCAATAAATCCAGTAAATCCTTATTTTCAGCACAATCAGGAAACAACATTTTCGGTTTAAGCAATCCGGTAATATTGCTGCTGATACTTCAACATATGAAACTGGCAGTTTAAGGCCCTAATTGCCAACGTTGCAGAAGTGTATACCTTCTTACCCCATCTATCCAGCGCCCTGGAGTCTATTATCAGAAGGGGTAGGATTTTTGGTAGTAGTAGCTTTAATGCTCTTGGGCCACTGTGAAATGGTCTCAGGATCCGCAGTAGGATTTTTGAAAAGGAACTTGTGAGAGTCAGGGACCCTGTAATATCTATCAGGTTTCCTGGGAGCAGGAGGTAAAGAGTCAGGGGCCAAGCTAAATTCTGCAAATGCATCATCAACAATGTCTAGGACAGGAGGTATGGCTAAAGGCCTGCGCTGGGGCAGGAGTACGAAATAAGTGCAATCTGCACGTACGGCTACTGCACGGCTCAAAGGCATCAAGGAATTACAAAAACATGGTAGAGCCAGCAAACAGTGGACCAAAATCCGTTTATTAAAGGAAGGGGGAAAAAAACATACTGGTTTCGGTCCTATAATATATATACATATATATTTAAAGAGAGAGACAGAGAGAGAGAGAGAGAGGGAGAGAGGTCCAGCGCCAGCTGCAGTCCAAAAGCAGAAGTGCATGCATTTAAACATTCATTTTTATTTTTATATGTATTCATTCAACCCAGGGGAAAAAAGTGCACCTAATTTGATAATCCATTTCTTTTCCATTTTGTTTAATACTGCATGCCAACCAGATTTATTAACTGTATTCCTTTGTATAATATCAATCACAGTAAATATGAACTTGGCATTTGGGTATTTGATTGTATGTTTGAACAGTGCATTCGTAGGTTTACAAGTCCTAATATCACTAAGATGTTCAGAGATCCTAAATTTGACACAGCGTGAAGTTTGTCCTACATAAAATGCTGAACAATTGCATGATGCCAAATAAATCACCAGTCTGATTGACAATTTGCAAAGAATCTAATAGAAAAAACTTCACCAGTGTTCCAACTAGTAAATTCCTTTGTTTTACTCATATTATTGCAATGTGTACAGTGGCCACATGGGAAACAGGCCAATAGAGGGCCCCCCTGTAAGGTTATTTGTTTAGATGAATTCACATTCTTGTTGATATGTTTATAGTGGTTGAAAAAGGAACCCATATTCCGACCCCGTCTATATGAAAAGTGACATCTGTCATCCAATATTGCCCTAAGTTTGTTATCTGCTAGCAATATATTCCAGTGGCTCTGCACACAGTTGATGTCTGTATTTCTCCCATATGTGGCAACCAATCTAATTTGTGAGTTAGATTTCTGTTTATGCTCCTTGTATTGTAGTAGATTCTCCCTGTTTGTGTTAGTAGCATACCATCTTCCTTGAACGATATCACCTTTTTTATATCCCCGGTTAAGGAACCTTGTGGATAAATCTGATTCATAGGTGGTAAATGTGCTTTCCTCTGAACAAATCCTCCTCAGGCGAAGAAATTGTGATTTTGGAATGTTTCTGCACATATGGGGGGGATGAAAGCTGGAGGCATTGAGTAGGGAGTTGTATTGGGGATATTTACGATAGATTTCTGTTGTTAATGTATGATATGATCTACATTTCTTGTTACTAAGACATCTAGAAAGGTAATCTGATTAGTGTCATAAGTTATCGTGAATTCAATACCCCATTTATTTCCATAAATAGAGTATGAAATCCCTAAGCCTCTTTTTAGAATCAGAGAAATCTGACTTTCCCAACGAAAATGCTCCCTGAGAGTGTGCAAGGTTTGACCAAAAGAGAAATCCTCTGGGGGGGGGGGGGGGGGGGGGGGAGGAGGCAGAGGGAATGGAGTCCTCAACATCAGAATCCTCATAGGTAAAGAAAGGTAAATCCTGGTCATCAGAGGAAACAGAAAATTCAGAATCCTGGTCGGAAGTATCATAAGCAAACTCAGTCCTAGGTCTCTTGTAGGGGGAAGGCTGGCATCCCCTGACTAAAGTAATACGGTCTTCAGCCATTCTTATCTGTTTTTTAGGCCTGACCATGAGGTCTGGGTGTCAGTTTTTAGGCATGGTTAAAGATTTAGGCCTTGAAGAAGAAGATGGCGTCGGTTTAATACGCAGGTCAGTAGGCCTGAATACACCCTCAGAAGCCGGTGCCTGCACAGCAGCTCCGGAACCATCCAAGGTAAAGACATCCGTAGGTTCCACAGCATCTCGTGGCATACTGGACTCAGAATGGGTCTCAGTAGAGGCCTGCGAATCAGAAGTAGCGGGTATCAGGGGGTGTGAAAGCACCTCACTGAGTACTGGCGAACTGGTGCTAAGGAGAAGCACTGTCGGCAGCTTTGGACCTAGTCGGCCTGTCTCTGTCTATCTTTGCATTTTTTTCAAATATCGGTAGTCGGATGGCTGACTGAAGACATATCAGGATAAATGAACCGAGCACCAAAATATTTAGAAGTGTAAATATACTGATGACGGATAGTTCGTGGTTTAAATAAGGCACAAAACTGACAGCGAGGTACATCGTGGTCAGGGCCTAGGCAAGGAATATAGTATGAATGAAAATCTTTATGAGGTATTTGCCTTCCACAAGTAATGCAATTATTTACTTTTACTGACATCGGTTAAGAGCAAGAAAATGTTACCCCAACAGGGTACTTGGCTTTTAATTGAAGACTTTGGTTCTGAAACTCAAAAACAAAAATTTTAGGAGTCTGTCGACCGGCACTTGCAAACTGCTTCTGCTTCGGGCAACGCACGGCAAGAAAGACTGATGCAATGGCGTCAGCTGCATGTTTCATACCCCTGACGACCTGACATCATGGAAGAAGGGACAGCAACCGATGCAGGACCCAAGACTTTGTTAATCAGGCCAACTGAGGGCTACCAGCAAGCAGATAACCCAAATGTAATGAGTGCAGCAGAGAAACATGAAGAATATCTAAGGGAGATGAAAGCTACAGTGGGAATAAATTAAATGGGTATACACAAAGGAGATTCACAATTTTTGCAAGTGAGATAGGAATGTGATCTCAGGTTTCAGACAAAACATACCAAAAGATGACAAGCCATTATGGTACGGGTAGATATGAAAAATTGACTGGAGACAACTGAGATACCAACAAGTAGGGACAGGGTGGAAAACAGATTAAGACGTAAAAGCAGCATTCTCAAAAATTATTACCTGTACCAGTTGCCAACTACCCAGACAACAACAGAGCTATTGAGTATAACAGGCTGTGGGCAGTGGACAAAGACCTAAGGACTGGAAGAAATAAGGGACAAGCCCAACAGACTGATGACTCTTGTCAGGCACAGACCCACCTCAACTAAGAATGGATAAACATACTCACAGCTATGTCTGAAATGTACATATAGACAATTATTGCTTGAAAGAGACTGAATTTAATAAGAAGCATCAGTGAAGCCAAAGAGAACGTGGGAGACTTATGTAGTAGACAGAATTGAACAGATGCTGACCACAGCACAGGGACACACAAGGATGACTCTGAGCATAGCAGGGCATTACTAATTAATTTACGTACTTACCATAACTAGTCATCCATGTTCATTTTCATTCTTCCTCAATGAATGGATTATGGATCCAATCCTCACGTTCAATTTGGTCGCATACTTCAGACACTGGATCTAACTCTCGAGCTCCTCGTTCTACCTGTAATGCCCTAGTCTATTCTTAATATCTAGTTTGTTGCCATAAAATCCCCATAAAATAGTTAAATGGATAGTTCAAAGAATGGGCTCAAACCTAGAACTAGGAGTTCCACTAAGAAATCCAACAGGTTCCTCCAGAAGATTTTTGGAAGGTGGATGGATGGGGGGAAAATTGAGGAATACTGAAAATGGACAACACGGATGCCTACTTATGTTAAGTACATAACTTTTAAATCTGATGTTGTCCTTTTCATTTTTCCTCATTAAATGGCAAACAATCCCCATCTACATGAATCCTGGATGGCCCTCATGGAAGAATATTCCAGAGAAACGCTGAGCCAAAGGCAGTCCTGTTCCTGGACATTAGATCAGATTTGTAAAGAGTAACAAAGGTATGAGCACTGAACCATATGGCTCCTGCACAAACCTCATCAACAGAAGTTCCTGACTAAAAGGCAGATGAAGTGGCCATGGATCTAGTTGAGTGAGCTTTACGTGGTCTTGGTAGAGAAATGCCTTCTTGAGAATAGGTCCAAGAAATGCCATCAGTTATTCATTTAGCTAATGTAACTTTAGAAACTGGATAACCCAGCTGATTTTTTGTGTAAGAAACAGCTGGTCTGATTTTTTTGATTTTTTTTAGTTCTGTGCAGATATAAACATAATTGTCTATACACATCTAGGACATGTGACATATATTCCCTTTTGTTTGAAAAACTTGGAAAGAAGATTGGTAAATAAATGGATTGGTTAATATTAGATTCAGAAACTACTTTCAGTAAAAAGGAAAGGTTTGTCCAATAAGGTTGCCCTGTCTTTATAGAAGATAAATGTACGGAATCTGTGATGAAAGAGCCTGGCATTCAGAAATTCTTTTCGCAGAAATAATCGCTACTAAGAAGGCTGCTTTCCTTTACTGGAATTTTAACTCATTTTTTGCTGAAGGTTCAAAGGGGTTCTGCGTCTAACCTTGTAGATCCCACAGTCAATTCCTAGGGAGGAGAAGAATCTTTTACTGGGAGTCTAAGGAGAAAAGTGGCTTTCAAAAAGCTTTACAAAACTTGGAAGAAGCCAAACAGAAATGTTTACCTCCTGTATGAAAATTAGATATGGCTGCCAACTGTAGTTTAGCTGTTGAAAAACTAGCTCCTGCATTGAAAGGAACAGCCAAAAAATCAACAGCAGCAGAGATCGGGGCAGTTAATCGGTCAACATTATTTCTCAATACCTACAGGGAAAATCTTTTCCATTTACTTTTTTTACACCTGCTTGGTGGAGTCTTTTTGCAAGTATAAAAGAATGGTATGCACTGGGGAAGAAAGCCTGGGCTGTATTACTGGAACTGGAGAAACTATGCGGTTCATTTGAGAACTGGAATACTGGGATGACTCATCCTTGTGGGGTGTGAGAAAATATCTATGGTCCCGAATCCAGGGAGGATAAAGATGAGACCAAAGGAAGGGGAACCATACCTGTCAAGGCCTACGAGGGGCAAAGAAGATGACTGACAGCTCTTCAACCGAAACATTTCTGCAGGAATTTGGGGATCAAAGGAAGTGGAGGATAAGCACAGCATAAAGGACACTGGGTGGCCAAACGTGGACTAGAGCATCTTGGTGACTCCCCCAAGGGGGGAATCAGAGCAAAAATTCCTGCTGCACTTGGTGTTGCAGGGAGGGTGAAGGTAAAGAAGACACAGCAAAGGTTGGCCCCAGTGATGGAAAATTTCCTTCACCACTCATGAAGCATCAGAATGGACCTGCTTACTTTGTCTGTTAATACACTATTTTTCCCCAGAATGTGAGTTGCAGCTGGAAAGGGTTGGTGGAGACTGCCCATTACCACTCTCTCATAGCCTCTCTGCAGGGAGGGCAAGACTAGGTTCCTCGCTGTTTATGTACCAGACTACAGACATGTTATTGGTCTGAACTGCAATAGTCCCCAGAGGAAAAACATCTTGAAATGCTTGCAACGCTAATAAGACTGCTCTCATCTCCAAGACACTGACATGGGAAATAGTCTCATGGGGGACCAAGTGCCTTGGACTGTCCTTCCCAAGTAATGACTCCCACCCCAAATGGGAAGCAGCCACAGTCAACATAGCCAAAGGGGCGGAAAGACAAAGGGTTGTCCTAAGTAAATGCCATCAAAATGGATCCACCAGTGGATGTGGCATTTGCAAATTGGTGAAAAATTGACTGGAAATGACAGGGGTTGTCAAAGAACAGAACACTGCACAGCTAGAGTCCATTAAAGGACACACATATAGTATTGAGCTAAAGGGAGAAGTACTACTGCTGTTGCCACAGACCCCAGTGCTTGAAGATTTAATCTGGCTGGTGGCGATGGATGAAAAAGAATCTGATGAACCTGAAATTCGAGTGCGTCCATATGGTGAGTTGGCAAGGATACAATTTGCATTGTCATGCTCAGATGTGAGGAAATAAATTCCAGGCTCTGTACTGGTGTCAAATTTGACTTGGCATAATTGATTATTTCCAGTGAGTGACAAATCAGGAGCAAATAGTCTCTGGATTATTGAAGGAGATGTATGGAGGGGGTGGTGAGGAGTCAATCATTCAGATATGGAAACGCTCAGTATTCTTTGAGTCTCAAGTGAGCTGCTACCACTGCCCTACATTTAGATAACACCTTGGGGGCTGTGGTGAGACCAAAGAGCAGGGCTCTGAATTGGTAGTGACTAGTTCTCGGCAAGTGTCTTTGAGAATGCCTGTCTATTTTGATGTGACAGTATGCATCCTGAAGCTCTATCAAGCACATCCAATAAACCTTGCATAGAAACGGCAGCATGGATGGATCATGACTATTCAGAACTTTGACTTTTTCACATAGTGATTCAGTTTGTTCAGATCCAAAATTGGTCTCTGTTCTCCTGTCTTTTTGGGCACTAAAAAGAAGCATGAGTAAGTTCCGAATCCTATCTGGTCTGGTGGGACCTCCTGGATGACTCTCTTGTCTAGCAGCTTTTAAATTTCTTGGGCTGCCACCTTCCTCTGACTGGGTGAAACATCGGGAAGCTTTTTTCTTTTGTAGTTTGGGGTTAGAAAAATGGTATGGAGTGGCCTCTGAATAGCACTTTTAGTACATAGGAATCTTTTGTTAAAGTAACCCAGGCACCTGGGTAAAAAGGACAATCAGCCCCCAGCTGCCACCACAGGCAAGCAGTCAGGCAGCACTTCAGGAGTACTGAAAAGGTCTGTCTGGAAAGGGAATCATGTAAGCCCTGATTCTGCAGGTCTTCTCTACCTCTTGGGTGACACGTACCATTAGAACTGCCTCCTTTGCCTCTGGAGGAGTTGTCCCCACATGAATCTTGGAAAGGTCCCTGAGATTTGCAGAACTACATTTTACCACCTCTCTGATTTCTACAGAAGGTTTTTGAGGGGTAGAAAACTTGACTCCCAAGATTCCCACGGTAGACAGGGTTCTTTACTTTTCTCACCAATGTACCCAATAAAGATACACATCAAAGAAAGTGTCAATGAAAGACATCTTGAAAAGCTCTGCAAAGTGGCATACCCACATCCAGGCATGTCTCCTTATGGCAATACCTGAATTGGCAGTTTGTGAGGTTGTCTTCAGCTGTGTGAGATCAACCTCATGGATGCATTGGGAATAGACAAGAGAGTGGCCAAATGAGAAGATAATCTTTTGAAATCCTTTGCAGACAGACTCAGAGAATTTGATAGTTCTTTGGTCAAATCTTTCTGTAGTCTCGTGCAATGTGCCAGGTAATCAAGAGACTTCAAGGCAAACGTCGCTGAGGCAAAGATTCACGTTCCAAATCTGTCCAGCACCCTAGATTCTCCATTTGGTGGGTGGACAGAAGAGCTCCGTTCTGCTAGCTCTTTTTTTTTATTGGCCACCACTACCATCTCAGCATCTACTGGGACTCCTTTGCTCCACTGAAGTCCATCTTTAGGGGGAGCTAAATATTTGTTAGGTCATCTCAGTACAGGCTCAACAGAATCCAGTTCCTTCCATGCCCAGCAAGAAACTAAATCAATGAGCTCATCGGCCACGGGGGTAACCCAAGACTTAGATGGATCAGAACCACAAGCTTCCAAAAACATGGATTCCTCTGGAGGAGGGTTATTGGAAGACCAACCACTTTTCTGCCTACAGATCTTCAATACGTCTCCAAAGGAGATGTCATCAGGTGGTGATCTGAGGCACCCTTCCCCGAAATTAGTATCCTCAGTGAGAGATTCCAACGAGGAATTTATGCACCTCCTCTTGCATATTCTCTTCAGAGAAATTTCCTCTGAGGGATGCTCAGGAGGTATCAGAAAAGACGGGATGTTCCTCTATGGGAAATGACTGGAGCCTAGCTGGAACTGGCTGCCCCTGTGGAACAGGCCTGATGGACTCATAACTGAGAAAAGAAGAGGATGGCGCAGTGATGCCATCAGTTGCATTGTCGCCTCACATCAAGAGGTTCTCCAGTTAGATTCTCAGCTGGGGTGCCTCCTGTGTGGAGTCTGCATGTACTCCCATCATATTTGTGGGCTTCCTCCAACATCACAAAGACATGCATCTGGAGTGTTTCTCCCTGGGCTTCCGCTGAAAATTGGCTTATTTCAAAGTCAGACTTTCCCAGTAAACAAATGTTAAATAATAAAAAAAAAAAAAACAAATAAAAGAGTAAGTGGATCTGAGAGATAACAGACCTGATCTCTAGAAACAGAAAAAGCCTTTTCCACAACCTTGAAGGCAGACAGACTCAGAGAAGCTGAGGCCACCTGCACCTGAGCTCAGAGGGGGAAGGATGAATCCAATAACACTGGAGTCGATCCTGGCCTTATGGATCTGACACCACAGCTACAACTTCGGGATGTGTTCCGATCTGAAGGAATAGGAGTGTAACTGGTCAGCAATGCTGTCAGAGTCGAGGAAGCGATTTTCTTTGGATCCGATTCCAGAACTCTCAGAGCTGTCAGATCATGGGGCTTGGAAACCAAAGGACAGACCAGAGAAGGAGATAGTACAGTATAAGCACTGGTTAGGAGACTCACAGATCCAGTAGGAGACAGAGCTGAAATTATCCAACACCTAGATGTGAGCTCTGAGGAACCCTCACATCATCCTCTCCACATCCGTTTCTGTAAGACTCCTGGAGGACTTGCAGCAAGTTGCAGACTGGAGCTTGGAATGCTTTTTGGGAGTTTACATGATGGGAGAGTGTATAGTAGGACAGATCGGATCCACAACAAACTCAGGAGAATGAGCTCTCTAACTGGGTGAAGTACCAGATTTCAGATCCGAGGACTTGGGATCCATGACCGAGCCATGGGACTGGCTGAAATTATGATCGGACTGGAAATTTTATGATCTCAGGATTTCAGATCTGTAGAACGACCCTTCGGGTCAGAGGACATCAGATCAGATGATTCTTATATTTTAATAGGCAGTTCTGATTAAGTCCTAGGGGACTTCAGCAGAGCGTGCTTTCTATGCTCCAAAGGAGCAGGTTTAGACGTTTTACTGGGGGCTTGAGCCCCTGAAGAAGATGTTGAAGGAGGAAGACCATTCAAAATGGGTCTGCTGTGTTTGTCAGCTAACACCCTGAAGTTGAAGATAGCAGAAATATTACAATTAGTCTCCAGATGGGAGGCTGCAAGGCAATATATGTACTCTTTGCAGGCTTCCGAGTTAGGGATTTTATGCCCACAAGAAATGCATTTTTTGAGTAATCTCAGCTTGCCAGCCATGACAGAGAAGCGGGTATCAATGGTCCAATGCAGAAAAGGACTCACTAAAGAAAAAAACTAGTAAAAAGACTTTTTGTTTAGGGAGAAAAAAAAAAGAGAAGAAAAGAATGGAAGAAGAAAGCTTACCAGCACTTGTAATAGTAGGTAGGAGAGAAAAAATTACCAACTATGATTTATTTATTTTACATTTGTTTACCAGGAAAGTCTTGACTGGACACAGGTCCTTTTTCAGCAGAGGCCCAGGGAGAAAAGCTCCACGTACAACAGTAATCAGAATCATTTTCAAATTGAGAAACTGATTCACAGTAGACAAGTTGGTGAACATAAATTGGAACAAAAATAATAATGAAAGTACAAATGACTAACAAATATATTACCTGAAATTATTTAACTATAATAAAGTATACACAAATTACATATTTATGCACAGCAAAGCAGAAGCCAAAAAAGTTGGAGATAATTAAGTTGATTAAAAAGTAATGAAAAAAGGGTGAAGAAGGTAGAAGATAACAAAATACTATAATACATACAATTCATTGCCAGACAAATTTAATTTGTACTGAATTCTTCTGTGTTTGTACATACAAAGACTGTAAAGTACATTTAGTCTAATCTAATCTTACAAATTTAGTAACATTAACATCAAGCAAAATCTTGGAAAATTCTTGCGTCTCTATAGAAGTATCTAGTGGAATTGCCATCAGAGGCATGGTATTAAACTACATACCCAGCAATTAGAAACATTCATGCTTTTGCATACCAACATTGTCTTAATTTTTCACATATTTTTAGATATCTTTACTCTCTCTCTTGCATAGCTTTGCACTTTAACATGTTGTAAATACAATTTAATACTAAACAGTACAATAATAACTAGCATAATAACTATTAGCAACTTGTAAAATGTCTTGTCCTGTCAGGTTTAATATGTTTACCAGTACCAGTACTAATGCACTAATACCTGTTTTCCCCTCCTCCCTAAAAGAGTATTGTCAAGAAGGAATGAGATATTGTTTTCCTTCCTGAAGCTTTATTTTAGACCCTTTTGCAGTACTGCTTATACAGTCAGTGCAAAACTGAGAAAGTATCCCTCTGCCTGTAGTATTGCAATATTGTTTATTTGCTTTATGCTGTGAGACTAGAATGTGTGCCAGCCCAACACTTTGGTTATACATTTGCTTTATTAGGTTAACAAACTATGGACCGTTGTGTGATTTGGCAATTTTTGGCTATTTGCAATGACAGAATATATTTTTTCTGTTGCCTTTGCTGTCTACTAGTAGTAGTTATTTGTACCCCCCTGCATAATTTAACTGAACTGTATGTATACTACAGCCCATCTGCTGACTGTACTTTATGTAACTGACGTCTTTTACTTTTAACTATTACCTGCAAACAGATTATCAGTGACATGCATGCACAACTGAGCCATTGTATTACAATTAGCAAATAGTGCTGCATGTGAACACTTAATTATGTTTTAATAACAATAATGTTTTAGAAAAACTCAAGCCACAATCAGACTTGTTTTTTTACCTCATCTGCCAAACATTTCCGGTTAACTATTCATTCAGCCTGGGAAGGTCTGAGCTCACATTTAGCATTTTTCTTTTAATTATCTGTGAATACACTTGCAGCTTGATATTAGAATGCAGTTTTAAAACACTTAGTTTATATAAGTATTTGTGATTTGCATAACTATGCATTTATACTACATAAATGGACATTATTTTACAATAGCAATTCAAATTGTAGCTTGCTACAGATAACCCACCATGTCCCAGGACCCCCATTCAGCACTTTCGGAAACACTGAGACATATAAAGGTCCTACCAAACACCCTAATATTGGGCGATTTCAATTACCCAAACATTAATTGGGAGAACTACTAAAGTACTAACTACCTTGCCCAACATTTCCGAAAATTTATAAACTCAAACGCCCTGGATCAACTGGTCAACACTCCCACCAGAGGTGAGAACATATTGGACATGGTCATCACCGACATGGGCAACCGGTGATCCACAACCCAACAATGGTCAACCCCTCGCTGGTTAGATCTGACCATAAACAAATCACTTTGCATGTCCATATTC